>NC_137742.1:79824940-80144940 GCF_963264785.1 Psittacula echo | reverse complement strand
AAATATTGAATTTTCTGTGCCTTAAAGAAAACATTTTCTTAATAAATGTATATCTTCCTGAGCTCTCCTCCCTCTTATTCAACATATGCCATCACTGTTCTCAGATAAATCTAAATCAACAGAAGACACAAAATAGTGCAAAACCAGTGTATCATGCTGTGCCTGACTCCCATTATCCTAGTCTCCAATTTTAATCTTTTAAATTATTATCAAATCGTTAGATAGATACTAAAGGATTAGTCTTGCAATTAGTGACAGAATGAGCAGAAAGTCCTAGTCAGAGCTTCCAAAATGTTGGAAGAGACAAACATGTAGAAAAACATGAAGGTACATGGAATTCTGCTTCTTATGATGTGACTTACTACTTAAAGCCACTTATATGACCCTTCAGTAATTTAGGGAATTCAGAAAGGCAGCTGACAGAGAAAGGGATGAAGAGGAAAATGATGAATCACTGAGTGTAACTTCATTCCTACTGTGTAATCTGGTAAAACACAAGTACCTTTGTATATTCATCAGCCTGGTTGTTTTCCACAACAGTTCCCTTAAGATAGTTAAGAAACAATTAAACCATTATTTGAGACAAAATAGCAAACCAATATTTTTCCTTACAAATATTATAATTTTTTTTCTTTATTCTTATGTTCTCTAAAATAAAATATAACCAGTTCTCTAAAATAAAATATAACCAGTTTTGTACAATTACCATTCAAAATAAACCTTAGAAGTCTAATTGTGTTGTAGCTGCATATTTTTAGACTATCAGCCAAATATCTGGAGGGGGTGGCACATGGTAGGGATTACGTATTATTGTTTGCTTGCTTACAAAGGGAGTTTTGATAGTTAGTGTTACCAGCCCCTAAGCTCAATTTCAGCATGGTATTTCAAAACTCTCAAGGCTTACTTTTCCCAATTAAGGATTATGGAAACAGGCCTGGTGAGCCTAGAGGGTTCTGAATTGTGTTTGTCGAACATTAAACAAACATGGGTATCTCCAGGCTCACAAAGCTCTGATAAAACTATATGTATGTAATTAGGTCAATCAACAGGAAACATTATGTGATATATGTCAGAGGTAGTTTCATAACAAACAGCATATAGGAAATATCAGCTGTTCACTAATGTTTCAATCAATTCAGTTACAACTAATATTAAAAAAAAAGTATCTTTGCGAAGTAAAATAAAATCCATATCTCAATAACATATTTTCGCATAGCTTTCTACCAAATAATCTCCATGAACATTCTCATCTGCAAACCAAATATCCTCAGCATGCTACCAGTCAATTAGGTGTGTATTTATCCTTAAGTTTTTAATTTATGTCATTGGGATACAAGTCAATTTTCTTAATTAGAATATATCTATCAAGATTATTAGAAAGTAGGCTTGGGCAAATTTATATTGGATCAGTTTAGAAAAAAGGTAAATTTGCATAAAGTTCAATATATGCTAATACAATATTTAGGTTTATTTTTCAAGGGTCAGAATTCAAAGTTTCCCATGCTGGCGTTTCCCTCTTAGACATACAAATTAGGCCCTTAGCATGAGCCTGGCCTCGTTACTGACTATTTCATTGCATCAAAGTATTAGTTTCATGAAGAAACAATTTTAAGATTAAGTATGGATATGCTCACAAAGAAGAAGATATTTGAACTAATTGGTAAGATTTTCTCCATTGACAGTCAAAGGCATTTTAAAATGTGCATATAGAAAAGGCATGTCGCAAACTTTGCTTCTTGAGAAAATATTGAGGGTGCTACTCTAAGAATGAAGGATGAAGGGGCACTTGTACCAGTATTTCAAGTTCAATCTGTATCAGTCGATAGACTGTAAGGCACCTCAGGAAGCTACTCACAAAGTCTAAGTTAGGATGATGGTCTGAAAATCACCTTAAGGACCACTCTCTCCATTAACACTAGATCAGACAGCTAATTTAGCTAACTAAACTAGGTGCTAAATTTAAAAATGAATACCCCTCAAAAAATATATACAATGTCATCTGAAAAACAACCTCTTATTCCCTGTTAGAGTCAAAGATATACTGCCAAGAAGTGTAGTCAAAAAGTCCAACTCAGCTTCTGAAATCCAGTGTATAAGCCCCTCACCCAGGTAGGCAGAATATTTCAGGGAAAAGAGCCTTCCTCCATGAACCTGCCTTAGAGATGTCTTTCATTTAGAGGTATTATTTTGCCAAAGTGCAGATGAGAAGGTGTAATGCTAAATCTCCTTCTCCCTCCTTTCTTTCTGCCAGGCCAAAAAAAGTGCTAACTCACCATGTAATCGATTCTTGTAGAAACTTTTGACTATTCCATTTCTTGGGTAAATCTAAATGGACCAAAACACAAACCTTGCCATTTACATCTTATGAGAAGTCATTTCCTAACTGGGACTGTTCTCTCCCTCATTTCGACTCTAATAATGCTCTTAATTTTGCTCTGATTTTCAAGTTTTGGGTATCTATATGCATCTCATCACAAATGAGCACAGTTCTACTCGGTATTACAGAGCCTTCCAGCTAACATAAGTGCACTTTCCCACCTCATTTCTACTAGCTGAATCACCATCAGCACCATGAAGCATATTCAGAAGCATGTTCCCCTCTTGGAGATTTTTTGTTTGTTTGTTTTGGTTTTGGTTTTTTTTTTTTTTTTTTTTTTTTGTGATGTGCTATTTTCAAAGATGAGTCCATATTTTTTTTTTTAAACTCTGAGCCTGCTAACACAACCTTTATGTTGTTATAAGAAAAAAGACAAAAACTCATTGCTAGATTGGAGAAAAATTATGTGCTTACCTATAAAGATAACAGGTTGAGGAAACAGCAGCTGAACTAGAGTAATGAAGAAAGATGCAATTTTCAGAAAAAATAAATCAAGCTATTTTTTTTAACTGCTGTGGTGCAGGAAGAGTAGAAGCAGTAGAGTCATTGGCATATGAACTCCCCAAAATAAAAGTGTTGCTGTCATAGTACTGTTATTATATTTATCTAGAGATGACAGTAGAAACTCTTGACTATAGGGCTCACAAATTTTAAATAACACACATTTAAAATCGTTGCTATTTGCAATAGAATAAAAAATAATCTGAAAATGTTAAAAGCCTTCATAGTCTGTTTCTGTGAGTTAATCTTACTTTTACTGGGACAAAGTACAGATATAGTCAAACTAGGATAGGTGTTCTGTGTGTTGCACTTAGAGACCTCTTCGGAGATCTGTAGAGCAATTGCCGCTTTATATTTAAAAACACATGTGAAAGAAACATTACATTCATTTCCACTGGGCAGATATAGTTGTGATTTCTCTGTAGTAATCAGGTTTTCCTCCTTTTGTATTATAGGCATGTATTTGCCATTAGAAAGGTTTTATGTCCCCCCCGTAACAGAGATTATCAGCAATTGCAACATGAACTAGAAATGGGTTTCTGATATTTGAGCATTGTAAGTTGCATTCTCGTGTTTATCACTGCTGTTTTGGTAGTGTTTCTTAAAACGGTTAAGGGGAACAGGTGACCCATATTCTGAAAGAGTTAAAGCTGTTTGAACTTACGAACTCTGTATCTCATTCCTGTAATTCACAGTGTTGTTTATTGCAAACCTTTGTATTATGCTCTTCCTCTATTATTGCAAAACTATGTTAATAATTGGGTTGTCACAAAATTGGAGCATTCCAGTGTTAATTATATCTTATTGGCTAATTTGACTGGAGGCATTTTAATATTGTTTCAGTTAGGCCAGTAATCTTTTCAACAGGAGACTCTCTCAAGTGGCCTTATGACTGTGCTGGTTATCAGCTGACTCTCACCCAAAAGATTCAACCATATATTTTGATTTGTACCATAACTTCAGCATTTCTTAGAGCTTTAAAGAATGACTATCGTTGTTTTCCATAAATTTCCCCACATCCATAATTGTCCTTATGGCACCTCTCTGCTGACCTTGTCCTTCCAAGCTCTGGCCAGTTAAACCAATATGCATAGGACACTCTAAGACTTCCCAAGTGTCTGTTTTGAAGAGGAAACAAAATTAAATAAATAAATATCAGTAGGTAAATTTTAAACCGCTGTTCATGAAAGTGATTTTCTGCTGAAGGCAGTGATTCCAGGATTATTATTGTAGTGATGACATCTCCTACTGTGGGATTGGCAAATACAAATCTAACAGAGGCAGTGTAATGTGTTTTACAGTGCAATCTTAATGAGAAATATGTCTCCTAGTTTGGAAATGGAAGGACATAGCTTTAACAATATAACAATAGGGATGGGTATTCTACATTTAATACTTTGAAAAAAAAAAATTAAATGCATGATTAGCGCATAAAAACAGGTTTGTAGAGATGTGGGTCCTACCCTAATCAAATATCTCTATGTGAACAAAACCAATGAGCCTGATTAGTACTTACTTATATTTAAAAATCTGAAATTTACTCTTATGATACTGAAAATCTCCTAGTTTATCTCAAATTCATGGAAACTTTCATTTAGGCCCATAAAGAGCCTAAAGCTTCTCACAGTCTAAAAAAGGTCGTTAATGTCTCCTTTTTTCTAGTTCACGTGCAGAAAAGTTTTCATCTGCATCACAGCAAAAGAGGAGAATCAGACACAACCCTTTAAAAACCAGGTAGGAGTGCTGGAAGTGGCTCCCTCTGGTAACACAAAAACCAGGAAAGAAATTTAAATCATCATTTATGACATTATTTTATTAAAGATTTTTTTCAGTCCTGAAAACAAAAATCTGTAGGCACTTATTTTCAAGGAAGGATTTCAGGCTGTTGATACTAAGCTGATAGGGACATCAAGAAAGACAACTGGATTTGAAACATAGCCCAGCATTCAATATTTCATATTAGGTAGCTAAAGGCTGCCATTTGCCAAGGCCCACGTTGGAAAAGAAACTTCATTCTGGCTTCAAATTTTGTTTTCTCCACAAAGACCTTGGAAGGTTGGGGATGGTGAAGGAAATCAGTGTTTTCAGGAGAAGCTTTCTAAATAAACTGTGCATGCTACCTCCATAGAGTTCATTTCTGTGATTTATTTATGCTCTTTTTGTGGAGGTAAGGCCCTTTTTTTTTTTTTTTTTTTTTTGAGAGAGAGATCAGGTTGTGCACAAGCAGAAATGTAAGCATGCAAATTCACATATTTTCTTCTTATTTCAAGGGTAATGCTTTGAGGATAAACAGCTTCCTGTCTAAAAGGAAAGTAAAAAAAAACCCCAAACAACACAGCATATTAGAATCGGAATCAGAATCAGAATTACCAGGTTGGAAGGGACCTTCAAGATCATTGAGTCCCACCCATGCCCTACACCTCGACTAAACCATGTCACCAAGTGCCAAATCCAATCTCTTTTTAAACACATCCAGGGATGGTGACTCCACCACCACCCTAGGCAGACCGTTCCAATATTTTATTATTCTTTCTGTGAAAAATTTCTTCCTAATATCCAACCTGTACCTGTATTAGCTCAACTGAGGCCAGATATAGCAATCAGTGGGCAGTCACTTCAGTTATTCCCTGTTGCCAGGTGTGTACCATCAATAAGATAATTTCCTGGCCATTTTTCTCCTTTTGGGAAATGCCAGAGCTATAATTCTAAAATACTATCAACTCTAATCAATTCTGTTAATGCTGTGAAATTTGCACATATGAGTTATAAAGAGTTAAAGCGCTTGGAGCCTAGGTAACATCTATGACTTTATGGCTCCATGATCATCAACTACAGCCGATGGAGCTGTGTGTGATTAGAATCATGAGATTAATGAGAAATTCAAGTTCAGGTTGAAATTGCAAGCCAAAGAGTATGAGGATCTTAGCACTGGACATGAGAAAACTAGCAAACCTGTTTCACCCTTCTGTAATGCAACAGAAATCTATGCAAATATAAATGACTTTGATAAATAGTGCATTGGTCTGCTGTGTTTTGTTTGTAAAAGCTTTACTACAGCGTGCTTATGCAAGTTTCTGGTGCTGCAAATGGCAATTGGCATTTTCAGGGCTAAAGAGCTAATTAGCAACTGTCAGTATAAAAACGTTGTGAGCAAGTTGCATGTGCAAAATAGCTGAAAAATTACATCAGTCAGACAACCCAAAATTTTTCAGCAATATAGTAGGAAAAATATATGATAAATTTTAGAACATTTTATGGATTACAAGAACTTGGATGTTCATTCAATGCCCTGTAAAAATTCTCTTAGAAACTAAATGCAGCTTATCTTACCGTCCTCAAGATAAAATTCTGCAACAACATCTTTAATACAAGAAAAATTAATAAAGCCATTACTGAAATTAGTCTTTGGATAGTAATGTGACCAAGGAATAGACCACTGCAAGCAAAAAGAACTATTCCATTAAACCCTAAGGATGTATTTATAAGGATATAACATAAGGATGTCCTAAGATGGAAATACTATAAATTTAGAGGGGACAGACAGTATTAATCAAAAAAGTATAGAAACTTAGGAGAGGTAATGGAATGAAAAATGCTGCAGGATGGTGGTAAATACCGTCATCTTTGAGGACCAGCACTATTCTGTGCTAAATGTTCAACCTTTTTTTATCTTTACCACTGAAAACACAATAACAACATTCCTCTGCTAGCCTACACTATCAGCTCAGGAAATCTTTAAACCTGTAGGAGTACAGGTGTAGTCTTATGACTAAGCAATGTTATTTTTTTAATCACTATGAAATATGCAAATTTTGTATAAGACCCTGCAGATGTATTTCATTTTAAACATATTATGGCAAGCAGTAGAACATCTGGAATGTGCAATTCTTAGCACATGCACCTCATCTTCATTCACAGTGTCTCAAGCCCCAGTTAGCCAAGGACTCAGTGAACTGAAACAACCAGGTTGAGGTAAGTCTGTTCTTAACTGAGACTTTGAATTCTGCAGTTATTCTGGTGATTCATGAGGTGCCAGGCTTCCCTGTGTATTGCTTAAAGAACAGGTGCTGTGCTATCATGCTTAATAGCCTGCTGAAATACTCTTTTTGAGGTAAAATGTAAAGTTGACATATTGGATTTTTTAAGCATAAACCCTTGTGCTTAGGTAAATTTCCAAATCAGATTACAACTTGATTTACCCATTCCTCTAGAAATATTACAGGACTATTTTTTCCTTTATGTCCTCCAAAGCATTTTTTTTTTTAAATAATAAAAATCCCTGTACTTCAGGTTATATATACAGATTGTATATAAACAACAGATAGGTATTTATATGAAGAACAGATAGACCTTGAGAAGCAAAATAACTTTTTGATCAATTTCATGAATCTTTGCTCTTAAAATCTCATTTTTGGTGTCCATTACTATGAACATAGCTAGTAATGTTGGGGAGTACAGAGTACTGCTGGGGAGGGAAGCTTCCTAAACAGATGTTACTTTTCTGAGCACTTTTTCTACTTTCTTCACGTCTTTGTGTATCTGCAGAGCAACATAAGCAGCTTTCTAAAATAAAAAAGTTAAATTTAACATTTTCTTCACACGGGCAACACTGCCACATTGGAGTGCTTCTGTAGCACATATCCTGCCAGACTCCTGTGTGAGGTAGTGTGGTATGCAGCAACTGAACATCAAATATGTTAGATCTATCAGCTGCCTTGGATAACCATGAGCAAGTCATGATAATAAGCCATCAAAATAACAGGGTGAAAATAGCACTCCTCTTTTTTTCTCTATTGATTGTTCATAAAAGACAGGATTGCTAAGAATTGTTTTAAATTAATGTTTAATGTTTAAATTTTAAAAGACTACTTAGTTTAAATATAGCATAATAGTAGAAGAAGAAAACTGTAATTTGGTAGGAAACCTTGCATTTTCTCAAAACCAGAAATCTGTGAGAACAAAAATTAGTCCTTGCATGGTATGCATGAAGTTAGTCGCATTCATCACAGAAAGAAATGTATGCTTCTTTATATTTATTTTGAAGCTATAAAGGATCTTGTGCCTCTTAGAAAGTGTCAGGATGGTTGGAGCATGCTGAAAAAAAGAGCTGGGAATAGCAATTTTTTCCCACTCCTCTGCCACAAAGGAAAATGATCCAAGTAAGGTGTTTGTCGTCATATCAGAGGTCAAAACCATCTCATTCTTATTAAGAAAAAAGGCAGTCAAGAGTTTCTTAATAAAGAACAGTAAATGTACCAATATCAATAAATGACCTGACTGTATTCCAAATGTCTAGCAGTTAGAGGGCTTAAATATGCCAATATATAGATTTTAAAAAGTCCTTTTAAGCACTGAACTCATTTTCTTATTCTGCAATGACCTTAGTTAGTTTATTACATAATTATTAGGTTATGGTCATGATATTGATTTTGCAAATGGAATTTTGATTGTATTAGATATTGTATCACCTGCTTAAAGTAAGAACCAGAGTATAATGGCCAATATTAGAAGCGTTACAAAGAAACCTTTGACTGAATTCTTCTGTGGGTTCTAAGCCATTAATTGCAGCTGAATTTTTACAGTCACAAGATTCAAATACTGCACAGATATATAGGAGAAGGTACTACATACCTATGGTGATGAATTACAATTTTTATACATTAGAAGAATATGGAAATAAATGAACTATTTTCCAAATATTACACTTGGTTTTAAATAAATCTCCTGCCCCTAAAATTGACTAAACAAGTAACTGGAAAATTTTGAGGGTTAATTTATTTTAAAGTTGCCATGAATACTGTCATAGATTTCATATTCTACAGAAAAAAATTGGCCACACAATTTTGCTTTTATGCTACAGCAGAAAGTGAAAACAGAGCAAAATAGTTCAACTGACCATAGAACTGTTCAAAGTACCTGAAATTAATTATTAAATTTTATTAATACTGATTTATAAGGATTCCTTTTTATCTTAATTGATAAAGGAAACTAAATTTTGATAGCCCAACTGGCTAGTAAGAATAAACAGAATAATATTAACTTCCTTAAATAAATAATCTTATCAGTGTTGATCACTGAATGGTAGTTCATAAGCAGCATAGTACAGTATTAATGAACTGCAACTAACAGCCAGAGTTAAGACGTCAACTCCAATAGACAAGAGTGAAAGCTTTACGTCCTTCATCTTATGGATTTGCTTGCCAGCTATGAAAAATCTACACCAGGAATCTTTTTGAATTTTCTCAAAGTCTTGTGACACCAAACAGTCAAAAGCAACAAGTGAAAGAACATACTCGTATTTTTCTGGCTGAACAATGCATTTCAGATGCAGTTCTTGCAAGTTTGAACTGCCCATTTACCACAAAGAAGCAGATTTACTCTACATGAACCAAACAATCCTCAGGAATGGCAGAAACTGTACAGCTAATTAAATCTATAGGCAGCTCTCCAGACCTGGAGGCTAATTCTAAAGTGCAAGTCATGACTTGAATCCCTGCTATCTGTGAATTATCTACTCCCTGTATGATCCTAAATACCAGACACTAGTATGAAACTAAATAGTCAGCTGAAATGCCCTTCACGTAACAGCTTCACATGAAAGCTAAAAGAATGCTGGTAGTAGGGTTTTCTGTATATTACCTTTAAATTTTAATTTTCTTTTTAATTTGGAACAATTCTAACCTGCAATTTCTCCCTCCAAGATTATAAGAGGGAACAAACTGGTAGAGAACAAGTTTACAGACAGTTCATTTTATCACTGTTACAATGATCTCCCAAGCAGAAGCTGGGTCCACTTACAAAATTAAACATAATTTAGAAAAATAGACACTTACCCACCTTTAAGATATCAGTGCATTTAAATAAATAGAAATTGAGATTTGTTTTTTTATTTTTTTTTCTCAATGGCAAGTACTGAAAATTGTTGAAACATTCTTCATAGGTGGAAATAATTCCAGAAAACTTAGCATTAACAGAACTGTGTTAAAAAAAAACAAGCATGATTTGACCCAGGTCAGATATGAAACACATTGTGCAAGAGTAACAGAATGATTTTTAAGTAAGTAATCTGCAGAGTTTTAACAAATGAAGCTCTAGTTGCATATGGCCATAGGTGTCTTCCTCCATATTACCCTTTACCATTCATCTATCCTATAGTGCATCCATACAAACCATCCTGCAGTAAACCGTGTACTGCCTGGTTAGTTGGCTAGTGCTCAACCAAGCATCTAACAGCAGAGCTTTGCTGCTTGTCTTTCAGTCATTGTGAAACACTTGAAACTAAACTCAATTGGTCAAAAGATGTACAGTTAATCGATTTATTCTCACAGTTCTTTCAGTCTAATTATACCAATCAAAATGCCATAAAGGCCACATATGCTTTTTCTTTGCAGTTTATAAAAAAGTTATTGGACATCTTAGAATTCACTGCCCTAAAACATAAGATCCATCTTTCTTCACTAATTACTGGGTATGTGATATGACTCACAAGAAATACACAACTGCACAAAACCTTCAGCATTCACAGTGGTTCAGTGGATACTGCTGATGATATGCCTTGATTTGAATTCTCATAATCACTCTTTATTACTTTAGCTATGTATTTTTAATTATAAATGGGTTTGGCAACTTTTGTAAGGAAAGAGGTTTCCTGAAAAATAAAGGGAAGGGAACTGAGTAGAAGAGGAGACACAAGTTATGATTGCAAGGACTGTGAGCAAGGAATCCTGGAAAACTGCACGTAGATATTCTTGTGCACAGAAAACTTTTCAGATCACAAATAACTTATCATTTTTAGTTTGCTAATGTATATAACCAACTAATTTCCTTACATGATGTTAGTAGACAACAGTTAAAGAAAGAAGATTTTTTTCTTTTTTTTTAACAGAATGCATTTGCCAAAATTCAAAATCACTTTATATAGACATTGTGGATTATGAATGAAAATCTTCACAATCAGTTAATGCTTAGGAAGTGTTTAATAAGAAGAAGATATTACGAAAATTTAATTAGATAATGATTGCCTAACTTATTGTGATGTTTATTTATAATGCAATGAAAATATTCCTACAACCTTCCGTATTGTCTAGAATCTTAGATATTGTGCTATTACATTTGCAGTCCTGTAACAAAAGACTTCATTTGCTTGAAACATGTTATGGCCTGGCCTCATTAATTCAGAAAAAAGAAAATACAATTAAAGAAATCTTCAGGGGTTCTAAAGTCATCTGAATTTTGTACTAGTTAATGACATGTGGTATTATTAGTTTAACTTAATCTTGTTACTTTATTGTGTTATATATAAACTAGTCACATTTTAATCCAAGTGTTTTACCGTAATTTCACAGTGAGAAATTCAGATGCAGGGTCAGAAGGACATTTTTGTTTTGCTGGTTACATCATGAAAAAATTAACAGCACCTTCTGGTCAAATTAGTGCGGTCACTAAGATTAACTTCAAAATAATTTTACTTTCATATTTTCTCTAAATATCCATCATATCTTCTCTTTTATGGGATAAAGTCAGTAAATGAAACAACAGATTTTCTCCTTAGACAAGAAAGACAGAAGAAGCAACGCAATCACTTAAGTCATAGATAATTAATTGCTGCATAAAGCCAATATATATGTATTATACTTGTAAAGCCGCTTCACCTTCCTTGCTTAAATCTTTCCTTAAAATTTTTATATACAGTAATGTCTAAGAAGAAGTTTCTGTTAACAAGTTACTAGGGTGCTGAGACCATTTCCTTTCACATCTAATGTGCTTGGCATTTCCTATAATTTCTTTCCTCAGTGAGATAGCAATCTTGTAGAGATTGTACTTTTATTTGTTGGTGGACACTGTACAGAAGAAGTGAAGCTCATTCCTGGTTCTTGAAACAATGTAATTTTATAAATATGTACCAACTTTGCATCTTCACACAAATAAAATGAAAATATTGCCACCATTAGTGATTTATATCTAATGTACCTACAAATTTTAGCAACTGTATAAAGTGTTAAATATATTATTGCTCTCTGAATTCAGCTACTGGAGGTCAAGCTAATGCTTTAGAGTCTAACTACTTTTCACCATACAGGTGTGGCACTTACTTAATGACTTCTCTAGGAGATTTGCTTCAGAAGAAAAGCCTGGCCAGCAGTTAAGGCATCTAGTTTTAAATAATTATTAAAAAAACCCACAATATTTGCTTTAATATATTAGAGAATGTTCACTTTTCACACTGAAACTTACAAATTATTGATCAGGCAAAATAAACAGATAGGTTATTTGGTTAATGGAATGTAAGAAAACATCCCTTTAACATGCATTGTTGCATATTTTGTAGAAGATTGCAAATAACAAAGGTGTAATTTGTAATATGTATGAATTAATAAAAAAACTGCATTGTCATATTAATGATTTAAGGAGTTGTTTGTTGGGCCTGATCAATATATTGACTAAAACACATAGGGATGTTCCTGTTCCTTAGGCACCTTCCTTTTGTTATGTCAAGAATAGTAATTTTAATAGAGAAAAGCACAATAGAAAATGATTGATTGTCTGCTTTTGTCATGGAGATGAATTATTCCAGAATACGAATATAAAAAAAGAAAGTATTGTCCTATAAACTGTCCCATGATTTTTTGCACATTTTGGTATATTGTCCGCACACTGTGGCAACGCTAACGCAAAATAGCTTAGTAAATAAAACATTTTGCTGAAGTAAAATTCCTTTCCTCACCAATAAACCCAGGCTTTTAAAAAATCAGAGTACTGGCCTGCATGCTACATGTAAAAAGTGCAATTTAATCCATGCCAGAAACAGTGTAACACAAAGTTTGCTTAGCTATTATCATTATATTTAGTAATGAGAGAACATAATGACAGATGAAAAAAATTATTTAAGCCATAATGGAAAAGCTGTTCACAAGCAACACAAATTTAAAAGTAATACATTTAATTTTAGACAGCTGGTAGAAATAATTATATTTTACTTAATTGTCAGTAATTTGTGAATGAAGCCAATTTTTTGTGTGTTTTTTTGTTTTGTTCTGTTTTTTCTTTTTTGTTTTTTACTCAAGATGAATCAAATTGTAGTTTTATAATTGTCATGCAAGTGACAGAAACGAAGAACATAACGAAAAATTGCTGTTGTGTAGTCTAATTTACTAACCCTGAATGACACAAGTTTGTGTAAGCAACCCTTGTCCAATGGATTTAAGTAGTCATCTAAACACAACAATTTAAAGGGCAATGTTTTTTAAATATAACCATTTCTAGTAAAACAACACAATTTTAAAATAAAGTCTCAGAATTAGTCTGATTTCAAATGCCTTCCAGGTTCAAATGAAGACTACTCTCTAAAACCCCCCAAGGGTATGGATGCAATTTAATTATTGAGGGGTTTTTAGTGAGGTTGATTTAGAAACAATATTGCAGACACTGTGAAAAAAAAAAAATCAGGTAAATTGGCAGCCCGCTTTTTATATCTTTCTCTGATTCACTGCTATTATATTCGCTTAGAGACAGAACACTACATTCTACGTACAGGTATCACCTGGTGTTTGCTAAATTGCTGTGAAATTCTAGCAACAGCTGTTTGTTCCTGGGGAAACATTCACTTTGTATTGCTGCAATAAACTGATCATTGCCAATTAAATGTCCATTAATTGTGTAAGCAAGGATTACTGCCAGATGTTTACATTAGAAAGAAAAATATCCTTTGCTATTTATTTTCCACTTATAACCATTCCCTTTCATGTAGATAATTAAAGTGCTTTATTTTAAATATTCCACAAATTTGGGTTTGAGAATTAATAAAATACACAGTGTCTTTGGTATTTTGTCAGAAGAATACCAATATATGTTCTTAGCACACTTAATAAAGCAAATTGGTTTATTTAAAACTGAAAAGCATATACCCTGCACAGTTTTCTATTAAATTTATTTCTAATACTTGTTGATAGATTTAAGTTTTTCAAAATAATTAATTTACTTCTAGTGGAAATAACTTTTCCAAGAAATGGATAAATATATCTCCCAACCATCCACAGCGAACATGTAAACTTTGGACAGCCTTAGAGATTATGAAAGAAATCTCTGATGATCTCTATCAAAATACCTTGTAAGGGTTTCCTTTATTATCTTAACTAAAAGGAGTTTTAAACAAAGATACACCGGTTCTTACAATAAATGCTTAAGAAAGCAACTCTGCAATTCCAAAATCTTTGCTGTGTTAACCACTGCTCACGAATCATAGAATAGCAGAATGGTTTGCGTTGGAAGGGACCTTAAAGCTCACCCAGTTCCAAAACCCTGCCAGAAGCAGGGACACCTTCCACTAGACCAGGTTGCTCCAAGCCCCATCCAACCTGGCCTTGAACACTGTCAGGGATGGGCCAGCTACAGCTTCTCTGAGTAATCTGTGCCAGACCCTCACCACCCTAAAAATAAAAGATTTATTCATTTATTCCGTATATATAACCTAAATCTACCCTTTTTCAGTTTAAAACTTACCCCCTGTCATGTCACTACAGGGCCTGGTGAAAAGTCCCTCTCAGTCTTTCTTTTAAGGCTTCTTTACATGCTGAAAGGCTGCACGAAATTCTTCTCTAGGCTGAACAAGCCCAGCTTTCTCAGCCTGTCTCCAGAGCAGAGCTGCTCCAGTCCTCGCAGCATCTCCGTGGCCTTCTCTGGACATGCTCCAACAGCTCCATGTACCTCTTGTGTTGTTGCCCTAGAGCTGGACGTAGGACTGCAGGGAGGGTCTCCCCAGAGTGCAGCAGAGGGGGAACATCCCCTCCCTCAACCTGATGCTCACTGCCTGGGGATGCAGCCCAGCACACAGGGGTTCTGAGCTCAAGCACACTCTGAAGCCTGATCATGGGGAGCTTCTCGTCAGCAAACACCCAAGTCCTCGGGGCTGCTCTCAATTCCTTTATCTCCCATCTGTGTTGATATTGGAAATTGCTGAGCCAAGTGCAGAACTTGATGAGGTTCACACAAGCCCACTCCTGAAGCAATCCAGTTCCCACGGGATGGCATCACTTCCCTCCATTATATCAACTGCATCACTCAGCTTGGTGTCATCTAGTAATTTTTCTTTAAGACAGGTTAGTCATACACATACCAGAATAATTGTAAAAAAGGCATTAACAAATGCACTTTATAGTGCATAGTCATCATTGTGTGAATTTAATTTTTGTACTCTTATCAACAAGGCCAGTGAACAAACAATCCAAGTCTAGTAAATAAAATAGACAAGTTATCAACTTATTTAAAACACCCCAAAAATATTATAGCCACCTACGTCTGTCATAATTAGACTAAAGTAGTTGTACTTACTAAAATGTACATAATGAGGCCAGTATATACTTGCAACTCACCAACTAAAAAAATTGAATTTCACAAAAATACTGAGCACAAAGAGGATCCACCACTTCTGGCTATTAAATTTTCCATCCAGCTTTTGAATGCATCTTTTTATAATATCTGCAGTCTCAGGCCCAGATTTGAAGTAACATATAGTCACAGATTGCATGCACAATTTTTGTAACAGCAGTGAGCTGAGTGAGACGGCAAACAGCAGTGTTTTCATTAAGGTATTTCTGAAAAGCACTGTGAGAACTGTAAAAGACTTTAGGATTTCATAGGCAAAGTGAATTTACCCCATCTCCTCAGGCAAAAAAACGCACCCTGTCTTCACAAACTAAACACAAATTAACTGTGATGCCATGGACGAAGGTCAAAACACAGTGGTTCAAAAATGTACTGACAGATCTCACTATAATTGTAAAAAGAAAACAAGATAATTTTCTTCTGAAATACTTCTGGAATCAGTTTTTACCCCAACTCAACTAATATTAGTTGAATGATACTGTGTGACTCTAAATTTGAAAAATACATGAAGTGAACATGAATATATGTATTTACAGAAAAGCATATCAACCAGAATTACAAAATAGAAAATGTTTGGGTAGGAAAGCATTCTTTGTGTATGCCTCTTTTTTCCTTTTTTTTTTTTTTAATCCTAAAAAGGAGAAATATGAAAAAGTTTTACCATTACCAGTATCTTTGTCAGCTGAATAACAGGTCCCAGTGTGATGGCATCCTGTTTATACTCTTTATAAAAATGTGCAACATGAGGTAAGCAGAAATATTGCATTAGTTTTGAATATAGTGATGTTATGGCTTTATTTCCTGCATTCACAATTCAAAAAAGATGTGTTTCATAAAATATGATGCTCAGAAAAGTTTTTGTTACTAATCACAGGTAATGCAAACAAGATTTGGTCAAAAATGTTTTCAACTTCTGTGTGAAAAACTGATCATCTGTGAGGTAAGAAATTTCCTCCTGAATTTTGAGTATTCCAAACTTCTTACCTCATTTCAACTCTTAAATAAATATATTATTAACAACCTACTTCGGAGGGAAAATAATCCCTGAAATTTAAAATTTTCTTCATAAAACAGAATTAAGATTTTCTTGCTAGTTTTAAATTCGAGTGATCTGATCACATTGAGTGAGTAGAGTCATGGACAAAGTGAGATTTTCTAATTAAGGGTTATTTAGGTTACTCATAAAGTTTTGAAATGGTTTAATGGGCAGATTTCAATGCTATATGAACTCAGCTCAAAAGAAAAGTGCAAGCTTTCTGAAGAGGTGAACTAAATGACTGGAACAACTTAATTAAGATTTTTTTAATATATGTTTTCATTTAAACTTTAAAAACAACATATTGTAATTTCATTTTTTGCTTCCTTCATCACACTTTTTCTTTTTCATTTTTTTTTTTTTTTTTTTTTTTTCCTGAGCACGAATTAATTCAGAAAGTTCATCTGGGCTGTGTTAAACAGAAGTTTAGAATAAGTTATCACAATTATCAGTTTTGGGTCCTCTTCCTAACAGGAATTTAGTCCTGATGCAGAGTTAGTTTATTCTTCCCTACTGGCCAATAAATAAGACAGCAATATAAAGGATATAAACAAAGAAACGCAGTATAAATATGTAGAAAAGCCAAATCATCCCTAGTCAATTCTGCCAAGCAAGTCAGAGATAGGCACAGGAATTTATCCCCTTCTCACCCAAGCCAAAGCAAGGGCTACCAACAAAACTGGTTTCCATTTATGGTTTACATTTACTGTGAAATAACTTCAACAGAAATAAAAAATGTCTGCCATGCAAATGCAAAATAATGAAAATGCTCACACTATCCTGCAGTTTCTTTTAATTGTTATTTATATAAATCATATTTTTATTTATCTCCAGATAAGTCTAAAATGCATCTGTCAAATAGCCTAACAGTGTGAAAGCACATGAAAATAGAGAGGGTCAAGGGCCAGATGTGAGTGTGCATGTATATGTGTACACAGATATATCTCACCTGTACTTGTGTACATACACAACCTAAACGAGTACTCTAGATACTAAAGAAAAACAAAAGCTGACTAGACGGAATATTGTTTATTTCAGCATATTGAACCACACACCCACTTTGGAAGGTGATCACAGGACACACTCTGAGCCGCAGAAGTTATAAAGCAGCAGCATCTGGCTCCTTACATATCTCCACAGGCACTTGTAATGGCATCTTTGAAGTTGTCTGCGCATCTGTCACAGGTATAATCTTACTTACTGACTTAGCTTATTGAGTGCCCCAGCTGAGCACCATTTTGATTCTTTCAGACATTGAATAATCTGAGGACAAATCTCAGGAAAATCTTTCATAATATCATACACATTCTCTTCCAAAATTAATAAGGAAACTGGACACTGCTTCATGACTGATTTGGGATATTTTAGTTGCTTCACTGTGATCATGCTTTCTACAGTTTTTTTCTGGATTCCACTGGTCAAGATATAAAAATAACTATAGAATAGAATCATAGAATCATAGAATAGTTAGGGTTGGAAAGGACCTTAACATCATCTAGTTCCATCCTTCCTGTCATGGGCAGGGACACCTCACACTAAGCCACGTCACCCAAGGCTTCATCCAACCTGGTCCTGAACACCACCAGGGATGGAGCATTCACAGCCTCCCTGGGCAACCCATTCCAGTGCCTCACCACCCTCACAGTAAAGAATTTCTCCCTTATATCCAATCTAAACTTCCCCTGTTTAAGTTTGAACCCGTTACCCCTTGTCCTGTCACTACAGTCCCTGATGAATAGTCCATCCCCAGCATCCCTATAGCCCCCCTTAAGATACTGAAAGGCTGCTATGAGGTCTCCACGTAGCCTTCTCTTCTCCAGGCTGGACAGCCTCAACTTTCTCAGCCTATCTTCATATGGGAGGTGCTCCAGTCCCCTGATCATACTCGTGGCCCTCCTCTGGACTTGTTCCAACAGTTCCATGTCTTTTTTATGTTGAGGACACCAGAACTGTACACAATACTATCAATCCCTTGACTTCAAAATTCATAAGAATTATTCTTTCCATTGATGCAAATCATTAAGTCCAACATTGTAGGTCTTCTAATAGATAAACTCTTGCAGAACAAGATTTTTTTTCTTCTATATTTTCCTTTGCTATTTTATTCTTCAAGATATCTAATTTCAGAGTCTGGGCAGCTGGGATTGAAAAAATATTGGTATAGAATATGTAAGCCATTTTTAACTGGAAAATTCAATAAAAAATAGTTGTCCTGTAATGAAAATTAAAGTTCCTTTCAACTAAATTTCCGTTTGAGTAGAGTACGGCTTTCTATATAAATCGTGTCAAAAAAAAAGGGTGGGGAAGGCAATAGAAAGAAAGAGGATTATCCCTTGAGAGAAATAACAATGCTATCGGAAAAAAAATATCTTTTCAGTGCTAAGTTAACAGGAGTTAGCAATATAGAAAGAAGAAAGGAAAGTAGCTACATGTTCACATGCTATAATGTGGTCTAGCACACTGTATTTAAGAAAAACAGACTTCACCAGTGCTTCCTGAAAATCATCTGATTTGTACAAATGCAGGAACACGCTACTGTCTTAGGTTCAGCTATAGCAGACATTTTTCATCTATACAGGTGGCTTAATGCCACTCCTGCCCAGATAGGTAGGCCTTTCTATACTAGTTAAGTAGTGCGTCCTCTCAAAACAATGCATTGGAAATGCATTATCCTACTATTAAATACTCACCTTTTTTCAGTTTATAGTCAAAATTCTTTCTTTTTTTTTTTTTTAATTCTTTATACTTTAATCCAACTACATATCTTTAAAACATACTGAAATTTCGAAATACAGAAAATGCAAAAAAAAGTAATTCACAATTATTTTTATTTCCCTTTTCAAAGTGTTTACTCTGAGTTCTTTAGAGGATGAGGTACCACATCCTTTCCAATTTTATTCTTCTTAGTAATACTTAACTGTTTACAGACTTATGTATTTATTTAAGAAGATTAAAACTCTTTTCATCCTACAAAGAAGCTTAATGCAATTTTACTGTCCTTCCACCACCTAAGGTCCTCACATGTACTAGCCAGAAATAGGCAGAATTAGAGAAACTTGGGCCTGGTGTGTGAACACAGCACAAAACAAAGGTTTTGGGCAAGCTTGCTAAGGAACTGGAAGCAAAACAGAACTCAACTATGGCTCTTTGCCCAAGCAAATATAATCTAGTTCATGGATGAGGGGGATAAACTAAATGAGACAAAACCAAGACTGCATTGATTTCAGGACTTGAAGAATAGGTCTACATTACACTGTGCAGAAGATACCGTAACCGTCATGTCAGTATATGCTGTCTAAAACTTGTAAGTTACACAGAAATTGAAGTTTCTCTTTTGGTAACTTTTTAGCCTTCCTGGGCATAATTACGCTGCTCTGTTACGCATGCAACACAATGTGTTTACAAGTTTAAAGGCAAATCTAAATGGGTTTCCAACATTTAAACCTGTGAAAAGTTATCCATGGTAGAGATGTTTGGTCATAGGAGCCTCTGACATCTAGAAGAGATTACCCTATTGTAAATGTAATTAAACTGCAATATGAAAGATTTCTTTACATAAAAGCATTCCCCCTGTCCAGGGTTCAGCAACAACAGTCACTTTTTCTCCTTCTTAGTAGCTGGTGCAGCACTGTGGATTTGATTTTTGACCTGGGAATAATACTGATAAAACCGATGTTTTCAGTTGCTGGTCAGAATGTTTACCCTTATCAAGGACTTTGTGAGTCTTATGCTCTGCCAGGGAGGATAGGAAGCTGGGAGGAAGCAGAGACAGGATACCTGACCCAAACTAGCCAAAGAGGTATTCCATACCACAGCACATCATGCCCAGGATGAAGAACTGAGAGTACCCAGAAGGGCTTGAATGCTGGAGGGTGGGGGCAAGATATCGGTCGGTGAGGTGTTGCATTCTCTTGCCTTGTTATTTCCTTTATCATTATTATTATTGGTGGTAGCAGTAGTGGT
The DNA here is from genome assembly GCF_963264785.1 of Psittacula echo. Lineage (NCBI taxonomy): Eukaryota > Metazoa > Chordata > Aves > Psittaciformes > Psittacidae > Psittacula > Psittacula echo. Next base: position 80,124,682 of record NC_137742.1, on the reverse strand, counting down.
TCGTGTTATACCTTAGTTACTGGACTGTTCTTATCTCAACCCGTGGGAGTTGCATTCTTTTGATTCTCCTCCCCATCCCTCCAGGAGTGGGGGGAAGAAAGGGTTGGGGGGGAAGTAGACTGCTTGGTTCTAATTTACGGCCTGGGTTTAAACCACGACACCCCCCTTTTGAAGGGAAACAATGCCTGCCTTGGACTGACAGGCTGTGCTCCCTTTGACATAGCACAAGGTGAGGGCTTCCTATGTGGACAGGGCAAACAGCTGGATGTCTAGCAAGCCATCAGCTAACTACCTATCAAGATCCCCAAAGCCTTTTCATCAGAGCTGGCTCCCAGACAATGTCCAGACTGTAAAATTGCAGCTGCTAGTAATGCAGCTTATATTGACAAACTATATTATATATATAAAATATGATATAAAATAGGCTTCATCAGTATTGGACAAAAGGTGAAGGCTATTCACATTGACATCTGGAATCTTTCTTCACTTTTAGAAAAGGTAAATATACTCATCAGTGCATCTGTGTTACAGGATGAAAGACTTCTACTCTTTGTACTTTGATCCCTTTTCATTGTGGCTGAGAGACATATTTTCAGAAACTATAAATCTTAGTTCTTGTCCAAGGTTTACTCCTTTTAAAGAGCAAAGAAATACACACACCCCCATCACAAATAGGTCAGAGAGGATCTGTGTGGTCCCATTATATCAAAGCCTTCAATTATTACAGATACCTGCTCTTCTAGGGTGAAGAATATTTCTGAATTTCTGAATATCTAAGGCTCTCCTTTGATCCAGTCAACTCTTCCAATGCAAAACCATCCAGCTGGTCTCGGTATCACACCAATGAACAATCCCAGAATAATCAAGGTTTTGTGTGATCTGCCATACATTTTGAAACACTGACAAAGGGGTAAATTATTTCAGGTCTTTGATTTTATACAAGATAATAAGAATACTTATGCCTTGATGAATTTACTGCTTATACTTCATATTTAATAACAAAGAAAAGTTAAAATATCTAGGACACATTTACTTCCAGATTTAATTCAAAACAAAATAACAACACAAGTGCTCTGACACTGCTTTTCTTTTTTAACCTTCTTGGTTTGGAAATCATGTTTAATCACCATTAACATCCCACCTTGAACATGCTGCATCTTATAAGCCCAGAAAAGCAAAGCCTCCTATAGACAGATGTAGCCTATGATGCTACTTTATATGTCAGTGGAACTGACAGAACAAAGGAAGACAGAGAATTTGTAATCTATTTGTCTTACAGGACATCTGCAGAGAAGACACAGCACCTGTTATTGAATCTTATTCAAATAACAAGGAAGCATTTAATAATTAGTGCCATGCTCAGCACAAAATGTAAAGGTAAATAACTTCTATTGTGGGCAGCAACTTCAGTACAAATACTCCAGATGAGCACACAGCTGACCTTATATATCCAGGAGTTACCAGCTTGGCCTTAAACACAGAAAATAGCTCTTGTCAGCAAGTGACATAGCTGCACGACCACAGCCTGTGACTCAGGTGAGGAATGTTCTTGAGAGATCGCAACTTCCCATGCAAAGCTCATTGCATCATGTGCAATTTCCCTTGAAGAAGTTTCATGTTTGTGAAAGAAGATACTTGATCCCAAGCCAAACCTATTGTTGACATGTATTAAAATTTCGGATGCAATATTTCCTTTTTCTGTCTCTTTTATCTTGTCTGTTCAGATTAAAAGTTAATAGTACCTACCCACAGAGGGTATTTATTCCTTATGGTAATGATGAGCATAATTTTAATACCTTTAATAGAAGTAACACATTCAGCTATTGAAGCTACTATTCCTAGCAGACATTTGTGTTATTTGTGTCAAAAGATATCATTTTTCTTTAATGAAATTTTATCAGCTTTGTACATGTGAAAGATAGCACACTGCTAGCCAGAAAAACATGCATATACCCTTAATTTTTATAGTGAGAAGCTAAACAATATTTTTAGGGCAAGTTCATCATCTGACATGTGCACCTCAGCTTCATTCAGAAACGAAAGTCTCTTATGAAGGAACACTGTGGAAAGGGAGAGGGGCATCTGCTTGACTACACTGTCATAGTTCTAAGACATTTTTTTTTTGAGGAAAAAGTTGGTCACAGAAAAGTTCCAAGAAGTTTTTCTGCCTGGGAAGTTCTATTGAAACCTTTTGATGTACTCAGCTTCCAAAGCCAGCAGCACACACACCCTGTCTGGAAATGTCTTTTCCAGTCTGTGCAGTTATCTAACTTAAAACTTTGAATGGAAAATTTGACCATTGATTAAGGCACTACAAGGTCAAAAAATGAATGATGATGTCTTCAGGAAACCATCCAATCCAACCACCATGCTCAAACCTGAGTCACATAAAGCAAGTTGCCTAGCACTTTGTCCATTGAGGTTTTTAATATCTCCATGGATAGTCTCCTAAATCGTTCTGGGCAAGCTGACCAAGATTTTGACCCTTTCCACAGTAAAAAAGTGTTTTCTTACCTGCAAATGGAGTTTCTTGCATTTCAGTGTGTGCACAGTCAAGAGTCAGAGGTTCAATTTCCAATTGTGCCAGGCTCTGTAAATCACTTTCTGAGACAGTATCCTTGTGAAAAAGGAATAATAATATCTACTTTCTCAGACTTCTGCTGAAGGATACATTTATTAAAGATTTTAAAGCACCTAAGATGTTTTGAAAACAGGGTTTAAATGAAGAGTTATAATGAAACAAAGAAAGAAAGGTATAACATCCTTTGCTTCCAGAAAACAGGGTTTCAAAGATGGTCAGAACAGAGGTTCATAACATCGCAACAAAGCTTGCTCTCCAGTAGATATTGAACTTGCCCATTCATAGCACTAATGCAAGCAACATTGTCAGAAAGAGAAAAAACCTGATTAGGTTATTTGCTGCTTCATTCAATAGAAAAAATATAAAGTAAAGATTTTACAACATATGTAAGTGGTGGAAATAATATTTAAATTTATTACGATATTTAATATCTTATTGTTTATAAATTCTATTTATAAAATGTGTATTTTAACAATTCACATTTTTTTGAGTCATATGCATGGCAATAAGGCCACGTATGCAACTTGTGTACGTATATATGTTGCATTAACTCTCTTAGCAGGAAAAGATAACCTGTTTTCCTCTGTCACCCTCCACCTACTCCAGTGGCCATTCTCTTCTGACTTTGAACTGTCTTTGTTATAGCATTGAGGCTATGCTAAAAATCACTATGCTTAATGATGCAAGAAGACTAAAGCTGGTGATTCCCTTTTCCTGGTCATTTTCTGACCTGAGTCAGGATGGCGCTAACTCCACATAAAAGCAAGAAAATCAAGAGATACAACCCTGACAAACTCTTCATTCCTTCCTCTAACTGTATTCTAACAGCAAAATAAAAACATTGGTTGCTGGGGCTGGTTGTTGCCATTTTGGCAGCTTAGACCAAAATATCCTGAGATCCATCCGAGGTGAAACGTAAAGGTAGAACACTCAAGGTGAATCAACCAATTCTATAGAAAGGGAAAATATGTTCAGTGCCACACTGCCAGTGGTTTAAATTTCCAATTTAAATGATAAACAGTTAGGTGAGTTAAGATGACATAGAGACACAAGTCTAGAATGAAGTTGAAACACATACTTCTGGATCATTTTCAAGTCTTTCATTGCAGCTTTCCAGTAATCTCAACTTGACAATCACACATACTTGCAGAAGAACCAGCTTTTGCTTATGGAAATAGAAGAAACTAACTCACTGAAAGACGCAGGCAACACTAAAAAGATTATTTCTATATGAAAGATAGTGTGATATGAACTACAGATTACTACAATCATATGCAATTTTCTATTTTGGGATGAAGATTTTCATGCACAAAATAAGATCTTAATTAAATGTCAGTTCTTCATCCAGTATTATATAGATTATAAGTGACAAAGCTTCTGTGAATAGATTAAGGTGAAACGATGCCAGTTTTGTTGATGAAATGGTGAAATTTTGCTATCAGACAGATGGAAAGGCAGCTTCTCAGAGAAGAAGCTAAAAATATGAGGTGAAACCACAAAATGATTAGATATTTTTACAAAGGGTAAAAATATGATTGTTCCTGCTTGTTTAGCTTCAGTTTCACAAGCAAAAAAATTCACATTTCTGCTGACACAATTGTACCATCTTTGGGAATTGTGTCAGTATCTGTATTTCTAGGATAGCCACCATATTTTTTCCATCAAAATCCACAAGCCTAAGTCTTTTGCCTTTTTCTTAAGAGAGGATGTTTTATTCTGAGCACTTCCATTAAACTTGGTAGCCAAGCATGATATTTCTCAAAGTACAAAAAAAAAAAAAAAAAAAAAAAAAAAAAAATTAGGTTTTGACATTTGCCAGATGCTATCATTGCACATAAAAAAATAGATGGACAGACAACAATTTCTAAAGTTATGGAGGCACCTTAAAGGGTTTTTTTGCAATCTTATTAAAAATCAAATTCACAGCATCAATACATCCTTCCTGTGCTATGTAATTACATTACAGGCATTTAATTGAAACTAAATAGAAATGAAACTTTGTCTAGCATAGACATGTTCTGATGGGAGAAACTCAGCAGGAGGGTGCTAGCTTATTAAAGATGTTCATCTGTGCAGCACTTTGGGAAATAAATATGTTTTATTTTGAAGTACTCTTTGTCATTTGAAAACCTAGTAACAAAACTAAGATTTTTCAGTTCAATATATTAATAAAGAAGTTGCATTTTGCAAATATCGTATTACATTTAATTAAAAAGGTGAAAGTGAAGTTTTATTATTAGAGGTTTTCAGGTGAAAAAACCTCTCATACAGGCACATAGTTTAGTTATTAGCTAGTGAAGCAACTGGTTTTACTCACATTAATATGAAACACATTTACTGCAAAAATAAACTTCTCACTTTATTTGATAATTTGGTATATTGCTTGGGGAAGGCAATTTTAAAAATTCTGAACTGTCTTGAAAACCCCATTGCACACTTTGTTTCCAGAGAGGATCATAAGTGGTTCTTGGAAGCAGAACTGTGTAGGGGGATGTTTTGCATGGGGAGGAGTTTCTAGTAACAAATGTGCAATAAAAACTTCTGATGAGAAATACAAAATTTATTTGAAAGTTTTTGAAAACATGCCTGCCCCAGCAAAACCTTATTGTGCCCTATAGTCAAAGTTAGAAGGGATTCTGGTTTTATTCTGTTCTTATTCCTCTGATTATCTGTATGTAAAAAAAATAGCTTAAGTTAAAGAATTACCTAATGTCATTTCCATATGCTGTGCTAACATTTACCAAGAGACATTGGTAGCAAAAGAAAAAGAACTTTTCTTTTAAAACACCCAATCAGTTGATACTAATTTAAAAGGCTTTTTTTCAGGGAAACTGCAGCTGTGCCCTCATGTGTTGCATGGAACTGCAGAAAGACAGACTTAGGTTCTCCTGAGAGATGCCAGGAAGGGGTTAAATAAAGGCCTAAATTTCAGAGCAAAGTATCACAAAGTTGCTGATATAGGAACTCTCTCCTAAGGAGACAACATATAAACTGCACCATTTACTTGCCAATTAATTCAAGAAAATACATTGACATTAGTTCCAGAAGGAAATGCTTGCCTGCCCTCTTGCCTAGAGGTAAAAGCTAGGTTCGCAGCTAACAAATAGCAAGACAGAGGAAATAAACAAGGGGAAAAATTAGGGAAAAGGATTTATGGGTATTTTTCCAAATGTTTTCTTCTAAAAGAGACCTAGATATCAAGCAGATATCCTCTCTGATACAATGCAACAATGCAACCCTCCAAACTTCATATATTATAAAAATGCCTTAAAAGTCTTTAGTTTTTCTTACAGGAAGAGGTACCAAGCTAATGACTAAAAATGTAGATTTGTCCTAATAAAGGAATGGTAGGCCACTACATGCACCCTGCAGAGAAGAGAAATAAAAATGCAGTTCCTCCATATAAGATAAATGTTGAACCATTTAAACTTAAATGTACAACTGCTTACTTGCTTAAATAAATGCTTTGAGGAGGTAAAGAATCATATAGTCTGTGCAGTATAGAAAGGCAGCCATATTCTCAAACTCTGCTTGAAATGGTTCCAAGCATGTGAAACAGCTGAAAATTGGATACTGAGGTACATGTGACCCATTCCCAACAGCACTGATATGTTTTGATAATCTTTGCTGTCCCTCTGCATGGCTCAGTGTAAAAGGAGCTCATTAGAAGCTGTTGAGAAGAATCACAGAATCCTAGAATGATTTGGGTTTAGCTTATCCAGTTCCAAACACCTGCCATGGGCAGGGCCACCTTCCACTAGACCAGGATTAGCAGAACAAACTATAGATGAACTACTTTTTCCTGGTGAAATTCACTGTTAAGTCAATAAAATTATTTTACTTTTTATATCTAACAGCAAAGCTTTGTTATTCAGTTATTGAGTTATTTTTCTGTTTAATGATCATGTTACATCAGCATTTGTGTTTACTGTTTTGTGTATAGTTATTATATACACGGTACCCAGCTAAATGAAGAAGGATAATACACACTGCCATTTTCAAAGTTCTGTAGAGTCATTGAAACTTTTTATTGAACTGATGGTTGCCACACATAGTCATTAAAATGATTCAGTTTCTCCTGGCCTCCCAAAGCTGCAGCACTTCTAGGAGCCAAGTCAGATTTTGTGATTTCTATAAACAATGGGGATCAATTGTTCCAAGGCAGGAATGGGTGCCTCCTGCCTCTGCAGATGGTCACAGGGTCCCATTCATGCTAGGATGAACTAATGGTGAAAGAAACGAAATTTCTCCATTTTACAACAGCTGCCAGAGCTGCCAGGGAAACCCACAGAACTGAAGAACAAGTGTACAGTATGGAAAACACTACTGGGGTGGGAACAACTCTGTAGGGCAAAGGATATTAACTTGACCATGTTACTCCAAAAAAGCATGATACTTCGGCTTAGGAAACATAAAACCTCAACACCCCCAATAAAGCCTATCCAAGAAATGCTTCAAATAAGGCAACTTGCTATAGAACTACACCAGGTCTTGTTAGTCTATTTGCAAGATCAATGATATCACACACAAGAAAAACAAAAAACCCAACCAGTTTTGTATCTGGAGGATCACAGTTGTCTTTTGAAATTTTGTCATCTGTTGTAGAGTTTATATCTCTACTGTACATCACAGAAAAAAAGTAAACTTTCAGCAGTTTTTATATTTTTCCTTTCATTATATATTTTTTATGTATATGAAGAGTTATTGCAAAGAAAAACATCTTTGTTTTTATTGCTATTGCTGTATGCCATCCATTAGCAAACAAGTTTCACTACACAACTCTATATTTCTATTTTAGATGCATTATTGCATCCTGCCTTTCAAATTACACAATAACCATGCTAAACAGCTTAGCTTTATTTTTTTTAAGAATAGGATAATTTGTAAATGTGACAAACAGTAATCATCTTACATTTAAAATGAGTCAAACAGATTCTCTCCTTCAGCTGAACTTTCTGATGACAACCTTTGAAATTGACAGATTAAAAGTGATTCGTAGCTGTCAGAACTGTATAGCTTGCTGAACAAAATATGCATAAAAACTTCACAGATAACTGTCTGTGGACTTATATGGCAAGTTATCTTCCTATACTCACTGCCACTTAAATTAACAGTTTCATAATCTGTCTTCTCTGTCAGGTGTAAATGACTTTAGCACATCAATAACTAGTGTACAATGATGTCCCTCCAATATCTAAGACTGTATATTGATTTCACAGTTTGTTCAGAATAACACATACATGATCCCCGTGTTTTGTTGCAGGATGGAATTTAAAATAAAAGAAACATTTTCAGTCTTAGGAAAAAGTAATAAAAATAGAAGGTCTTGGCAGCTATCAAGGTATCCAATAATAAATTCTTTTTAGGCTACAACTTTTACCAGTAATGATCCTATGTTGGTTTCCAGCTGTGTGAAGTCATGGTACAACTGTCAATCTTTATAGAAGTACCAGTTTATTATTTCACACCTTAAAATGTCTCTATACAATGGCAGTCAATGAAAATGAAAACGAAATTATGGCAAAGAATATATAAAAAAAAAGAGGTTCCACAAAATTTAGACTGCTACTACAATACTTCAGAATCAAGTTTTTTGACATTATATATATATATTTTATATAAGTGTGCATGTGTGTATATATGTCTTTATTTTAGGGGACAGGAGGAAATACATGCTGTCAGAATGTCTCACAAGCACCTCTGTCCACAGCTTTTTTTTTTTTTTTTCTAAATGAGTGTGGGTTATCCAAATTAAATTCAGATTCAGGAGTCACACTGAAAGACATATAAAACTTTTCTAGTTCTTGCTGCTTGAATGTTTCTCTAAAATGTATTGAGCACTCATTTGATTTCTAAAAGAGATAGAATAACTAAACTATCAGCAAAGCCCTAACACAAATAAATTTATAAAAGTCATTTTCTCTCTCATTTTATGAGTTCATTTGAGACACAAATTTAATATGGATGTCACCATAAAACAAGCTAACTCAACAAAACGACCGCCTCAGGAATACCAGAGTTCTTGCTGTACCTGAACAAGCTAACAAAAGCTTGTGATTAGAATTGCAGTGTATCCCACGCTGAATTTTCATGCACTTCAAGATCAGTTTGTATGTTTGTAGTGGCTTAGTGAAACCATGTTTTCCTAATCCACTTCTTTATTAGTCTGGCTCAGATCTCTGTCTTGAGAAGTCATGAATTACTGCAGGAAGAGTTTAAATACTCCCACAAGGTCTGGAGCTTAAAGAAAAAGCTTGTGCATTTACACACATATATACACACACACAGTGTTTACTGTAACCACCAGCTAAAATTTCTGTGATTGTAAAGTGTGGACTACTAAACTTGTACTAATATACATGTTTAAAAAGAAAAGTTTTGTATTCCACTAGTGGTAGTACAGAGCATTTGAGAAGTGCTTGTAACAGCTATTCTCAATTACTTACAAGACTTTTCAACCAGTCATTTGAACAATTAGCATCTTTTCAGTTAAAAGTTAGTTTCTGTCTCCAGGAAAGTCCTTTAGCAGTCTTGTTGTTATAACAAAACCTGACTGTGCATATGTGTGTTTGTCAAAACTTTCTATAAGCTTTATGTTACAACTTCTAGGAAAAAGCAGAAAGAACATCCAGCTCAAAATAACTCATGAAATTTGTTATTAACAGGATAACATTGGCCTGTCAAAATTAACGTTCACACTTTTACGTGACTAAGGTTGGGGTGTGCATAGGTCTTGAGGTGAAATACAGGCCTGCGACAAAACCTTCTGGACCACACAGAAATAGAAAAATGTGCCCTTCTTCAATGTAATGGAGTAAGTGCACTTGCTGTAGATGTGTTACGTTGTCCATTTCTGTTCCAAAATGAAAATCTAACCTACTCCTCTCTCTTTCTGGCAAAAGGAAGGTACCACAAGACCGCAAGAAGCTCACTGAGTTCCCACTGATGAGCCGCATGAACTCAACTGTTCTTAACACAGCTTGGACTATAGGGGGAAGACTAACAGCGCTGAAGACAAAAAAGTACCGTTTTGTGCTTATGCATCACAACAGCTTCACAATTTCCATCCTGGTTTGTTCAATTCAGTACAATTGCATGGGGTATAGAATTCATCCATTTCTTTTCATGCCTGTAAGATGTGCACATGAGGCTAAGACTGCTTTTATAATTGTTCTGTCATTTGTGATATGTGCCTAATTTGCATCACCCAAGATCATTACTGAAATGAAGCTATATTTTCTTTTTGGATGTTGAATTGATATACTGCTACAGAAAGAAAGAGTCAACACTTCTCTTGAAGAGGTGACTATGCAAAAGTGTTAAGCATGAGCCATTTTTGAGAGTAATGTGTCTGACAACCTATTCATTGCATACCATTAACACTCTTAACTCAAAAAGTTCTGCTAAACATTTGAATAAACTAAAGCCCACAAATATGACTATATAGCTCACACCATTGCTTCAATATCATTTTACCCCAGTGCATGCAATGTGTTTTTAATGTGTGGTATTTTTGGAAAAAAGAGAAAATAAGCAAGGGATGTCATAACTATTTATGGCGTTCAGAAATTTGCAGATTTTGACTAGTAAAGACTTCAGTATATGACGTGTTAGCTTTTCCATTTGCATGTATCAAATGAAGGTATGAATTTAACAATAAACCTGATGTACACTGGTAAGAACTTAATGGGCAAAAGAACAAAAGTTAATGCTACAAAACAAACAGAGAAATGCCACTATGAACTGCTTGAAACTGCAGCTTGAAGCCATCTGAGTTTCTTGTTCAGACAAAGTTCACAGGAACATGTAAATTTTCTCATGGAGATCTTAAACAAAGTCTATTTTTAAGGATATTTAATGACTATATATATGAACATTACTTTGAAATTACCATTAAAAAATTCCAGATGAGGGTCAATTAATCACATATCCAGTAGTCTGCATAATAAAATACAAAACAATCATCACAACTAATTTAACACTGTTCTCTAGAGGTGATATTTCTTTCACTACCATCTGTTTAGGAAAACTACACTTTATTAAAAATGTTATTAAAGTTACTCATTTAAACTTAATAAAATTAAAACTTAGATATAAATTCAGACACAAGCTTTAACTTAAAAAATAAAACCAAACCAAAAACACGGACTAGATTTTGAAACCTAAAATAGGACTTGGAAAAATATTTCATGTTAAAATATTTTATAGAAAAATATTTTCATGTTTCTGAAGAAACATATTTTTGATCAATAAGCAATCTAAAAAATACTTGAATAAACAAATTTCATTTCTCCAGCTTTAATTAGAGAAAAGTTTATGAAACTATATTTCCATTTGAACACAGAAGCCCTTCAGCTTTAGCTATCACATCTAAGGGAAAAAAAGAGATCCTGCACCATAGTGACTTGAGCTTATATCAAAAAAGTGTGGAGGTGGGAGGTAAGAAAAAGAAGAAATCAAATTATGTGATGGTTTTTCTGGGAATATTAAATGTCTCTTTTTGAAGCTTAAAAATAAGACCTTTTCTTTGTAATGAAAATGTAGTTTAATTTTTCTTTTTTTTTTTTTTTTTTTTGCTAAGGACAAAGGAGCTATTATTGAGAAATAAAATGCAATGCCTTTTTTCTACAAGAGGAGAAGAAGCCAAACATGGTTGTATTGAAAATGTTGATTGCTATCGATATAAAGTCATAAATTACTAAGGAATTATATACAGACATTTAAAGAAAAGAAAATGCTAGCTGAAATAAATTGCTGCATAATTAGGTGAAAAATAAATTACTTCCATTCATTTCTCCATCTTTCTGTTTGTACTCCATGCTTCTTTTCCACAACCAGAGATCTTAATTTTTTATTTTGTCAGGAAGTAATTTCCATAAAATGAAAATTAATTGTAGAAGCAGCCATTTGAAAACAAACTTTATCAAAAATAAAATTTTTCTTGCATTATCCTACATATATTACCAATTCACCTCATCTGAAAATCTGAAAATGATCTGTGCACATATACTCTTCTATCAGGGGAATAAATAGGGAGGAAGAGATAAAAACTATACATTTGAAAAAAAAAAAGTCAGATTGTTCAAATATGAGCATATTAACTTGTCCACGTTAAATGTGCCCACTTTTAATTTCTACTGACTCTACTCTGTGATCACCATGTTCTTGACACAGATCCAAACTGTTATATTTATTCCAGTTTCTTTGGGGGCACAATACCCCACATGGGCAGAGTCAGTCTGTGTCAAAAACAAAGCCTATCTAAAACAATTTCCAGAATAGCTGGAGATTTCGGAAATGACAATATTCCGAAAGTTTTACTGGAAATTTTGCCAAACAATTTATCTGAACTGAAGATACATTTTATTGTCAAGGAGATCTGCTACCTTTCTTCTCCAGCTTCCTGCTCCTCACTGGGATAAAGAATTTCCATCTTTCTCAATAGTGGAATTATCTCCTGAAAAAATGTCTTTCCTCCTTCCTTTTACTTCTGGGACACAGGGATCTCATTTTCTAACTTGAGGTTCTGTTTTTCAACTAATAATGCTACATTTTCTTCTTCCCCATACCTTGGCTGCAGCTCAGCTTCTACACTACAGCTGGTAATGGCAAAAGAACTAAGCACAGTAAGTTAAATTGACAAAAGCTGTTATGACCTTAGATTAATTTCACACAACTCTAGTTGAATGTATGAAGTTACTTGGCTGTTCAAAGTAAAACTTGTGTATTAGAGCCTGTTGCTCTTCTCATCTGTGCCAGAGTAAAAGATCCTGGCACATGACAAGACTGATGCTTTCTCAGGCTCTCTCATAATCCTTCCTAGACCAAACATTAAAGTGGGAAATATTTTCCACTAAAGTTCCAAATGAAAAAAACCTCACAGTGTTTGAGTTTGGCTCTGCAGAACCATATTACCTTAATGGAAGGATGAAAACTGTAAGAAGTTAATTTTGCAACTTCAACATTAGCAGTTCAGCTTAACTAATGCACCAAAGCACTCTATAGTAGGTACAGATCCAGTATGACTGACAATATTTCATTCAAAAATATGAACCAGACATTGAACAGATAAACTGTCTGTATTTGTAAGCATATAGCTGGCCAGCCTCTGATTTTCTGTTTAACCTGAGCTGATCAATCATATCTGCTTCTAATACTCAAATCCATTTACTGGTTCATATTACTGAAAAAAATAACAAAGAATCTTCAGTGTGTCTAATTTAACATAAAGCCTACTACCCAAAGATAGAAATATAGATGTGTTTATGAATCCCACTGTTTTTAAGGGTACTTGAGGGTGCACCATTGTGAGGGTGCACCATTGTAAGTGTGCACACAGTCTTTTATAATTAACAATACTCATATAAATGAGACATATAATTTGTACAAGACTTCAGAATTTGCTTTGACACATAGTCGTGTTTATTTTCAAAAAAAAAACTGATTTCTGGTTGAATATAACATTCCACTTTTGAAATTTTTTCAACTGGGATATTTTACTCACCTGAAATACAGAGCAATAGTGAGGCTGAGAGGAATTACATAAGGCAGTAATAAATCAAAAAGTGTGATAGACATATTCTGAAATAAATTTAAAAAACCCTTTTATTTCTATTTTGAATTAAAATTATTTTACTGTGACTACATTACTGGATAGGTTTTAGGTACATTGGGATAAAATTATGAGCAACTAGATGCTTCATTAATTAAAAACAAAATAATTGTATTTCTTTATCTCTCAGTCCATTGGAACCTAGCCACTACAATAGGAAAATAAACAAAAAAGTTACACAAGCCTTTCAGTGAAAATAGTGCTTTCTTCAATACAAAACCATACCAGGGCTCCAGTATCAGAACAGGCTTGATCAATTAGGTAACCAGTTTCCTAGCTCCTGATAAGCACATGGCACCAGTCCTGACAGATTTTTAAACAAGCAGAAACAAAAGTTTATAATGAGTCTGCAGTAAGGTGAATTTCAATTTTCCTATCATCAAGTGAAAAAAACAAGAATCAGCCATTCAAGCATGACACAAAAAAATCTGAGTTTCCTTAACACTAGTGTAGAATTTGTCAAATAAGATTGACCATCAGGTATTTAATATACCTATTGGTTTTGGAATTAAGCTCTAAATGTTTACTTTTCTACCAAGAAACAGAAAAAAGGAGCCAGGTACTGCACTAAAAGGAATAGATACCAGTTTGGTTTTATTCTTTTCTCCCCATAACCTGGACAGTCTTTACCAACTCTCAGGGGACAAGATGTCTCTCAAGGTTGTGTTTCTGACAGAGAAACCTTTAAAACAAGTAAAAAATAACAAACAAAACACGCAACAGAGTATATTACTAATGATTCATTGTGGAGACTTAGCAGTTCTCCATCTGCTGAGTCCAGGCTGACCAGGATTTCAGCATCATAAAAACCCACTTGCAATTGTAGGACCTTAAATGTCAAAACTTTTTCTAAGGGTCTTATGAATATATATGAGTGTATCTGACTCAAAATATGTCAGCTGTTTAAAAAAAAAAAGAAAAAATAAATCTGTACTAGAAATGGAAAAATCAACTGCTGAGCCACACATTACTAAAACCCACGTATTATCTGTATGAACTACAGTAAAAGAAAGGTTTTTACTTGCACCACCATCAGGAGTCAGAATTAAATAAAACTTCAAATTATTGCTCTGTATTTCAGTTGTTATTATACACCTTGTCTCCTTACTGCTTAGGCTAGGACCAGAAGCAACACAATGCTAAAATAAGAAGATAAATTATTTTCAACATGGATGAAAAAAACATGAAGCTCTGGAAATCTGTCAAGGACAGATCCATTCTCATAAAAATTCTCTCTCAGCTTTTCTACCAGGAGATCTGACTATAACTCATCATTCCCCAGGTTTATTTTATATGGATTTGAATGAAGAGATTAATTAGAACTTTTTCTTTTCTCATTTATATTCAAAATGAATGACAGTATTAGTATAATCTTGTTCATATAACAAGATAAAGACTCAGTCATTAAAATAAATAATAAAAAAATACCAAACCACCACCACAAAACGCCACTACATGCCTTGTGAAAGACAGGAATAAGCACAAAAGGTAAGAGAATTGTGGATGTATTGAATTGACCTATTGCATTTACAGGTCAAGTTTTCAGAACTGGCCTCCAAAACTGCATGTATTTGCTGTTTATGCACACAATCAGGTGCTTGTGCATTCAGATCAGGCTGTCAGATTCAGGCAGCTTGCAGCTGGACAGAAAGTTCATAGTGTGCTGTAGTTTAAGGATCAGTTTGAAAGTATGGACCAGAATAACTGGGATGAGGACATGGTGGGGAGCGTGGCTGTTTATTCACGTGACTTCACTGTCTGTAAATGTTTCTTTAATTGGATCAATTTAGCCTCATAGCTTCATTAAAAGCAGTGGTAATTTTCATCTAAACAGAGAAGTAATGGAAGCAAAAAAGACCTAGAAGCTTGCCTACTGCCAGCATTGGCAGAAGCAGTGTGAATGTACCTGAATGCTTCAGAAATTGTCTCCTGCTTTATCAACACTTCTCCATCCTATGCAGGGTGGACTAAGCACAGCTCCAGGTCCTACTGCTTTCTGACATCAAGGGTTACAGCAGTCTGAAGGTACAGCTGCACCAGGACAATTCCATGCTTTTCCTAGAACGGTGTAAAGTCTGGGACTTTTCTTGATATTTCACCACTCTTGGCCTTCCCTTACTCCAAGAAAAGCCAGGCTTGCTTTGCAGGTGTCTGGGGACCTGCCCATCAGTCTGCATGAACTGCTGGAGTTCAGCAACCACAGAGCCCTGATGCAAACACCTGCAAATACACAACTGCATTCACAACAAATGGGAGAAGCAGTTTATAAGCCTGATGCTGAATTTTTATGAAATTGAGAAAGATAGCATTGCTGGAGAAAGGAAAATACTACCCTCCTAAGAAGCCAAGCCTGAATCTGTTACTTTTCTTGATGGAGGATGCTTTATCTGTTTTCCCTTTTTTGTCATGATTATTTTTGTTCTCTTCATCCAGCTTCTAAGCCACTTCTGTACTTCCTGTTACCTTTCTGTTGATGTCTTAATACAGAGGTATTTTGGAGCAACACATCTCCAAAGGTTTTGCAGAAAACACTTCTAATCTTGAGAGAGTAACACAAAAACTAGCACATCAAAACCACATACGCTAACCCCTCAAAAACTTTAATGTTTTCAGTAGTTGCATTTAGGCCCATAGTTAATCTAATATAAACGTAAGGAAGGGAAATTAGTGTCAGGCATTGAGCATGAATAGCCCTTCTCCCAGTAGGTGTCAACAGCTCCGAACTGTACAACTTGTCCTTGTGGATCTAGGGAATGGGATCCCAGTAAAAATCAACATGAGTGTCATATTTGCAGCTGTAAGCTTTCTGTAATAGATCAATATAGAGATTTTTCCGCCCTTCAGTGTCTACCTGTCACTGCTCTTCAATCTCTGTTCCAAATGAAGAGTAAAACTGTCTGTTAAGGTTGCCTCTTAAGAAGCTAAATCACTTGCTATTTTCAAGCCATTATGACTGCAAAGTACCATTGAAAACTTACACTAACAGCACTCCTGTAGGTAGACAGCTGACATAAAAGTTAGTCCTAAGCAGAAGTACCAACACTTTGTATTTTTCTCATCCCCTCAAACAGAAAGAGTCATTTTAAACACCTGCCTTTCCTTGCCACCATCTCATGCATTTTCTGCAGAGGTCTCGTGATAATTTGCATTATTATAAATGACTGCAGTGGGAGCTTTTGGCAATATATTGAGAGTTTCACCTATAAATGCTCAGAAAGAACTTTATGGGGCAATATGGAAGCAGCTATTGCTGCCTGACACACAAAAAAAATGAAAGGAAAAGGTGGTGAGGAGGGGCAGCACAGAGTCAAAATATCTTATGTTCTTTCAGAGAAGTGTCTTAGTTTTATTTATCAGCAGTATCTAATAATTTGGTTGCAAATTGAGGGTCTAGAGAAGAGACTTATATTAATAAATGCTTCATTTATTCCTCAACCAAGCTTTCGTCTTCTAACTACTATGAAAAACTAGCAAAACCAATTTGCTAGACACAATTTGCAATAAAATAGCTGGGGAATGTTTTCTCAAATTAAATTAGTGACGGCAGTCTCAGAGAGATATAGGTAATGAAAACATTTCATGAGTGTGCATGTGACAAAAAAAGCATGTATTCCAAGCCAAACTTGCTTTTCATTGCTCTTTTGTCACATCAGATGTTTTTGTACAAAAACATAGACTGTCCATGTATTCACCACATCTGGTGTCCCAGTGTGGGTTTTTAGTGAAAACATACAGGAATGTGACAAACTTTGATTGATTAGCTAAAGTGAGTGACAGCTTCCTTCTAAGTGCCTAGACCTGATAGCATGCACCAGCACAGAGGAAACTGAAATGTAGGTGTCAGCCGAGTGCAGCAGTGGCTCACACTAATTTTCATCAGGGGATCCAGCCTTCACATCCTGTTCACATAGACACTTAGAGCTGTGCTCTGGGTTATTCCAGAAAATTGTCAGAGCCTGACTTTTATTAAAGCTCACTTTGGCTGACAAAATGCTGACAGTTTCAGAGAAAATGCCTGTAATATTATACAGTGTGAAAATGTTAACCACTAGGCAATAAGTAATCTTTAAAAAATATATACTGTTTGGAAACTGATATACTCTTCATAATATCAGTAAAAAATAGCATGTTAAATGTTGAGAGACATACACATTGAGCAAGACCTTTGGTGCAGGGTCCTGATAACTACCCCTCTGTGCAAAGATTATCCAGTTTAACCATGCAGACCTGAAATAGCTGGGCACAATAGCAATATCTGATATACATATGTGTGTATATATATATTATATATACATAAACTATACATAAAAATATGAGGTATTTTTATAGGTCTGCCTGTCCTAAAATAGGCCTGGTTTCAGGGAAAAGTTATGTACATTTTTCTAAGCAAAAAACAAGGGCTAATTTCTTCTCATATTTTCGTAAGTGTTGCTAGAAGATATTGGCAGCTCGTTCTCCCTTTCTGGCAGGACTGAGGGTGAAGAATGAAGGTTCACTTCTTGAGAGTGTGAAAGAGATGTTCATATTTTCTGTTAAAAATGAGACCCTTAAAATGAAATTAGAGATGGGCAGAAAAGGTTTTGAATGATTTTTCTCTTATAGAAAAAAATTATCTCAGTTTGCAGTTGATTGAAATAATCAGAGAACCAGCACGTCCAAAATATCCAGCAGCCTGTATGGTACTGTGTCCCCAGAAAAAACTTTACATCATTCACCTGCCCTGCCTAGTTCAGGAGGAACTTCAATATTCTTGAGAGATAAGTACTGGACTGTTCCCTTAGCTCATTCTTTTGGCATGCATTTGCATGTAGAATGAGAGAAGTTTGTTTAAAAGTCCAGAAAATTAAATGCAGTCAAGTATGAGAATCATAGAATGGTTTAGGTTAGAAGAGACCTTAAAGCTTCTAAAGACATCCCTTAAAGCCAGGGGCAGGGACATCTTCCACTAGACCAGGTTGCTTCAATCTCTGTCCAACCTGGTGCTGAACACTGCCTGGAATGGCGCAGCTACAGTTTCTCTGGGCAACCTGTGCCAGGGCTTCACTACCCTCACAGTGAAGAAGTACTATAATTTTTTTGAAGATTCATGTTTTCTAATGAAAAATTACTTCTGCTTAATTTCTGGATTTGGGCTGTCTGGACCAGATTTCTTTTGCCACTGTTCTCACCCTCTTCCCATACCCAGTTGTCCAGTCTTGAGCACAGCAACTTAGCCACCTGCACTGTTAAATGATCAGAACTGCTTTGGCCCCTGCCAGCTACAGCTCCTTGGTGGTGCTGGTGCAGAGGGTCGTAGCAGACTGTGTAGGAGGCTATGCAGTTTGAGCAGTTTCCTGGCAGAGATGTCTGCCTCTCATTAAACTCCATTACTGAAGATTTAATTTACCAGGCTAGATTTAGCCATAAGGATTGGCTTCATTCTTGTCTGAAAACATAACACAATCATAATAAAGGAAATTAGGAAATTGTGTCCTAATTCATTAAATTAATTTACTTGCCATATCTCTAACACTGATAAATTAAACAGCCTGGTTTACCAAAGTTTGGTTTAATCCAACCATAGATTTTTAGATAATTACTAGCATTCTGCACCAATACTCCATACTTGGAAGGGCAAGAAAGAGACAGACACAACAGATTTTTCTTCACTAAGCATACCCTCAGCTGGCTAGTTGCAGTTCATTGATGAAGTTAATCATCATTCAATGGACATCATGCATATGCTTCTCAAGCTTTGGTTAAAAATAGACATCATGGAACATACAGAGATTCAGAACATTTCATAGCCCTTACATTAGTGTTATCCAGACTGCGGATACATCTAATTTTTAAAAACACTTTTTTTTTTTTTTTTTTTTTTAAAAGTAGGAGAAACATGCTCAAATCTAAGCTAAATACTTTAAAATTCATTGAAAATTCAAAATCAAGACATACATTCATTTCCACACTTTACAGATGTTCTCTCTCTATGTTACAGTCATGCAACAGGCCTGGTTGTTGGATGCTTTAGGTGCTCACATTCTAATTTTGCACTTGAGCCCAAATTTCAGTCTTCTGTGCGTACTCTTTGATGCCTCTTGAATTTTCCTGCAAATGACATATTCCAAGCAGCTGGCTATGTAACTGCATAAACCAAGCATACACCAACTCATCAGCTGGAAACAACCAGATCTCCTTCTGTTCCTTCTTTGCACTAGTTGGTCACAGGCTGACTAAGGCACCAGTGTAACGCAGCCGTGAAAAGAGCCAAGCATAATCCTAAAATGTGTTCTTATTAGACCCAAGGGAACATTAATGTTACTGATCCAAACACTTGTTGCTTTCATCTGAAGTATTGCATGACATTCTGGTCATGCATTTCAAGAAAGATTAATCCAAAGTGGAACATTTGCAGAGAATGACTACTAGGATAATCAGAAAAATAGAGAACCTATTTTACAAAATACTGCAATTATGTGGTTTGTTAAGATTAAGTAAAAACAAAAAAAACTGGTGAATGAGGGGAGAGGGTGAGAAAAGGGTACGTATATCAGAAAAGAAGAGCAGAGGGAAAGAAAACAAGGAAAAAATATCCTGTACAAGAATACAGGAAGAAGAACAAATGGGACTAATTGGTCATAAATAAATTCAGACTGAAAACAAGCTTCCCAGCCGTTACAGCAATATGTTTAGGAACAAACTTCACATTATAACCACAAGAATGCAGATCTTCAAATAAACTTGACGAAAAAGCTACTTCAAAGACTAGGCTTCATTGGCCAGTTGATAAATACAGTTAGCCAGTTCCCAATGAAAGATGTGACCAGACCTGAAGATACACAGAAAGCACCCTTCTTATTCCTATGTTTATCATTTTGAACCCACACTTAAAATTATCCTTTTAACAACCAGGACAATTAGATGTCAGGTCCCATATACAAATGAAGAGTGTCCTATGTGATTTTGTGTCTTGTGTACAAATAAGAAAGATGATCCTAGAGGAATAAGTGCAAGGGAATAGAAATGCTATTTTTAGACTCTGAATGCATGTACAGTAGTAAAAGAAATAAACACAATCTCTAGTATTGATTGACGAAAAACCCACCAAAATATATATTTTTGTTTGTTTTCAGTGAGCAGTTGAAGTTCAAAAGAAAAAACAGCTTAGTCTTAGGCTGATAAATCAAGCTACACCTTACATTGCTCTGCCATCAGCTCTTATTATCAGTTATTGTTATCAGTTAAAAAGGAAAGACTGAAAAAGAAAAGGGAAGACTGAACACATAGGGAGACAGATAAGTAAGACTGGCTTTTTTTTTTTTTTTTCCTTGTAAACTGGTGGTTTGTTTTGGTTTTTTTCCAAGACTTCAGCTAATAGAAATATTGTAAAGATATTACTTTGTGATCATCTCTGAAGTGTAGAGTAATTCAAAATTCAAATTGACAATTTGCTAGCTGATGTACTTCAGATATAATGAAGACATAAGATCTCACTTACTATCTTGCACACTACGCATGCAGAATTATGCAAATTAAAGATGCATCAGTCTAAGTCAAAATTTCACCATTAAAGATTTTTTCCTCATGTGCCTTTTAATAGCTTTTTTCTAGTGCACATGTTCTTTTTCATTTTATTGATCTACCTCTAAAGATTTGATATACTGGATAGTTACAATTTTCTGATTTTGCATTTTTAGCATCTCTTTTGGAAAAACTTTTTTCTCTTTAGTTCTATAACTCACACCAAACCCACCATTAATTCATTACTTTTTGAGGTTTTTCCCTCTGAGTTCATAGTCAATACTTATGTGATAGCTCACTAGTAGAATAGCCTGCACAAAGCATTTTCTTTTCTTTTTTCTTTTCTTTTCTTTTCTTTTCTTTTCTTTTCTTTTCTTTTCTTTTCTTTTCTTTTCTTTTCTTTTCTTTTCTTTTCTTTTCCTTTTCTTTCTTTTCTTTTCTCTTTTCTTTTCTTTTCTCTTTTCTTTTCTTTTCTTTTCTTTTCTTTTCTTTTCTTTTCTTTTCTTTTCTTTTCTTTTCTTTTCCTTTTTTTCTTTTCTTTCTTTTCTTTTCTCTTCTCTTCTCTTTTCTTTTCTTTTCTTTTCTTTTCTTTTCTTTTCTTTTCTTTTCTTTTCTTTTCTCTTTTCTTTTCTGTTTTCTTTTCTTTCCTCTTTTCTTTTCTTTTCTTTTCTTTTCTTTTCTTTTCTTTTCTTTTCTTTTCTTTTCTTTTCTTTTCTTTTCTTTTCTTTTCTTTTCTTTTCTTTTATTTTCTTTCTCTTCTCTTTTCTTTTCTTTTCTCTTTTCTTTTCTTTTCTGTTTTCTTTTCTTTCCTCTTTTCTTTTCTCTTTTCTTTTCTCTTTTCTTTTCTTTTCTGTTTTCTTTTCTTTCCTCTTTTCTCTTTTCTTTCCTCTTTTCTTTTCTCTTTTCTTTTCTCTTTTCTTTTCTCTTTTCTTTTCTTTTCTTTTCTTTTCTTTTCTTTTCTTTTCTTTTCTTTTCTTTTCTTTTCTTTTCTTTTCTTTTCTTTTCTTTCCTTTTCTTTCTTCCTTTCCTTTCCTTTCCTTTCCTTTCCTTTCCTTTCCTTTCCTTTCCTTTCCTTTCCTTTCCTTTCCTTTCCTTTCCTTTCCTTTCCTTTCCTTTCCTTTCCTTTCCTTTCCTTTCCTTTCCTTTCCTTTTTCCTTCCTCCCCTTTCCTCCCCTTTCCTCCCCTTTCCTCCCCTTTCCTCCCCTTTTCTTTCTTTTCTTTCTTTTCTTTCTTTTCTTTCCTTTCTTTTTTTTTCTTTTTTCTTTTTGTTTTTCTTTTCCTTTCTTTTCTTTTCTTTTTTTTTTTTTCTTCTTTTTAACCAGAAAATATTATTTCAGTGGAGCAACAACTAGAGATTGAGGAAATCACTGAAAAAATTTCATTTTTGAAACAAAGCATATTATGTCCCCTCAATATCAAAATATAAAACAAGTTTCTGTATATATATTGAATATGTAATTCCCATTCCTAGCATCTCTTTAGCTTAAAATCCTGGAAAAAAATGTTATCTACAATTTCAGGCGTAGCTCTTTCCTGTCCTGTCAGTATGCAGCTTAACTGATCCCATCACTGAATCTTTAGTCCAGGCGAATGAGGATAAATGATTTCCAGACATCCTCAACTGATTGAAGTAAATGCAGGCTGGGTTCTGGAAAACAATATTTAAAAAGTCTTGTAGAAGACCTGCATGAAGATTTCATTATTTTCTTATATCAACAGAAGCTGCCCTAGTGCATGGACTTGCTCATGTCAACTGTAGAGCATCCTTGTGTTGGGATTTGTGCTGCACACACAGACAGGTCTTTGCTCACTTTTTGGATAGCTGCACATTTAGGAAAAAGGACCTAAGTTCATCAAAATAGGGGCAAAATTAAAATAAAAATACCCCAAGGCAATAAGCAGACATCTATCAGTGCAACAAGGCAATGGTAGAAAACTAAGTGAAAATCTACAATTGTGGAGACAAATAGCACATTCAGGTGAATAGCAGGAATTTTTTCTATTTGTTTTTATTTTTTTTAACAGGAAAGACTAACATCACAATGTTAAATTCCTGTAGCCTGCTGGATAACTTTGAAGGTGTTTGCTCAGACATCTGACATGAGACATCTGCATTAGCACATACACACAACTTCCAGGGCTTTCTGCTTCTCTGCGTGTAAATGGGCCCCATTACCATAAGGCCACCTCACATGCAACCGAGCATTTACTGTTCTGTGACAGCATTCTAGATATGCTTTGCAACATGTTCTCAGAGGACATTTACAGAAATTCTCATGCAGAAAGGAGCATGGGTGAAAAAAATAGGTAAGTTTGGCTTTGGTTTTCTTGGGGTGAAATTTGTTCTTACATAGCAAAGCTTGGACATATAACTGTCATAGTTTAAACTCTGTGATCAAGTCAGCCACATAGTCCCTCTCTGACTCCCCCCTTCTTTCCCTCCCCCTACTCCTGGAGGGACTGGAAGGAGAATTGAAAAGAATGTAACTCCGAAGAGAATTGAAAAGAATGTAACTCCCACGGGTTGAGATAAGAACAGTTTAATAACTAAGGTATAACACAAATCACTACTGCTACCACCAATAATAATAATGATAAAGGAAATAGCAAGGGAAGAGAATACAACACCTTACCACCCGCCGGCCGATAACTCACCCCCACCCAGCAGTGATCTAGCCCTTCCAGGTAACTCTCAGTTCTATCCTGGGCATGACGTGCTGTGGTATGGAATACCTCTTTGGCTAGTTTGGGTCAGGTGTCCTGTCTCTGCTTCATCCCGGCTTCCCGCCCTCCCTGGCAGAGCATGAGGCTCAGAAAGTTCTTGGTCAGATTAAACATTCTCATCAGCAACCAAAAACATCGGTTTTATCAGCACTGCTCCCAGGCCAAAAGTCAAAACTACAGCACTGCACCAGCTACTAAGAAGGAGAAAAAATGACTGCTACTGCTGAACCCAGGACAATAACACAAAGACAAAGGGCTGTAAATAGAGTCTTATTTTTCCTTTTAGTGGCTATTACTAATGCTTTCCATCTTGGTAACACCTTTCTGCCTCGTGCTAGCCTTTTCCTTTTCTTGCTCCAATCCCTCTCCTCTATTTGCTCCTTATTTCATCTCCTTAGATCTTCTCCAAGTCAGCTTTCGCCATACTTCTCTGCTAAGCCCTTTTTCAGGGTTGCGGGGATTTTTACAGGAGCTGTTGCTGAAACATCTTGTTTGGTTACAGCTGGCAGAGGTAATGGGTGCCTCTTCTAAAGCCTCTGGTGCATAGGAAACACACACAACAATACATATATGTTTTTAGATGCAGAGGATAAAATAGATATCAAGTCTGAGATTTAATTAAGTTCTGATCTAAGAGCAGTAAACTCACAGTTAGAGGAAGGAACTCAAAAGGCAGGGAGCACCCTTCATTCTGCACCCTACAAAGTGAGTACAGACCAGAGATCTCTAGAGAAGGTCCACCATAACTCTGTGAATGGCCACTTACATTCCCAGCTGTGCTCAAAATCATGGGAAAATCTAATGTTTTATTCAATGGGCACATAGAAAAAAACCTTCTTTGAGACAAATCTACACTGCTGTTAAAAATTGCACTGATCACCTTTAATTTGCAGTCTTGGGGTCCTGGACTTCTGCCCAAGAGGTCTTGTCGTGGTTTAAGCCAGTCAGCAAGTCAGCCACGCAGTTTCTACTCCCCACACCCCAGAGGGATGGGGAGGAGAATCGAAAGAATGCAACTCCCACGGGTTGAGATAAGAACAGTCCAGTAACTAAGGTATAACACAAACCACTACTGCTACCACCAATAATAATAATGATAAGAGAAATAACAAGGGAAGAGAATACGATACCGCCCGCCGGAAAAGAGCCCGACAGAGAAGAGGACGTGCCCTGCCGGGTAACTCCCAGTTACATCCCTGGGCATGACGTGCTGTGGTATGGGATACCTCTTTGGCTAGTTTGGGTCAGGTGTCCTGTCCCTGCTTCCTCCCGGCTTCCCGTCCTTCCTGGCAGAGCATGAGACTCTCAAAGTCCTTGGTCAGACTAAACATTCTCACCAGCAACTAAAAGCATCGGTTTTATCAGCACTGCTCCCAAGCCAAAAGTCAAAACCACAGCACTGCACCAGCTACTAAGAAGGAGAAAAAGTGACTGCTGCTGCTGCACCCAGGGCAGGTCCTGTGCAGGAGTACCAGACAGCACAGGTATGAGTCTGTGTACAATCAATGTCCAAGGCACTGGATGTGTTACCCATGGACCTGCTCTTGGCTCTCTGGTTCCAGCCAGGCACAGCCAGATGGTAGACAAAGTGGTACCAAGACACTCAACCATACCCTGGTGCTTTATTCACCACCAAAAATGTGTGTTTTTTTGAATTAAATGCAGCTAATGAATCCTACACTTAAAATTCGTTAACCATATATGTCACCTGCTACTGAATCAAGACAGCTTTGTAAATTTGGGGAAATTAGAGGAAATGCCTTTGATAGCAGTTTCCTAGAGCTACAGGCTCTTTATTGGCATAATTTCCTTTGGTTTGCAACCTACACGTTTGTGCCTGCATATGCCCTTTTCTCTTTCTGAAGAGCTAGAATGTACCTCCAAATGCCAGAGCACATACTTTCCTTTGCAGTATGGCTTACCAGCAATTAAACACTCATTTATAAACACTGTGTAAGTTACTTAACTTATTATTTATATCGGAGCAGTAAAGGCAAAAAATAGAATAAGGTGGCATCTTCAAGTGAAGATACAAGAAGAAAATAGAGTCGATGGTGGCAGGGTGGGGCAACACAAGCCAGCTTTCCATTTAGAAAATGTCATTAGGCAGTTATATTCAGAAGTACAGAATAATGCAAAATATCTCTGATACCATGCACAATATAACTGAAGTCCAGTGCTTGCCATGTTTGACCAGTTTTCTCATGACTAACTGAAAGGAAAGTAAAAGGGAGAAAAACCTACAGGCTCTCCTCAGAAACTGAGTCAGAGTCATTCACTGATTTTCCATAGTCCATGGCTTAGTCAGTTCAAAAAAAAGGGAAAAAGAAAATAAAAATGCAATATCATGCAATTTCAAGCACCTGGTTGATTTGAATGAATCTAGCTAAGAAAATCAAAACATGCACTGCAAAAAAGTAGTGGTGACATTTTTGCTGACATCCTGATCTCTCTCTCTAAGCATTTATACCTTGATCATTACTGATATCCTGGGTGATTTTCTGTGCTAACTTCAACATTTTCTAACAAATGGCAAATTTAAAGAGACAATGCATTTTTGCTGGAGATATACAACCACAAAGAAACAAATTGTGAAAGTTTCCAATTTTAATGTGAATAGGCTGCCTTCTGGAAACAAGATACAGTCAAATAATGATACTTGGTTTTTTGCACGATATAAAATGACCAAAGGCAGTGGATAGTTTAATGTAACAGATATTGTACAGCTGTGCTTAACTTCACTTTTAGACAATACTGTGGCAGAGTTTTACAAACCTTTCTAACACTGTTGATACTTTAACCATTATAATATGAATGTGAGATAAATTAAAATTGTACATACCTTATGACATAAAAGATGCTAAGAAAGTATACAGTTTTCATGTTCCGGGGATAAAATAGGTTTTATTCTCATATCTTACTACATAAGAAATAGCCATTATAGTTATAGAATATTTTCTATATACAGTTATAGAATAACTTCATCATCAATTAAATAAATCTTTCCCTAACATGACTGTTAAAAATTCTGAGAGTTTATGGATGCATGTATGACTGCTTTTTAAAAAATATTGATGCAACAGTGTGTTTAGAAATAAGCTGCTTCTTAGCAAATGTGTGTTAGTGAGCCTGTCAAAACACTCAGTTCTTTAATGGGTACTTGTATTTCATTTTCTACCTACTACAATAAAAAGATTTAAATGATACGGCAAATAGCTAGTGATTTCTCTACAGGGTTTATCACACTGCTTTGTTAACATAGCATACAGTTTATCAAGCAGCTGAGGTTATTCTCCATTCTTACAATTAAAAAAAAAAGTAACCAAAATATCTTTTCTTCCAAATTCCTAGCTGCCCCAACTGCTAAAAGCCAATGATGTGTAGGAATAAAAAAGAAAAAAATTCCTCATAACCCCTTGCTTGATAAATGATAGGGAAAGTTTGACAGATCAGAATGATATGAAGCAGCCTAAAACATTTGGCACAATGTGTGTCTGGCATACAGAGACTGCCTGTCAAATGCCTATGACTCCATACAGCAGCTAGGGACCCTATGGAGCAGCAGATGGACCATTAAGGTAGTATTAATGTAGATGCCATCAGTTTTCAGTTCTGACTGGGACATACTCTTTAGAACTATGAGCAGCTGCTGCCATTTATTGTGACAGCTTCCTGCTAACTTTTGCCAACTGGCACAATCTGACTCTTTGTACCTGAGCTATTAAATGTGTGACTTCCACCGTTTTATTCCTCCAGAGAACTCTTTTAATAATCCTCTGAAGAAGGAATAAGGCATTTATCACCAAAGTGAATACACATACCATACAGTTCTATTGTCCTTCTGCGTGGTTGTAGATTTTACATCGAGAGTAGGCATAAGCGAGTTTTCCGTGTCTTACATAGTCCCCAAAATAGGCAAAACTGTATTGCATTTCAGCTACTGCTTTAGATTGCTGGCTTACCTTGAAATCTTTGCTCTTTAATGAGCAGTTCAGTGAAAAAAGAGGAAAAAAGAAAAGAAAAACAAAAGGCATATTTCATTGACACACAAAAAGTAAAGCACTTTCTTTTCAAGCTCGATTTTTTGTGTAAATGAGCATAGGTCAATATTACAATTATAAAGGGATTTTTGAACACCCGCTGGCCTACTTAATATCTAAACATTCCTTTTGTGGAAAGCAAAGCTGTCCATTCTTGTAATGTCTTTACTGCATAGCAGGAACAATGCACTACAAATGATAAGTGATCATGTATTTGTTATCACCTGCACTATAATTTTAGCAACATATGCAGCAATACTGCTGGCAGAAAAAAATCCACCTTGTTGTAAGTGTCTTTGATCCACCTAGACTTCTAGGGACACATTACATCATTTGATTGTGCCAAACGAGAAAGCTAACAGTACAGCATAGAATAAGGTTTGACATACAATAAGAACTGCAGCTAGTCATTATAAAAAATGGCTGGCAGACATTCATTATGCTGAGCTAACATCTTTTCTGCTTCAAATCTTCCTGCAATCCGACTAATAATGTATGCATGGACTTCTATTGCATATCTCCATTGCTGGATGCTACACTAACCATGTATACACGTATAATCTTCCTACAAAAAAATCCAAATGAGCCCAAAAGCCCTTTTAAAAATAGGCTGTGCTGATATGTGCAATGAGAACCATGCACACTATTGGAGCTATAGAGGTGAAAGTGTGAGCCTGCACATAATGAGAAAATTATAAATTCAACAAAAATAACCATTAATATAAATAATTTACCTTTTGTACAAAAAACCCAAACATTCAAAATAATATTAGTATTTCCAGTAGAAGCTGTCAGATAAAAGAAATCCTGCATATAGGAAGGATTTTACTTCAAACACAAATTGACTTTTGTGCAAGCATGCAGTATGCACCACACATTTCTGGTTTTTCTGTATTAGATTTCTTTTCAGATATAATTTATGATATCATTACACATCCTTTAAGAGAAGGTAACCCTAAAATTATTAGATCATTTGATCTCTATCAGAGTTTAAGCAATTGTCCAGAGCATACAAAATAATACCTTTCCTAGGAAGTCAGGAGTATGTAGAGTAATTCATTTAGAATAATATCGGTCCTAGGAAGTCAGGGGAAATTAATAAAATCTCAACATTTAGTAGGATTATACATTTGCATCCTGATTTAAGAATTTACTCAGCAGTAAATAGCAGCGTATACTTAAACCTCAGAAGATACAATGATTTTAGTTGTGATGAACTAGAAAAGCATCTTAGTTCAAGGAAGACCTTTAGCATACACTCAGCTTCAGAAGCCTGCTCAAGAGCCACTGAAATGAGTGTACTTACATAGGAAAAAAAAAAAAAAAAAAAAAGAAAACAAGTAAAGAATTTGCTTAAATGTTGTTTTGGATGAAACCCTGGGGTAGGAGGTGGTGGAGAGGGAAGAAGTGGAGGTAGAGGAGAGAAAAAGTAAAACACTATGGGAACTAGGCACTAAGTACACTTCATAAGTACTTATTTTACCCATTTAAGAACAAGCTGAATGAAATGGTACATAACATCCAACTTTAAGTTTAGTAAATGCTCGTTCAATCTTCAAGCACTTAATGTAGCAGGTAATTCGCACATATAGCAAACTGCCCATGAAGTATCAAAGTAATACTTCCCAACTTTACTAACTGTACTTACAACAGCCGTTCGCAGGCAATATTATTCATAATCTACTTATTCTCACTTGTGTGAAGGAAAAATCCAAGTTTCATCTTTCTGTGGTGTGTGCAAATAAACATGTCTTTGTATAAAAACTAATCTGTAAACAAAGAATGTTGTTCAAGACCTTGGACTGGAGAACTACCCCTTTAAGAATATGAACATATCTGTGTGGAGACAGAGGAAGACTCATTCAGTTAATGTGTCTTCCAATGCCATCACTGGCATTGAGAAGTTGCACATAAGAAATAGATTCTTACAGCAGTATTGCAACATGCTCTACATAGAATCATAGTGTTTTCTAGTTTGAAAAGACTTTTAACCATTGAATCCTGAGCTGATCCATTTTAAATTCTCTGTATGTACCCTTAAAGCCAAAATAATGTAGCACTAATAGTCTATAAACAATTAGTTTTTAAACAAAGAAGAAAAATTTGCAAACTAATTGTTTATGTACAGCTTGTATAGATAGTACTTTTCTATTTGATTACTGCAGGTTTTATATGCTGTACTTTAAACTAGGCACAAGGATAAAAGTGATACCATGTAAAAACTCAATTCAGGTTTTAAACCCAAGTATTTAGTCACTTCCAGATTATGAAATTGGCTCTAATTCTGAACATTGTTGCCAGGAGAACTACATACAGTCTGATTCCAGACCTAAGAAATAAGGAACTACCTTGTAGAGTTTTATATTTTCAGAATTTCTAGGCAATGTTTCTTAATCAAAGATAACAGGTGAAAGTGTCTTAAATTTGACTTCAGTTGTTTCTTCCTGAGCAGTTCCACCAAATGAATGCTGTGACTATTACATAGGTTTTAATACGAAGAGTAAGAATTTTAGTCTATGAATTTAGACAACAGCTTCCTACATACTCATAAACTAGAGAAGAAATTACTGTTCATTTAGGTAATAGGAGTTCTCAAAATTTTAGCTCTTATTAGATTGATCTCAGAAAAAAGCCCCCAAAACCAAAACAAAACTGAAAACAAGATATTCCACCCAAAATTCAAGCTTGTCCTTACATTTTTGATGTATTCAAATACTTAATGCTTGTTTCCTTAGTGATCATTTGCATAATTATTCCATAGAGCATGCTGCTATAAAAGACAATGTACACAAGAACCTTTGGAAACATTTTGAAAGAAAGGGGGTATGCACATATATCAAAGCGTTTTCCTCATTTTACCCCTTTTGCTTATTATTTTTTGTTTTGGATTTTGGTTTTGATTGTTTGGGATTTTTTCCCCAGTCTGAATAAAAATGTTCCATTTGACTCTTTTGCCTAAAATTACCTACCTCGTAGTCTTTTAAATATGCTGTTATTATTATAGTCTCAACTTAATTACCAAAGGAAGAAGTTCACAGTATAAAATTACCACGCAAATTGTCTGAACTGACACCCATATCAGCAATTCCCAACACAGAAGGCAAGCATTGAAATGACAGTTGAACAAAATGACCTTCTGGCCTTACTAGTTAAAAAGTTGAAATATATTGGCATAGCAACATGAAAAAAACTCTACATTTGTTAAGTACATAAGAGTGGATCAGACCGAAGAGGTCCATCTAGATAAGTATCCAGCCTCTCGTAGTGGCCAAAAGCAGGTGCCTGGGGAAAGCGGGAAAGATGGAAAGGACACAACAATATTTCCTTCTGTAAACTCTTGTGGCAGTTTCAGCATAGAGAATATCTGAGACAGAATTGTCACTGTGTTTAATAGCTGTCAATGAGAATTTCTTTCACGAATTTATGTCATTACTTTTTAACAAATTTTTGTTTCCACATTGTGCTTTGGGAAAAAAAAAAAAAAAGTCTCACTATATGCTGTACTGAAAATGTATTCAATCTTTGGTTTTAAGTGTTAGTTGCTAAACTCATTCTTGTAGTCTTAGATTGTATATTTGTGAAAATTATGATAAATAAGTTTTTATTTGCCATGACATTTATGATTCTGTCATTCCTTGACCATCTCTTTTCCACTGTGAAACTGTTCGCAGAGGGTGCCCATCCTATGCAATGCCCAGCCTTGGATGATTTATACATCCTAAGCCTACCAATAGGCAACTGATCCAGATGAAAATGAGAAAATGAATGAATTAAAATAAATGCAAAAATATTAATTTGCAGGTGCATGGTTTCTGGTCCAGCTGACCACACAACCACATAAATGTCAGCACCAACACAAATGCAAAAAAAAGGACCTCATTGTCAGGTTGAAAAGGAGCAGAACACCACCTAAGAACAACCCACATGTAGAGCAAGCCATGTTGATCAGCACATGATAAAGCACAGTTGTTGCAGACTGGCAGCATGCTACAGCATTTTCTGTGAAGTATATTTCTCCTTGACTTGGAGCCTTTTTGTGTAGAGGAGCAAGACATGGCTTCGGTTCTCAGCCAGGCAAAGTACTTTTCTTTCCAGGAGAGGATGGAGGTCTCCACCAGCACACAAGATCCACTCTGCACTGCTGTCCTGGGTTCAGTAGCAGAAGTCAGTTTTTCTCCTTCTTAGTAGCTGGTGCAGTGCTGTGGTTTTGACTTTTGGCCTGGGAACAGAGCTGATAACAGCGATGCTTTTAGTTGCTGGTGAGAATGTTTAGTCTGACCAAGGACTTTGAGAGTCTCATGCTCTGCCAGGAAGGACGGGAAGCCGGGAGGAAGCAGGGACAGGACACCTGACCCAAACTAGCCAAAGAGGTATTCCATACCACAGCACATCATGCCCAGGGATGTAACTGGGAGTTACCCGGCAGGGCACGTCCTCTTCTCTGTCGGGCTCTTTTCCGGCGGGCGGTATCGTATTCTCTTCCCTTGTTATTTCTCTTATCATTATTATTATTGGTGGTAGCAGCAGTGATTTGTGTTATACCTTAGTTACTGGACTGTTCTTATCTCAACCCGTGGGAGTTACATTCTTTCGATTCTCCTCCCCATCCCTCTGGGGGCGGGGGGGAGTAGAAACTGTGTGGTTCTAATTTACGGCCTGGCCTTAAACCACGACAACTGCCACACATAAATGGTTAGAACATAGACTTCGTAACACAAACAAGCACTTCACTCTTGTCCCACCTTCTAGAAACGAAAGACTCATCTTTTATTTCCACTCTCCCTAACACCCAAATGGAGTTGAAAATCTTACAGGTGCTTTAAAAATCAATACGTGCTTTTGATCAGTGTGCATATTTCACTAGTTTCAAAAGAATGTTAATATCTTTTGTGACTTCAGTTAAGTAAACAAAAATAATGGGAAAGGTGGCAGGTAAATTATTAGAAGACAGTATTTAGGATGTGCAATACAAAATAAGCACAAAAGAAGGCAGAAAATCTTAGAAGATAAATAATTTAAAAGAAACTAACATTTTCACCTCAGCAGGGATGCTTTATTTACAATGAGATTTTATGGATATCTATTTTAAGAACACTGTGCCTTCATTTTGTCCTAAGCAATGCGTACCATTATTTATTAATATCTAAATCTTAATGAAAAAAATTACAGAAGTTAGTATGTGAAACACTGAAATAGTTGGCTCTAACCATTATTAATGCCATGTTTATTTGTAAACCATACATTATACTGGGCTGATAATTATCACTGTATTAATCACTGTACATTAGCGGAGATTAGATAAATGCAATTATTATAAGGTAACTGCTTCAAACAATACACAAATAGGTACTGCAAAAACAATTAAAATTAGTCTTATTGTTCACTGTGTGTTTTTCTCCGTAGAAATCCTTTACCATTTCCAAAGGGAAAGGATTCTCCTCTTTTTGTTGAGGACCAAACCACTTTCATATATTTTTTCTTAAATTAAGTGGATGCAACTGAAGGAAATCTGTGGAAACAGATAGCAAACACATAAAATAGGGTTTTAATAAATAGTAACAATTCAGACTGAGTATGTTGGTACCTATATATGAACATGTATTCCATTGGAAAATGTGTGATTAAGGCAATTTACGAATATAAGCTTCCTGGTTATTTTGTTGCCTCATGTATTTGTTACTTCCCTCAAGCAGGAACCATATTTTGGAAAGTACATATTTCTTGACATATGTGATAACGACAGATGGCACAGAAACACCTGGAACAAATAAAATGCATTCCTCTGCTCGAGGTAAAGCATCCTAACCCATAATATGAAAGACACAAATTTGGACACCCTAATGTCACATATTACATATATTATCTCTGTGCTGGCTCTGCTCATCAATTGTGTTTGTTGTCAGAGCCTGTGCTCCAAAAAACAAAGAGAGTGGGAACGTGCAGAGCTGTGCAACACCTCAGTAGAGGAACAGGCGTGTCACGTACCTGCAGCTTCAGCTGTGGAAAGCCACCAAGCTGTGCCATGTCACTGCTACCTTCTGCAACACCTCAGTTCAAAGAAAGGTGTGTGACATGCCTGCCTCTCACTTCAAAGACACATATGCCGTGTGGCAAAAAATACTGCAAGTCCCTTCTTATGTTTTGGATCAGCATTTTATATTTGGGTTTTTTATTCCTACTCCAACATGGTGGTAATAAATGAGGGAAAATCGTTTCCATTTTACACATCCTGAAAACTTCACATTTCAAAAGATCCTGTCAGACCTGTCACCTTGCATGTATACACGTTTTTGACTATTCACACTGAGCCTGACTTTTGCATTTCATAGTGCTGAGCTGACACTTTTGAGAGCGCAGTTTCTTTAAGTAGTATCAAATGTATGCATGCAGGATTGTGCATCATGGGCTGATATACAGGTTTTTATTTTGTGGAAATACACTGTGGGATTTATCCAAAATCTGGAAGTCAATGGAGCAGGCCTCTTACCAGTAAAACTAGTGACACTGCACTAAAGCAAATAAAGAAAAATTGGTTTACATGAGTTGAGAGTCTCACATATTCACTGCAAATCTCAAATCACTCTACATTACAGGATGGTCTGGACTTTCATATCTAAAGTATCTTATTTCCAAAAGAAAAACATGCTCATGGATATTTTTGCATGTGAGATGAAATAAAAGTGCTCCATTTGGACAATATTTTCATCATGGAAGTTACTCAAGCACCTTAAGTTAATATTTGGAGAAACAGCTTAAGTGTCACTTGTCTGAGATATATACAAAGGAACTAGAAAATGGGACTGTATTCTAAAGGAAATTATATATATTTGTAAATGCTAACATTTCTTCATATTATTGCTTTCATCAGTTAAACTTCTGAAACATTGAATAATGTCTGAGAACATCTCAGCTTATCATCAACAACTGGAATTATCTTTGAATCTGAGAAATTATTTATTTCCCAACATAATGTTCTTTTGAAACACTTTCTGTCCACTACATAAAGACAATCACACAGCACTTCAAATGTTGGATATGACAACTTCTCTGAACAATGTGTAGCTCATAGAACGGCTTTCACAAGGAGGACTTCTACAGAAACAAAGCTTTCCAGGCTTCAAAAATATATTCGCTTGTAAACAAGAGGCAGTGCTGTGCAGATGAAATAGATGACGTATATGGTCATATAAAAAGTTACGTTCAGGCTGTAATTATACCAAGATAATGGCACGTACGCAAGTTTTTTGCCTATCATACGTACAATTTCTTTTACTGTGTAGCTTAATAAGCAGATATTGTGGTTCATCTGGTGGACTATAGTACTAAACTCTTCTATATTCTTGCACGTTTGTTATAATATTTCATTTCATTACCTGAATAAGACAGCTTATGAAATCAACAGTATTTAGTCATTTCCACATACTTTTTTTGGTTTTTTTAATTTCACATTTTCTTAGATAGAATTTCTATAAATTTCCAAGAAAATATTTTATTTCAAAATATTATTTTCTATGCTGCTTTTTTCCTTTGCTGTGTTAATTGAGTACTACCTGTGACATGACGTATCTCACACATAAGTCATCATATAACAGTGAAACAATCAAGGAACTCCACTTATACATGGTATTACTACCATTATCTTACCTAAGCAATAACTCTGCCAAGAATGAAGTGATGTAAGCAATACCAAGACAGGGGTTGCACTACTTTATCTATCTACCATGAACTAGGTACTTGATTTCATATGCATAGGATGCCAAACCACCAGAAACCCAGAACACTTCAAAATTATAAGCAATAATCTCTGTCTGCATGTGCCATTATATAGCTTTCTTCTTCAACACATAACTGTAAATACAGATATCCATATTTATATATTCATAAACAAAAACTATGGAATGAATCCAGAGGAGCTCATGGAGATGCTGCAAGGGCTGGAGCAGCTCTGCTCTGCTTGGAGACAGGCTGAGAGAGCTGGGCTTGTTCAGCCTGGAAAAGGGAAGGCTCCTTAAAGGGAGATCTCAGAGCAGCTGCCAGTGCCTAAAGGGGCTACAAAAAGCCTGGAGAGAAGATTTTGACAAGGGTCTGTAGGTCTAGGACAAAGGGAATGGCTTTAACCTGACAGAAGGGAGATTGACATGAGCTCTTAGGCAGAAGTTTTTCCCTTTGAGGGTGGTGAGGCTCTGGCACAGGCTGCCCAGAGAAGCTGTGGCTGCCCCATCCCTGACAGTGTTCAAGGTCAGGTTGGATGGGGCTTGGAGCAACCTGGTCTAGTGGAAGGTGTCCCTGCCTGTGTCAGGTGTTTGGAGCTGAGTGAGCTTTAAGGTCCCTTCCAACCCAAACCATAGGATTCTAATCTCAAACTCCATATCTGTCCCACTGATTTAATACAGTTTATAGAAAAATCCCAAACCAAACAAACAAGAAAACCCCCAAAGGAAACAAATAACATAGAATAGCTGTAGACTTACTAAGCCAAGGTATTTTTGACAAGGATGCACTGATAATGTTACACAATTAAACAGGACCATCTCAAATGAACAGCTTTTTCTTGTCTTTTCTTCATATCTACAAAATATACCTCAAAAGATTTGTAAAGATGACTTTTACCTACCTCAGTGCCCTACAACTAATATATCAAGAAGGCTATTATTTTTCAGGATTTCTTGAGTTCCAAGAACTTAGGATCAAAATCTCAAACTTATTAACTTAAAGAAAGGACAATCTTCATTAAAAACCTCACTGTTTTAGAAAGCGTACTTTCTCCAAAAGCATATCTAGTCTCTTAATTCTGTGCTATTCTGTAAGCCAATATATGAAGTTTTAAATGTATTGAAAGTTTTCTTTGTTTCCCTTATATATTACTTTAATTCTTTGCCTCCATAAGCATTCAGGAAGCTGGATGAATTCTCTGTTGGGCCACTCTTAGTCATCTCTGAAGGGTTGAGGTGACTTGGGAAGATTTAATTCTTCCTAAGAAAGGAAGTAAAATCAACCTTATCTTCAAATATGGCAAGAGAGAGGATTAATGGAGCTAAACAAAGATCACTTCCTTGACTTCTAGGATGGTGAGGGACCAAATCCTCTCGTAGATCATTGCCAAAAATATTAAGGATGAGAAGGTGGAATATCTGACATGGATTTATGAAGGAGAAATCATGCTTAACTAACTTGACAGACTTCTACAAGAAAATGACGGGATTGGTGGGTGTGTGGAGAGTAGATGATGTTGTTTACCTTCCATTTAGTAGGCTTTCAATTTGTCTTTTATAGAAACTTCATAGACAAACTGATGAAGTAATTATAGACTAAGTAAATGGAAAACGAGGTGGACTGAAAGTTGTCTGAACTGATAAGCTAAAAATGTTGTGATCAGCACCACAAAGTACAGCCTGTGAGTTGTAAAAGGGAAAAGTAAAGGCCTGCACATAGGGAGGAATAACACCAGGCACTGGCACATGCTTAGGACTGACCAACTGGGAAGCAGCTTGGCAGAGAAGGAGCCGGGGATTGGTGCGGATAACAAGATGATCATGAGCCAGCAATGAGCTCTCACAGCTAAGGCTGTGTTAGGCAAAGGGTTACCAACAGGTCGAGGGAGATGAACCTTTCCTGCTGCTCAGCACTGGCGAGACACACTTAGAGTGCCTCACCAGTAGACTTAGAGTCCAGTTCTGGGCTTTCCAGTACTAGAAAGGCATAGTCAGACTGAAGAAAATCCGGAAAAGTGATTCTAAGGCACCAGAACAGGAGAAACTGTTCTGCAAAAGATTAATTTTTTTGTGTGTGTGTATATATATATAAATAACATTTTATTTTTCTAAGTACATAGCATTTCATAGGAATCTACAATTGGAGCTTTTTTCCTAATAATTTTAGGTTCAGGTATTTTAGAGCACACGTTACCCACTGGGAATCCTTTTGTTCTCCACAACTGGCAGGTGTTCATACCTTCAGAATTTCAGAAAAAAACACTACAGAAGCAAAGTGAGAATCTACAAGAGATGTTAGATTCATGGGCTGAACAACTTATTTATAAATTTTATTGTCAACAGGACAAAAAATGTCAGTTCAACAGTGGAGAGCATTTTTCTTTGTGTGGAGCCTACACATTTTGCCTTCATATGCTGCTATACAATGTATGACAGAAATTATAAGGCACTGCAGCTAATTAGTCCAACTTTCTTCCAAGCTCACTTTTATTAATACAGCTGAAACATTTAAATCCACCAACAGAAATGGGCAATGTATTTTCATACCATATTTTCCACAACGCTTAGTTTCCTGCTGCAAATCATTAAACTGCTAACAGATGCATTTTCTTTTCTGCTTGCACATGTGCAAGCAATTCTTGAAGGGCAAAAGTAACATTAGCTTGTGCTCCTATTATAGTTCATCATAATGTCATTACTGCCTCAAACTAAATGTTGATTTTTAAAATTAATTTATTTAATTTTTCTCACTGAGCATCTTTAGCTGCAGTTGCCAGCATCTCAGTAAGTGGCATTCATCAAAAGATTTTTGGAAACGTAAAGTTCACAGTGCGAACAAGACAGTGACAGATTGTTCATAGAAAGTAACAACATAATCCCTACAGACGATAAGGTGAAGACCTCACGATTATTATCTTCCAGGAAACCACACATGCCAGTCTTT
Source organism: Psittacula echo (assembly GCF_963264785.1). NCBI lineage: Eukaryota > Metazoa > Chordata > Aves > Psittaciformes > Psittacidae > Psittacula > Psittacula echo. The sequence continues at coordinate 80,086,569 of NC_137742.1, read as the reverse complement.
GCTGGGGATCTGAGGGAAGCAGCAAGAAACTTTTCTTTTCCCCTCCTCCTTCTCTTTTGTTTCAGCAGTGAAATGCAAAGCAAATATACTTCAGTGTCATGATTTTTTTGTTGGCACCTTTCCATAGCCAATTCCATTCATGCAGAAAAAGGATGAAATTCCATCATTCGAGCATGACATCTCAAAATTCAAACTTAATGAGAGCTTTGGCAGCTTCTGTCGAAGGCAGACAGTGATTAACAAAACACTTCAGAGTACAAGGCACAGCAGTGCTCAAAGAAAACAGTGATGATCTCCACTTAATTGTAGAAAAGCCCAAAGCATCTGCCAGCAGAGGAGAGCTCGAGCCATAAGGAGCTATTGCTCAGATAGGCTGTCATCTCCAGAGATCAACAACCATATGCTCAGCTCAAGCGCAAACTCCAAAGAAGTTAATTTTCTGACAAAATACAGGGATAAATATGGCATTCAAACAAGTGTGCTCACTCATCCTGAACACACGTTCATCTGCACGTATCAGATTTATGCATCATTTAAACAGAAGCAAATATAATTTGTTTGGAACACAAACATTACTGCATGAGCACAGGTATAATTAATCTTTGTCCGCTCCACAGGTTCTTGTGTTCCACCAGTTAATGCTTACAGTAAACTTTTGATGAACGAATACGATCACCTGTTGCACATTGTCTCACTATGTAAAATATCCACCATCATCTTTTCTGCTACCTAAGATGTACACAGTTATCACATCTTCAGCTGCAGCAATGGGTTTTTATGCTGAGTTTTATGACAGTAATAAGGTTCATTTCTAAGTGCCAAGGACAGGGACTTTGAATAAACTCAAACAAGCAAGCTTATTTTTAAGAAAATTATCATCTAAACATGCAGAGATAGGAAAAGTTTAATTAGCCTACAAAATACATTAACTCTTTTTGTATTTATTTAGTGCCTTATAGTCAATGAATGGAAATACGCTATTAAAATGTATACGCCTGGCAACAAGAAATTAACAGAAGGGAAAAGGTCAATCTAAAAGCAGAATGTACCAGAAAAACACATGTTGTGAATATAAAGTTAAATCTACTTTCCGTTTATCAAGAAACTTTTTTATCCTTTTTTTTCTGTAACAATTACCCCAAATGCCCTTCTGCTACACAAAGTATGGAAAGTTCTGACTGTGTTTGAGGACAATTGACCCAAATACCTAGGAAGCATTCTGTGTACAGGCTGAGATAGTTAGGTCTAGTTAAATCAATTCACACGACCAGCAATCTTAATTGTCAGCATGCCACATGCATGACAACCACTCAGTTCCAAATATATGCTAATTCTGTCCTGTGCTCATCCAAAAACTGGACTCAAACTCTCAACTCTCAGTCCCTCTGCCTGGCTTTGGAACATGCTTTAGATCTCCTGAAGCAGCAACACTCATCACAAGAGGAGTTTTAGGAAAAGGAACATCAGTCAGTCATTAGATACACTATTTTCACCAGTTTTATCACTCAGTTTAAGTGCATTTCTAATAAAGATGTGTGGATAGTATGAGATGGTAATTCAGTAAGTAGCTGAATTCAGCCTCATTGCCAAACAGATGTTCATTTTCTTAATTGTGAGACATCCTTGTGGATACTTAAAACTATCAAAGAAAATAAGGCCTGTCCCTGGCAGCATAGATTTACATCAGATGTAGAATCGCAATACTGTAAACAGCAACAATGCAAAAGAAATTAAAATCTGCATGTCCTTAAATAATTATTATATAAAAAGATATAATAAAGAAATTCTTAACTTCCTCATTTTAGCTTCTTCTTTTTTCTTTTTTTTTTTTTCTTCTCTTCTTTTTTCTTAGTATTAATTCCTAAGCATACTTCTTAGTAAGCTCCTAAAATACACAATATCATGTATATGACTATGGAAACATTTGAAGGCCGAAAAGGATCCCTTATACTGCAGTGAGATGACCTGGAGTATAGATTTACACAGCATGGATAAAGAATGCAACATGAACTCCATACACTGCTTAGCAGCACAGTAAATATGGTTGGTTTGAGCAGGTCTGGGTTAGATGGTGGTGGACAGGTTTAGTGATGCTTTTCATAACCCATGATTCAAGAGCATACTTTATCTCTTTTCCTTCAGTAGTGACTGCAAAGCCATGAAGCTTCCTCAGGAATTCCCTGGGAGGTACTACTTTCCACTGATAGGTAAAGAATATTATGCCGACATTATTTAGAAATCTGTGGGATGTATCTTTTATTTTGACTGGAAATAGCGTGTAATGTGAGCTTTGTTACATCTTCAGCTGCAACGCACGCAGGGCTGAATAGTATCAGTATTTCCCTCATTTTGGGGGCAGAGTACTTTGTGGAGGAACACCAACAGAGGAAGCAGTACTTAGCAGAGTCACTATGCGTAAACAGCTCAGCTGAGAGCCTGACAAAGGGCTCTGTTGTGCTATCTAACAGCACAACCAATAATGTACAAAATGAAAAAACCTATGCCAAGAGCATGGGAAATGCAGATGATCTCATGCCATTGCTCTCACTAGACTGTTTGTTATGGGCAAAGCAGTTTACAAGAAGCAGAGCCAAAAAATATCAGCCACACGCCTGAGCACAATAGAAAACAAACTCTTTTGAACAAAATTCTTCAGGAAAAGAAAACAAAACAAAACCAACAAACACAGCAATATTTAGAATGCAGATAATGCTGGGGTTTAGAATGCTGATACTGCAGCATTGCCATCACCTACTGAAGGAAGATTGTGTAGATTGTGGGATAAGGGAAATCTAATTTATCCACTTTTAAAATTCTCTTGTACAGTATCTTTACAAATGAAATAATCTTTCGAATGTGTTAAATTGTTTCCCAAGAAAGATAAGTTTTTGAATTATAGAATAGCTACTAGTATATCAAAGAACTGGTACTGAACAATAAGAATAGATGTGATTTACAAAATAAAGGAATAAACAGTTAAGTTGGACCTGATTTAGCAAGCAACTTAAACATCACTTTATTTTTAGTGTATAGATATTCTAATTAAAGCAAATAGGATTTAATGCATGCTTAAAATGAAATATATGCAAATTTTTTCCTGAATCAGAACCTTCTTTCAGATTCTGTCACTCATATTTCTAGCAAAGTTAACAAAATAAGCAATTAGCACCTCACACTGCAAATAGTTTTCGCCTTTCAACTTGCACAAGGTGTCAGAGTCTGGCCCCTTAGGTACTAACTATAAAGAGCACATATGTGCATGCAATACCAACAAAACAGCAGCATATAGGTATTAAAAGAAATTGCACAAGTAACTTCAAGTTTGCATGTGTATTTTCCTGGTCTGTCTTCGTAAACAATTCATGAAAAGTCAAGTACCATACACATTACAGATAATAGTTTGCAATGGAATTTGGCTGCACATTCAGACTCATTTGATTTTTGGAGTACAAGAATGTCGCTTGTCTTTTCCTAGCAGCTCCATATTTCCATATTCCATTTGGCAGTGATAAAAATGCTTATGAAGTATTTGTTCAGTGGATATTCCCTCAGTTTCACCTATATAATCTTTTTTAGCATATAATCTTTGAAAGCTTCCAAAGTAAAAAGGAATTGCTCCTACCAGGTAGCAATGTAGAAATTACACGTGAATAATTTGTGTTACTTCCTTCTTACTGCCTGATCTGAAAAGTTTAGCCAAAAAAAAATAAATTTTCTTGTTTTTCTCTGTATAACTGATTTCATTTATTCATTCACCTAAAAGTTTTCCTGAACCTAAGCAGATTCTACCAATTTGTATCATTTTAAGCATTTGGTTGCTTGTAGGAAATGCATTCTTAAATGACATATGAAGTAAATTAAAAAGTTGCTTGTTTTACAAAAAAGAATAATCCACTAAATACCACTATAACAACAGAACAGATCTCAGGAATGTTCCTACCGGACATCAGAAAATGTGTTATAAATGTTGTAGGGTAACATCTTCCTGATTTAAAATTATGACCTTTGTACATCTCAGTTGATTAAGGAATGTTCCTTAATCACTTCATTTCACACCGCAAAGCACCTTTGTTTAGCAGAAAAAAAAGTCTTCTCTAATGAAAGACTAAATCAATACTCAAAAAGCAAGAGAGATTTCCGTGAGAACTTATGAATATCAGATGTAATACTGAAGTAATGATTTTTTGCAATACTGAATATATTTTCACACATTTATCTGAAGCAATAGAGACGGTTACATGATGGAACAAGTACTAAGAAGTCTTTTCATAGAAACCACATCTGCTGTGCCTGCATTGTTGAATCTGTCCACTGAACCTTTGTATTTTCTGATGTGTTTGATGACTTGACAGAATCAGCAGGCAGGTCTGGGTTGGAAAGGACCTTAAGGCTCATTCCAGTTTCCAATCCCCATTCAACCTGGTCTGTTGTGTCACTACAGTGCCTGGTAAAAAGTCCCTCTCAGTCTTTCTTTTAAGGCCTCTTTACATACTGAAAGGCTCCAAGAAATTCTTCTCCAGGCTGAACAAGCCCAGCTTTCTCAGCCTGTCTCCAGAGCAGAGCTGCTCCAGTCCTCGCAGCATCTCTGTGGCCTCCTCTGGACACGCTCCAACGGCTCCATGTCCTTCTTGTGCTGTTGCCCCAGAGCTGGATGTAGGACTGCAGGGAGGGTCTCCCCAGAGTGCAGCAGAGGGGGAACATCCCCTCCCTCGACCTGCTGCTCACTGTCTGGGGATGCAGCCCAGCACACAGGGGAGTTCTGGGCTCAAGCACAACACTGAAGCCAGGTTATGGGGAGTTTCTCAACATGCAACACCTCCAAGTCTTCCTGACTGCTGTCAATCAAGTCTCTGTCCAGTCTGTATTTAAGTATTTAAACTTAAAGCCAAACCACAAATATAGCTTAATTTATCTTTAATTGAAATGGAACTACAATTCTACTTGTTGTTGTTGGTAATGTTAGAGAGAGACAGCATTTGAAACCATCCAAAAATATATTCAGCTGTTGAAAAAAACATGTTTCTGATTCTTCATTAAATTGCATCACTGAGAGATCACAGTACTACCATCTTCCCCGACTGCGTGACTGCAAAAACAAGTGGTAGTTTCTGAAGTTCTGGCAAAACCCGTCCTGTCAGACCTACCTGGTCATCAGAAAACAAGCAGGCATATGGAGGAAGCAACAGAACTCTGCTGCCAAAATTATTCCCAGAAACTATAAAGTTTCCACAGAAAACAATGTCTTTCTATGGCTTTGGGGTTTATTTATACAGAATCAACAGCAGATTTGGCTTTTTGCATCCACAGAACTATCAGCTTTGTGATAGTAAGCAGCTGACTAACCCTAAGTAGACAATCAGGTGCAAGATAAAAGGAAAAAACAATCTGAAGAGAACAACCAAAGCATATATGGGAAGCTGTTGTTCCTATGGGTAAACAGAGTAACATGGAATAAATGTATTGAGGGTAGATGCCATATGATGGACTGGCAGGGAGAACAGGAGAGAAAGAGTTAAAAAAGCCAAGTATGCCTGAAAAGGATTTGCTATAGCTATTACACATCTGTTCTGAGCAAAGAAAACTCTCATTGAAGCATTCTGTTTAATTTAACCAGTGCTTTATGAAAATATAACCTGCTTTGACTTACCAGTTGCAATATTTTACAGCAAAACTGGCCTTGACAATTACTGACAGGAACTGTCAGCATCATTCAGCTATCTTTAATAAGCTTTTTTCTTGCAAATATTTTTTAGAACATAAATAAAAATACATACAAGTCTTGTTGCTTTGATTCTTTAGAAAAGAGCTTAATTAAGACTTTTCAATCCAACCAGGAGCTTAAAGAAACATCCATGTGACTCTCCAGTCCATTATTGTATCTTTCTATTAAACTGAAGCCTCAGCTATTACCACCTCCAGGTTTGAATCACAGAAATTTTAAAGCTGTACTTTTCAAGTCAAGCTGTTTGTGGGAAAGCAGGAGAATAACATTCACCTTTGAAATGTCTGAGCTCTTTAAGCATACAACACTCTTAACTACTAGCACAAAAATACTCACCACCCTGTGAGACACTTTTTCAAAGCATTCATTTAGGAACGTGACTTTGCTACATAAAAAGTTTCCAGTGTGGGCAAGCAGCTACTTCAGTGAGCATCAAACTCACCTGCACATGACCAGAACCTGGGGGTCTATCTAGGATGCTGGTACAAAGGTGTCATAAATTAGCTACTAACATGACTGGGGGTTTAACATTACACTGCAACAGGAAAAATGCTCTATGGGCAAAACTGAATGGGTATCAAAGCAATGTCATGCAGGTACTAACAAAATAATGAATTAAAAATAACCCCAAAAATCACATACAAGGAGTTGCCTCACCAAGTAGAGAAGGGTGGAAACGCTCAGCAATGCCAGTAAGCCCCATCCAGAAGCAGTGGCATGGACTATCTTGAAATTCTATTCCTCTGCCTATTTATATCTCAGCCCTGGCTGCAAATCCCACCCATAAAGCACAGGAAGACTACTCTGCTGTACTTCAGTTGTTTGATATCAACTGTCTGCGTACTTGGTGCACATGGGACCTATACCCAAACCCTTGTGCAACGGCACTTTCTCTCCTAGCCTCCTCTCAGAAGACTCTGAACTGTCAGCCATAGGGCATACAAGGGCTCTGCAAACAGGATTACTTTCTTTCCAAACTTCTGGTTTTATGCTATGATTCAAATTCTGTCACACAGGAACATCTTGGAGCTAGTGAATGAAAAAAAGAAAGTGAGTTTTCCTTCTCCAGTTTTGTGTAAGGACATATCAAGAAGGCATATTATTTGAACATCCTGCAAATTAATGCCCTGAAAATGATGTAGTTAAAGAAGTTCATCCCTATAATTCTAAGAAAGAAGCATAGTGCCTGTCTAGTCTGTATATGGGTGCACAAAAACATTTCAAAAATTAGCTCAGGAATTGCAGCAAAGGAGTCTGGAAAACAACAGTTATCTACCAATTCTAACAAATTTTAAGTCTGTGAAGACTATTTTCCAAGAAAATTTTAGTTCTAGGTCTTTTCTGGAAACAAAAACTTTTATATACACAAGGGGTTCCATTACGATCCTTCCAGAGAGCCCAAGTACACACCCTATTAAGTGGACAGTTTACACCATAGTTGAGGTGCTGATGCTTCTGTCCAAGACAAAATATAATAAATGAGGTGAAGTGTTATGGCACAGTTCATTGTTGTGTTAGTAGGTTCTCACCATATCTCACAAAGAGATTACACATTTACGGGGGTAACAAGCCTATGGTGAGGCACTCTGCCTAGTACTAAGCAGAGTTTTTCAAAGTTATTAAAATCATAATTCTGAGTATAAAGGAGTGTAACTGTTATAAAGTATTATATAACAGGTTAAAATTTTTCTCATACCTTTCTAATTTGGGATTCCTGGATATACATCTAAAGATAAATTACTGCAGTAAAGTAACCCCAGTGTGATTCAGAATGGCAAACACCTTTTTATTTTAGGTACGTCACAAATTTGTAGCGGGTAGAGTATAGTTCAACATCCCTCAAACATATCCTTACCAGCAACCCCCACACACCCAAAGGGGGAAGAGGAAGGTGAGGAGAGGACCTTTATTTCAGCATTGAGGATTTCTTCTAAACAAATAAGAGATGTGATTACTCTTCAGTCCTTCTACCACCTGTTTCATGGTGTATTGTGGATATAGATACTGGGCACTCCAGCTTCTCTGACAGTCCCATGCTATTTCGTACACTCTTATAAAAAAGCCTTAGATAAAAAAGAACACATAACTTCCTCTGGCTATCAGCCCTCAAGCATTCTCTATTTCACAGAAGTTTTATCTCCATGAAATACTCGAGTTGCACTGACTCTAATAGTATATTAATAAGAAATTTTCAAAGTAATATTTATATTGTAATAAAACAAGGACTCTATAGCTGCAAGACAGACAAAAAATTTACAGTATTGTTTCTACTTTGGTTTTTTTTCCTCTTTTATTTAAGAGGGAGAAGCAAATTATCAATTTTTGAAAATTCTAACAATTGCTTACAAAAAAAAAAAAATTCTTCTTATCTTTGTGTTAATATCAGAAAAGGTTCAATCACAGTTATACCAAAACATTGTCTAAAACTCACAGTATCACAGTATCACAGTATGTTAGAGATTGGAAGGGACCTCAAAAGATCATCTAGTCCAATCCCCCTGCCAGAGCAGGAACACCTAGATAAGGTTACACAGGAATGTGTCCAGGTGGGTAATGTCTCCAGAGAAGGAGACTCCACAACCTCCCTGGGCAGCCTGTTCCAGTGTTCCGTCACCCTCACTGAGAAGAAGTTTCTTCTCAAGTTTAAGTGGAACCTCTTGTGTTCCAGTTTATACCCATTTCCCCTTGTCCTATCATTGTTTGCCAGAGAAGAGCCTGGCTCCATCCTCATGACACTCCCCCTTTATATATTTATATACACTAATAAGGTCCCCCCGCAGTCTCCTCTTCTCCAAACTATAGAGACTCAGCTCCCTCAGCCTTTCCTCATAAGGGAGATGCTCCACTCCCTTAATCATCTTAGTTGCCCTGCGCTGGACTCTCTCCAGCAGGTCCCTGTCCTTCTTGAACTGAGGGGCCCAGAACTGGACACAATATTCCAGATGCGGTCTCACCAGGGCAGAGTAGAGGGGAAGGAGAACCTCTCTCGACCTACTGACCACCCCCCTTCTAATACACCCCAGGATGCCATTGGCCTTCTTGGCCACAAGGGCACAGTGTTGGCTCATGGTCATCCTGCCATCCACTAGGACCCCCAGGTCCCTCTCCCCTACACTACTCTCTAACAGGTCGTTCCCCAACCTATACTGGAACCTGGGGTTGTTCCTGCCCAGATGCAGGACTCTACACTTTCCCTTGTTCTATTTCATCAAGTTTCTCCCTGCCCAACTCTCCAGCCTGTCCAGGTCCCGCTGGATGGCAGCACAGCCTTCTGGCGTGTCAGCCACTCCTCCCAGCTTAGTGTCATCAGCAAACTTGCCGACTCCTAATGGGACCTAATATTAAAAAATAACCCAAAAAATGTTTGCTGAATAATATCTGGGTTTACAACTGTCTTAACTCCAACTAAATGTAAAATATGTGGAGTAAGCTATAAAAGCTATACATTCACATAGATCATTAACTGTTGTGAAAGACTATTCTTCTTGCATAGCAGCCACATAATACAAATTACTGGATTTCTATTTCACAGCTATATGATTGCTTGCCTTACCCTAAAAATCCCCAACACCTGACCAGCCATCAAAGAAATTTCATAAGTTATAAGACTTAATTTTCAAGGAAGGATAATATATTTATATAAAATACTGACAAAAAAAAAAACCAAACCAAAACCAAAAAAAACAAACCCAAAACAGTTGCTGAGATTGAAAGCAAATCCCTGTGATAAAGCCGTAGTACTTTAGTAGATACTAAAATGTGGTTTGGTAGAGCTGAAAAGATTTGTACTCAGACTGATTCAGTTTTCACCTTTCCTTTAGACATTTCCTGTTTCATAGGTGAAACTTTTGTGACAATTTTTGTGGGTTTATCTCTCTGGGATTCTTGAAAAAAAAACTGTATCTTTTCTATCTTTTTATGAATAAAATACAAAACCACAAGCATCTGAACAAACTTTGGATAAATACAACAGAGCACAGGACAGTGCCCTTTCTGTTGGACAAATAAATTAATGCTTTCAGCAATTTTTCTACTTTCTTTTTTTTTTCGTCAAAACATCTGATATGTGAAAAGTTACCCTAAGGTATAACAGGCAAGAATCCAAAGACTCTTCAGGTCAGTACAGCACTTTATCACAAGAAACTACCATTACTGATATTTTAAAAAGATCAGGTATAGTAGTCTGACAATAGTAAGCATGTACTACCTTTGTTTTAGCTTCCAATTAAATGCTACCTCCTGTAACACAGTATGAAATATATTTCTTACATGGAACACCTCAATTACAGGATTTTTATGGCCTCCCGTGTTCTGTCTGTAGGACATGCATGTGCACATTTTCATGCACACCATTTTACAAGATCAGGTATGTTGTACATAAGCACCTTGTCCTGTTTGCATCATGAGTGCTGAAAAAAGAGTCCGAAGAAAAACAAGGATCTTTTTCTTTATTGTATCACATGCTATTCTGGGACTTTTACTGCATTTCTAGCAAGAAGACAATGGGATAAAAGTGTTAGTCTCCCACTGAAAAATTAAAGAATGTTTTCCTCAAAAAGCAGGTATGTTTTTAAAATCACTTCAAATGTCTGGTTATGACCAAAAAAAAAAAAAAAGCCTTCAACCCAGAACAACACAAGGAAATACCATGTTCAAAACACCTGGGGGTTTGTACATGTATATCCTTATATCTTAAACAGTACCTGCAGGCCCTCAAAACAGCTGGTTTGTCCTTCTCCACAGATTCTGCCATTAAAGACAGTGTTTCCCCCATTGCAAGAATGTTCCAATGTCAAAGAGAGAGCAGCTGCAGAAACCTGCCCAACACCTGCAGCGAAGGGTGTGGGTTAGATTCCACTTGGGAATTTGAATAGATGAACTGGACTAGTTTGCCCAAAGACCCATATGGATGCATATGAGATTCACTGACACTTTACCCTGTGGATAAATCTTTGGAGCTCCTACTCTGGAAATTTCCCCCTAATTGACAAATAGGATAGGATTTAACATTAGCATTGCTTCTTAATATCATCAAAATAACACTGAAGTAGGATTTCTGAATAACTTAATTAGTATTCAGAATATTTTCAGAACTCACTTTAAATATTTCTTTCCTTCAAGCACATGGTTAAGCACTTTAATATGATTCAGTGTAATATGACTAACAGAATTCATTAACATTATTTGGCTGTGAAATCTTAGTTTCACCATCTAATTGTAAACACCTAAAATACAGATTACAGTGACTGCCTGCCTTCTCATAGGAGAGACTGGGAAATGATAGACAAGGCAACAAAAGGACTGAAGTTTTCTTTTCCAAAGAAGAAATTTTGCAGAAAGGGGTCATGGAGAACTTACATGGTTTCACCAGCTTTTGCAGTGGCCAGTCAGAGAGACTGGCAGAAGACAAGACTGAATTGCACCTCCCTTCCACCATACTCTAAGCTGTGAAAAATCAGAGATATAGGGTAGGCATGGCAAACTAATGTTAATATCATCATCAAGAAGCTGCTTCTGATTACACAGGAAGAGTGAAATGTGATGACTCAAAGTGCTATGCAGAAAAAGCAGCTCTGAGGGTCTTCCAGCTAAATCCAGGTCATACAGCTAAGCTGACCTTCCATCTTCCCTATTTATACTGTCTACTATGCTGGTCCTTATAAACATCACCTAGTTCTTCAGGTCAGCAGCATGAACTGTCTTTTTTTTTTTTTTTCTTGAGTGGCTTACTTTATCTTTACAGACCTAGGATTTCTTGTGGCTCTGTTTTCCTTTTAGGCATTTACTCCTCTTCCAACACCATCAACAGTGGCTGCTTTTGACAGTCTTAGCAAGTCTGCTGCAGCTAGTCACACTCACGGTGAATAGCTTTGCATGAGTAGGATGAATTTGCATATGCTAATGTGACATCTGGCCATTGTGCAATTTCTTATTTCTGTAACCCTTGCGTAGATCTTCATCAAAGACAAGTTAGCAATAATCACCATTTAAGATTTGAACTCAAGTAATTTTTACTATAGGTGTCAATCTTAATCAAAAGATCTATTACATGTAAGTCTGAAGGCAGACCAGAGAAAGCTATTTAAAATACCAGTAGGATGTTCCATGTTCATTCAGAAACAGCTTATTTGCTTTTATATAGTCAGAACTTTGAAATGAAGAAGCAGAATTTAACCAAACCTGGATATTACAAGTTTTATCTTTCCCAAGGTGAGAGTTAATTCAGACGTAGGACGATATATAACACGATTATCCAACCACAAAATCTGTGCTGTGGTTAGCAGTTGTATTATAAAGACAAATGTAATTTATATGACAGCTTAACAAAGGTCAAAACGTAACCAGTAGGGAAATAAAATATGACTTTTTAGCTAAAGTCAATACTGATCATGTATTTTACAAATATCTTCTTTTGCCAACTACATTTAGGCGTTTTGATCCTAATTTCAGTAGGAATTTTAGACTTGGGCAAAAGAAAGAATACTTTAAGTAAAGGAATGTTATTAGTTCAAACCTTTGAAGTTCAGAAAGTATAATCTCAAGGGCAATTAAGCACTGAACAGAGCTTCCTTATCCAAGCAGATTATTTCAGTTTGATTACAGAAATTTCCATGAGAGATGGAAGATTATTTTAAAGGATACTGACTGATATTATTTTAATAAAAACAATCTTTAAAAATCCTAAAATCACCAAATCATTAATGATAGATTTTCATTAGCAGAGAAATTCTTCTCTGAACAAATAAGTGTTCTCCTAAATTGCTTGTGTTCCAAAACAGTTATGTCAGCAGAAGTAACTATTATAATGGTAAGAAGGCAAAAAGAAGGACTATCTTTAAAACAAATCTCTTTGTTGTGGTTGTTGCTGTTGTTATTGCTGTCTTCAGAGAGAGAAAGCCGTTTAACAGTAAGTTTTGGTGAAATTCTAATCACCTATATAGAAATCCCCAATTTACCACGAGTTAGGAATATAATCTCAATTTCATCTGCAATCTCTCAAACGAAAACCACACTAGGAGTTGTCTGCAAATAATTTATACTTTCATTCTGGAACAAAAAAGCCACGTCATCTGTGCTTAGAATCCCATACGTAGGCAGAAGTAACCTGATTGAATGTGCAGGTACCTGAGCCTGTGAGGAATAGGAGGAGTTTGCCTTTTCAATAATAATCATCTGGCTGCTTGTTGCTATCCAGCTCTAGGTGCAGAACTGATAATGGGTGTAGGAAGAGAAGTGTTATGGTTTTAGACAGAATTTACCAACACTCCATTGAACAGAGCATTGAATCTAGAGATGAGGACGCCTCCGTAGTAGCAGGAGAGCTACGTCTTACAGCTTTTTCTAGTATGTGGCTTGAAATCACATCCTGTGTCATGGATCAGCTCTAGCAATCTTAGGTTGAGATATTTTTAATAAAATCTTTGTAGGTACTTCCTACTGAATTGTGCTGTTTTGCATGCAGAGAGCAGGAGTCATGAGTTCAAATGAGAAAAGGCCATAAATCTATCAAAGAAGTTAAGGCATCCAGCTGGCGAGAGCAGAATTGGTGTACCTGATGTCATGCTTTGGTCTGCCATAAGGATTTGAAATAAGATAGTTACTGTTTCTTAGAAGACAGTCATAGAATAGCCCCAGTTGGCATGAACCTTGAAAAAGCACCTAGTCGAATATTTCATGGGAAATGAGACAGGATCATCCAGCATTTTTCCTAGTCATATCTTAAAAACCTTCAGTGATGAGGTCTCTATTATGTCCCTGGGAAGGTTGTGCAAATCTCATGAAGTTCAACAAGGCCAAGTGTAAGATCCTGCACCTGGGTCAGGACAATCCCAAGTACAACTACAAGCTGGGAGAGACTGGATAGAGCAGCCCTGAGAGGAGAAAGACTTAGGGGTGTGGGTTGATGAGAAGCTCCCCATGACCCAGCTTCAGTGTGTGCTTGAGCCCAGAACCTCCCTGTGTGCTGAGCTGCATCCACAGAGCATGAGCAGCAGGTCGATGAAGGGGATTCTGCCCCTCTCCTGTACTTTGCAGGACCCCCTCCCTGCAGTCCTGAGTCCAGCTCAGGGGCAACAACACAAAAGGGAAGTGGAGCTGTTGGAGAGAGCCCAGAGGAGGCCATGGAGATGCTGTAAGGGCTGGAGCAGCTCTGCTCTGCTTGGAGACAGGCTGAGAGAGCTGGGCTTGTTCAGCCTGGAGAAGGGAAAGCTCAGCAGACCTTAGAGCAGCTGCCAGGGCCTAAAGGGGCTACAAGAAAGCTAGAAAGGGGCTTTGGACAAGGTAGGGACGAGACAAGAGGGAATGGCTTTAACCTGACTGAGGGGAAACTGAGATGAGATCTTAGGCAGAAGTTCTTCTCTGTGAGGGTGGTGAGGCTCTGGCACAGGTTGACCAGAGAAGCTGTGGCTGCCCCATCCCTGGCAGTGATCAAGATCAGGTTGGATGGGGCTTGGAGCAACTTGGTCTAGTGGAAGGTGTCCCAGTCCATGGCAGGGTGTTGAAACTGGATGAGCTTCAAGATCCCTTTTAACACAAACCAGTCTGTGATTTTAGGATTCCATGATTCTACTATTCTATGATTATTCTCATAGTATGAAATTTTTTATTATTATATCAAGATGGAGCCTCCCTGGGGCATCTTGTACCCATTGCCCCTCCTCTTCTCTGTGTAGCTCTTTGTGGCCACCCTTTAGCTACTGTAATTCTGAAACTTTTGCAGGGTGAAAAGACTTAACCTTCACAGTGGGATGATCACATCTCTCTCTCTGCTAGTAATGCACCTCTGGATGCAGCCCAGGATCTGATTTTCCTTCCCTGCTGCAGGCAGCACACTGCTGACTTGTGCTCATCTTTCTATCCACGAGTACCCCCAGGTCCTTCTCAGCAAGGCTGCTCCCAGCTCCACAGATCTGAGACTTTACTGGGTTCTTTATTCATGTCATCCCAGCTGCAAGAATACAAGAATACAAATAATTTTAACCAAAGTAATTAAAAATGCCATTTTCATATAGGAATTTTAAAAAAAGACTACACTATTGTAATTTTCATTAATGATAATTTGGCTATTAAAGGACAAGATTGAAATAATTTTCAAGTTTAAAAAGTCAGTTTTGTTTGATTAAATGATAGGTCACACTTGTGAGACTGAAGTTTTGGTTTTTTTTTTTTTTAATAAAAAATTAGAGGGAGAGATGAAAAGACAAAATGGCGAATGAACAATTTCAAAAAATTATAAAGACATTGTAAGTTTTGGATTTGCCAATTCAGACACACAGGTTCCCATATACTCTGTTACTTCCACTCAAAGAGCCACTATGGAAAGCATGGCAGGGAGCACCTGGGAAAATGGAAGCTGCAGTGGCTGAAATCCGTTGTAATTTCTGAAAATACTGAAATATTCTTCCATTAGATTGTGAATTGTGTCCAGTTATAGCAGTCCAGTTACAGATACATGGTTTGACTGGATCCATAGAGCAGCTTCTAAACCTTTGCAAATGTAATTATGTCTTGGTTTAAGTACAACGTATCTTTGCATTATGCATATTCCTTTTGATACATATAATGTTTGCCAAAATTATACTAAAATTTTAATCTGTGGTGTGCAAAAGACAAATAAAACATTTAAATATATTTCCAAAATAAATCTACAGTATAAATGATGCACTTATAAATTGTAATACATTATGTTTTGTGTCTCATTTCAGAAGGTATTATGGTAATAATTTTGGATTTTAGCCAAGTGCTCAGCAGAGGACTTTAAATATCTTTTGAATAAATACATTTAATAGCTTTTAACTGTACAGAGCACTGCTGTTATCAGTGAGTAGCAGGAAAATGACTAATACTCTTTAGGTAAACTTACACTTGGTCTTCTTTAGGTGGAGAAGAAGGCATCACTAACAGCTGAAATCTTTAACTATAAGAGAATATAAAAGACAGCAACTCACAGACATCAGATGCATATTCTGTAGGTCTACACAACAGATGGTGGTGTCTGGCAGTGTCTTTTCTTTTAAACAGAAAAATATTGTTATAAAAATATTCAGAATACATTTTTAGTTACTTAACTAAATGTGTGGATCAATTAGTGGGAAATGAAAGTCATGATGTTGTGCATGAAGGGGCAAAAATTTTCTATGAAATCTTGTTATTTAGGATTCTTCTACTCTTATGCTGCTTTCAGCTTTAAAACAGTCTGTTGCATTTATGTTGTTGGTACTACCTATTTAAATAAATCCTGTACCCATACATTTTTGATAAACTTAATTTGTACTGTAGTGTATTGGGATATCCTGAATACCATCTTTTTACCCCTTCCCAATCCATTATTGCTAAAAAGAATCACTATTATCAGCCACAAAGGGAATTCTCTCTTGCAACCAAAGTTCTCTGAAGGGAAAATCCTCTGCAGACCTACACTTTGAGTGACAAGTTCTTACGCGTGTCTCATTATGAGTGGGTTAAATTAACATATATTCTGCCAAGCTGAAGAAAATAGCTATGGCTAATAACTGAACATGCAGGAAATAGTCTGTAAATCTGACTAGGATGAATTTCATCAAAGTGATCCAATACTTCTGTGGGTCAGGTGAAAATATTACAATTATGTTTAAGTCTAAGTAAATCCAATGCATCTGGATTGCTTTTTTGGTTGGAACAGGTATTTCAACTCTTCTCTAGAGAGATCAGCTCTTTCACCTGCACAGGTGAACCTGCAGGTGCACAGTGTTACAGTGAGTTAGAAAGTGGTCACACTGACACCTGAGCCACAAATACAGAGCCCTTTGTATAGTCAAAAGCCAAAAACTTTCAGGATTGAATGAACATTTTCTGTTGAAAGGCATTTCTCCCTACACAAAACTTTTCTTTACATAAAATTGCATATGACTACCCAGTCCCCATCCTAAATAATAGGTATAGGAATATATCTCTTATACCTTGAGAAGAACATCGTAGGAGGAGAAATGAAAATATAAGATTCTCTGTAGTCTTTTTAATGTTTTGTACATATGCTCCTACAACACACAACACCAGTATTTAATTCTGACCATTAAGGACCAGTATCTTGCATTGTAAGGTATTAAGGACCATTAAGGACCAGTATCTTGCATTGTAAGATATTGGGAGATCTTCTGGAACAAAGATGCTTGTCATAACAATGTTAGCCTACCCAATTCTTATCTAACTGGAATGTCTTGCTGGGGAACATTGAAATTCAGTTTAAATAATGGTTGAGACAGAGTCATCAGTTCTCAACAGGCAACAACATAATCAAAGAAATAATTCATAAATCTGGTCACAGCATTTTGACAACATTGTCTCTCTCTGACTTCTCCAGTCAGACACACCTTGCAAAGAACCTTCTATCTATCAAGATAGAAAGGAATATCAATATGTTAGTGTCTTTATTTCAAAATTGTGCTAAAATGGAAACTCAAGACAATAATGATTCTGAAGATATGTCATCAAATATTGTAAAATATTTGCTACAGATTTTTGAAATCACCCACTATAGAAAAAAATAAGCCATTGATTCAGCAGTATTTAGAGATCTCTATTAAAGACTCACAGTTATTTGCAAAATTTATAAATATGTCCTACAGCAGCATTCATCTAGTGACTTCTACATGAACTGTAAAAACTAATGATCAAATTACCAAAACAAATGAGATCAGACTAGTATTAAAGCCTGTGTGCCAGTTTTGGATGAAGTAGAGTTAGTACCAGGCTGCGCTTTGGATTTGAGCTGGAAACAGTGCTGATCACACAGGGATGTTTTCATTACTACTTAGTTTTACTACTGGTTTTCATTACCAGTGAGCAGGCTGCAGGTGCACAGTCAGAACAACTGGCCCCAAGGGATATCCCAGACCATAAGATGTCATGCTCAGCATATGGAGCTGGGAGAAGGAGAAGGAAGGAGAGGATGTTTGAAATGATAGTGTTATTCTCCCAAGTCACCATTACACATGATGGAGCCCTCCTGTCCTGGGAATGGTTGAACACCTGCCTGACCATGGGAAGTTATGAATGGATTCTTTGTTTTGCTTTGCTTGTGCAAAGCAAATGGCTTTTGCTTTAGCCATTTAGTTTTCTTTATCTCAACCCGTAAGATTGGTTGTATCAAGACACCCTGCCAGCGAACCTCAGTGTAAAAAGAGATACAGCAAATCAACATAATCAAACCTCCTTCTTTAGAGGTAGATACCCTATGCCATGTACCCTAAAAGACAGCCATGCACCGTATTGCCTCAGATCAAACACAAGGAAGTTTCCAAATGTGGACCCACATGAGTAATTCCCTGATGCAGAGTGATTCTTCCTTTAAAAGACAAGGCTCCTGGTGTAAGCACAGCTTCTGATCATAGGAATCCTAAACAGAAAAAAGGCCCATACAGAACTATTTCACTTAAGAAATGCCAGTTAACAAGTACTCTCTGCTGAAACAAATAAAATATGAATTGCTTGGGTTTGATTTGGTTTGTTGTTGGGTTTGGTTTTGTGATTTTTTTTTTTCTTTTTTTTTTTGAGGGGGGAAAGAAGCTATGCAGGAATTTTTTTTATTAGGCTTTTTAATAAATGTTTGCAAAAAATGAATTGATTTATGATATAGAATGTAGAGTTTGTAACCTCAATAAAACCAATATGCATTCCCTGTACTGAAATGTGACAAGCCATCTGTAGTTTCTAGCTGTTCTTTGTATTTTTCACTGAAAAAGAACCAAAGGAACTAAGAATTCTATAAAACCAGTTTACCCAGTTTTTAATTCACAAGCCTTAGATCAGGGTTAGTTCAAGCTAAACACATTAACGTTCCTAAAAATGTATTTTTTCCCCTGATGCACTTGATCAGTGTGCAGAGCTTTGATCAGAAAACAACTTAAAGGTACCTTCATATTTCATACCTGTTACCTTCATATCCTACAAACGGGTACTGCCACTTCAATATGCAACCATGAAAGCTTTCGTTAAGATTTTCATTAAAAAAAAAAAAAAAGAATAAAAAAAAAAAAAGACAATACTCTTGCATCTCATATTCAACAAAGATAGTATATAGTAGTTCAATACCTCTTTCAGGTCAGAGGTGTATTAAGAAAAACATCCAGAATGATTCTGTCTAGATTTATAAGTAAGCTAAATGACATATACTGCACTTTAATCTTCTTTTGATGCATAAAAAAAAAGTTGGCAAGAGCTACAAAGGTACAGTATAAAGCTTTTGAGTATTTCCCCATACTTTTGTACAAGATGGAGGAAAACATCTTCTTCTGTAAAATACAAATTTTTATATTTGTGCATTATGTATGTGAGAATATACAAATTTGTATGTTCCCTAAAATGCACCAGAGCTGAAATGCAAAGAGAATAGCCTTGTAGGAGGAAAATCAACTACCCTGGTACACTAACAATACCAAAATGAAATCCTTTCTCAGTGGGGCAGTTTCCAACTTAACTCTCTTTTGTCCTGATATAACTTCATAAATTTAGTTAAATGCTCTGAAACAATGTTGTTTAAACAAATACCGTATTCTGATAAATTCTGGCTTATATTAATTCCTTTTTTTTTGTATTGGTCGATTTATTTATCTTGTTATATTCCAATATTTCAGGCAGTTAATGAAAAGCTGCTTAGAAAGCTACATAGACTAGAGTAAACAAGACAGCAATAAATAAATTGCATTCATTTACCCAGAGTTGAATTTAACACAATGTCTTCATGTAGCAACAAATAAAATATCCTATAGATTTCACAGAAATAATTTTTTATTTCATAAAAATCATATTATTGTCCCATGCCTGTTTTTTAACCTATAGGATGTCATAACAGTCTTCTTCAAAATAAGAATACTTTATTATTTTTTTAATTTTTCTTTCCTTGTAAATGGTATTCTTTATCCAAGAAATTACAGGATTGCCTTGACTTGTGAGAGCTTAGTTATGACCACATGAATTCCAGTGAAGTCACTGTAAACCAATTCATATAATCCTATTGAAAGGAATTAATTCTAGTTTAAGGTTGATATGTCTGTAATGCCTCATGCTGTACAAGTACATAAAAATTAACTTCAATGAGATCAACTGTGTCTGACTTTTTATTAGATCAATTCTATAAAAAACTACTCTGAGACCTTCCTCAGGAAAGAAAAAAATGTATATATTCAGCTTCAAAATCTGGATCAATATGTTTCAGAATCAAAATAATAATCATATGGTAGATTTATTTAGTGGTTTGAGAGGAAAAAGCTCAGGGGAAAAACGGGAATTGTAGAGCTCAGGAGAAAGTCGCCACTGACCTTTCATAAGGCTGCTGTAGCATAAGGGTGTTGTGAGTGTAGTCAAGAAGGCAAAAATGCTGGAGGGTCTCTTGGAAAAAAAAAATACATATATAAAAAATATCCAGGGACAACATGGCAACAGACCTTTACAGATCGCTAAATGTAAGTAAACAATGATTTTCATACAAATGGCATCATGGATTTTTTTTTTTTTCTCAGGTTTGGGGGTGTTTTCTTAAGAATAGGAAAACATTTCACTAATATGAAGAGCCACCAATTTGACTGTAATTACAGCTCTATTAGTGGAATGGATGTGTATAGCTATGTTATTTCAACAAAAGTATATTATATTTAATAAGAATGTTGTATTCTCCAAAAAGAAGGGTAAATTTTCAAAATACAGAGTTGTTTTTCTGTGTTTTGGCCTTTTTTTTTTTTTTTTTTTTTTTGTGCTTATGTATTGTGTTTGAAGGGAAAAGGCTATCTTGTATTTTCATAGCTGGCACAATAAAAATCATTCTGACATTATTGTGTCAACCCTAGAATGAGAATGAAAAATTAACAATAACCTGAAATTCATCTGTATCTCCATATGCAAAGCTTTTTAAGTATGCAATATATGAAAATTAAAATATTTAGATCTTTACAGCCTCCAGAACACCTCTAGTTAACTTAAAATCTGGGCTAGGCAGAACTTCAAGAAGCTTAGATGACACACCTCTGTACTTCATGTTTTGTAGCTTACATACTACACTTATTTAAGTAACAGTAATTACCTAATGAGCCAAACATATTTTGCCAAATGAGGCAGAACATCAGACTTTTAGCCAAGATTGCTTTATATTTCAGACTAAAATAATGCAGCAGCAACAAGAATGAAAGTGTATACTATGACACCTTCTAAAGCCTCTTGTCCACTACAATTTGTATGAACAGTGGTCTTTTAAAAACATTACAAAACTGAATTTCAGCAGGACTGCTACACTAATACTCAAAGATATTTCTCAGCTTTTCACAGTTTCATGCTCAAACTATTGTTCTTCTTTTCTGGTACTCCTTCAGGAATTCTTGCTTTATAAAATGCTGTTGTGAAGGGTTGAAGGATTTTTTTTTTTATTCCTCCCACTTGTATACTGTCAAGGGATGCTTTTTGAAGACCTCACTTTAACCATCAAGAGATAGGGAGGCAGACCTGATGGCCCTGTGGGATTTAATTAGAGTTCACCAAGTTAGAATCTCCAAGCTCTCAAAGCCTTAATTTAAATATAAGTTCACTCACTCTTCAACTGTTCCTTAGGTCCTTATTAAAATTTCAAGTTATTAAAGAGAATATTCGAAGGGTTTTATTTGCAATAGATACAAACTAAGCTAGAAATGTGCCCCACTCAACACACAAGTGTTAAAAGCCTTGCCAATTTCTTGCAACAAAACTGCCTCAAAAAGAACAGAGTTTGTGGAAATGTATTTGCACTATTTTGTATCCAACCAAAGGGAGGAGGAGAAACACCTGTGTGGCCAGGGTGAAGCTGGTGCTGGATCACATGCACATTTCAAAGGCATCAGTTCTTTGGGTAACTGACCTAATGTAGTCTTGCGGTAATAACAGGGACTATTAGTCTTGCTTGGTGTGATTTGTGTAATATTTCCTCCACTAAAATGTCATTCAAAAGGCTTGTTTTACACTGATGACATATCAGATCTGTTTACAATAAGCTTTCTTGTCAATCAAAGCTTTACAACATGTGGCTATGTGGAAGGAACTATATATAACAAGGTTTATGAGTGACAATGTAGGTACACAGCAATTTTAAAAAATACAAAACAAAATTTTTTTATTTTTTTTTTTTTTTTAAATGCCGTCAGCAGCATTCACACTCCAAGACTCAGAGAAGTCAGGCAAAAAATGGCAAGGACCAAAGTAAGAAAAGAGGGAACTGCAGCCACACAAATTAAGCAGATATGAGAAGGCATAGTACAGGGAAACAAAAAATTGCTAAGCTGTGGGAATCATTCATGGGAAGACTGCAGGGACAGCATTTCTTAACATTATCTTTGTTTTATTCTGTCTGTAATTTGAAATAGCTGCAGTGATTCCTAAAATAACACTTAGGATTACAAAGCTTCCTACTCTGCCTTATGGTTTCCATACACTCATTAGATCATTTGAGTTTAGGTTGGTATGACCCAGTGATGTCAGCGAGATGCAACAGATGGAACGACATCCTCTTCATCATGACCACCTCTCTTTTACCTAATTTACTTTGATCCTGCAGTTGTCATATTGGTCGTCTCACAGTTCATATATATCAACTTTTAAGTAACTGGATTTTGGATTAAATGACATCAGAAAATTACCTGGAAGACGACCAAGTAATCTAAAGTGATTAGTAGGTACTTCTGGTACACTTTCTATCAATTCTGCAATAATAAAAAAAAACAGTACTATAAACCCACATCTAAAGTTTATGTGCTAGGTGGGTTATTCATGTATTTCCAGAAATATATGTGAATGTCAAATTGCAAATATGAAGAGGGAAATTATCCTTCCTGCATTTGCACCAATTTCATCATAGATGTAATTGATGGTCAGCTGATCGGAGCTAGCACTGCTAGAGCCGGAGCCGGCATGCTTCAGAGACCACGAGGTTCAGCAGAGATTAGGAAAAGCAGAGGGGACAGCGCAGAGACATCGCGATTCCCGACATCTCCCGATCCCCGAAGCCCCAGCAGCCCTTGCGAGAGAGCGGCTGACGTGGCAGGGGGCGTTCCCGCGGTAACGGCCACCGCACCCCTGCCCCTTGCCTTGAAAGAGCCTCTGGGAGGGCAGCGATCGCTGCCCACCAGGCGCGGGGAGGAACAAGCAGGTCGTGTTGCGGACTCTGTTGCTGGTGTCCCAGACTGCTGACCAATATGGTCGCCTCCAGAAGGAGAGCTTGCAGTAAGGAGACTGTAGCAACTCAGACAGAGACCCCGCCCCAAACCGTGGCTGTTCAGGTCTCTGGCTGCAGGGAGTGCCAGAGCCTGCTGCTGCTGAGGGAGGGAGGCCAGCATTCCACCTGTGTGAGGTGTGAGCAGGTAGAAGATCTGCTTAGATTGGTGGCAGAACTTAAGGAGGAGGTCGAGACGCTGAGGACCATCAGGGAGTGTGAAAGGGAGATCGACTGGTGGAGTAACTCCCTGGCGTGCCAGTTGGAACGGTTCCAGGGAGATACCCCCCAAAAGGGGATGGACCCCCTGTCCTCTCAGACAGAGGGGGATGACCCGAGACAGCCCCTGCCCTGTAGCTGTTGCGCAGAGGTAGGGGACCAAAAAGACGATGAGGGCTGGAAGCAAATTCCAGTTTGGAGTCGTGGGCAACCCTCCTCCCTTCCTACCCTGCTTCCCCAGGTGCCCCTCCGTAATAGGTTTGAGGCCCTGGATCTTGATGGAGAGGTAAGTGAGGATGTGGTGCAAGGCCAGACTACAAGGTCACATAGGAAAAGGCGGTCGACTTCACGCCTCAAGACTGCCTCTGACAAGAAAGAAAGAAAGGTCATTGTCGTAGGCGATTCCCTTCTGAGAAGAACAGAGGGCCCGATATGCAGAGTTGACCCTCATCATAGAGAAGTGTGTAGTCTGCCTGGAGCCCGGATCAGGGATATCACCAGGGCGCTCCCCAACCTGGTGCACCCGACAGACTACTACCCGCTGCTGGTCTTCCAGACAGGTGGGGGGGAAGCTGCTTCCCGCAGTCTGAGGGGGATGAAGAAAGACTACAGGGCCTTGGGGCGGATGGTGAAAGAGTCTGGGGCTCAAGTGATCTTCTCCTCAGTTCTTCCATCTTCCGGTGATGATGTGGGACGGGATGGGAAAATTCAGTCCATAAACAATTGGCTACGAGTCTGGTGCTTTAGGCAGGGCTTTGGATTCTTTGATAACAGCTGGTTTTATAAGGCTCCAGTCCGGATGATGGCACGTGGGAAAGGTTTAACTCACAGAGGCAAAAGGATGCTGGGGCACGAATTAGCAGGGCTCATTTGGAGAGCTTTAAACTAGATTTGAAGGGGGATGGGGTTGTAGCTGGGCTTGCCCCAGGGGGGCAGCACTCCAGGATTGAAGAAGACTGGGAGGCCTCCTATAATCCTAGGGTGAAATCGGTGAGCTCAGCTCCCTCCTTGAAATGCCTGTACACCAATGCGTGCAGCATGGGAAATAAGCAGGAGGAGTTGGAGACCTTTGTTAAGTCAGGAGATTATGATCTGGTGGCAATTACAGAGACATGGTGGGACAGCTCACATGACTGGAATATAGTCATGGAGGGCTATGTCCTTTTCAGGAAAGACAGGCCAGCCAGGCGGGGTGGTGGGGTTGCTCTTTATGTGCGAGAGCAGCTGCAATGTACTGAGTTCTGTCCAGGGACAGAGGACGAGCGAGTTGAGAGTCTGTGGGTGAGAATTAAGGGGCAGGCTGGCAGGGGCGATACTGTTGTGGGTGTCTGTTACAGGTCACCAGATCAGGGTGAGGAAGTTGACGAGGCCTTCTACAGGCAGCTGAGAGCAGCCTCACAGTCACAGGCTGTGGTCATTGTGGGGGATTTTAATTTCCCTGATGTTTGCTGGAAGGACTACACAGCAACCCAGCCACAGTCCAGGAGGTTCCTCCAGTGTATGGATGATAACTTCCTCATGCAAATGGTGGATGAGCCAACCAGGAGAGGAGCGCTGCTGGATCTCATCCTCACTAACAAGGAGGGGCTGGTCGAAGCAGTAAGGGTTGAGGGCTGCCTTGGTTGCAGCGACCACGAGTTGGTGGAATTCAGGATCTTGTGTGGTAGGGCCAGTACAATAGCAAGTAGAATTGCAACCCTGGACTTCAGCAGGGCAAACTTTGGCCTTTTCAAGCAATTGCTAGGGGAAATCCCATGGGCAAGGCTGCTTGAAGGTAAAGGGGCCCAAGATAGTTGGTTGGCATTCAAGGATTGCTTATTCCAAGCTCAAGATCAGAGCATTCCGACAGGTAGGAAGTCAAGGAAGAGGGCCAGGAGACCTGCGTGGCTAAATAAGGAACTGCTGGGTATGCTTAAGTGGAAGAGGAGAGTTTACAGGTCATGGAAGGAGGGGCTGGCCACTTGGGAGGAATATAAGGCTGCTAGAGAATGTAGGAAGGCAGCTAGGATGGCTAAGGCCTCCTTAGAATTAAATCTGGCGAGAGGGGTCAAGGACAGCAGAAAGAGCTTTTTCAAATACATGGCTGATAAAACTAACACCAGAGGCAAGGTAGGCCCACTGGTGAACGGGATGGGTGCCCTGGTGACAGAAGATACTGAGATGGCAGAGTTATTGAATGCCTCCTTTGTCTCTGTCTACTCTGCCGGAGGCAGTCCTGAAGAGCCCTGTACTCCTGAGACCTCAGATGAAGCCAGGTCAATGGAGCAGTTTGCCTTAGTCGATGAGGACTGGGTTAGAGACCAGCTGAGCAATCTGGACATCCATAAATCCATGGGTCCAGATGGGATGCACCCGCGGGTGCTGAGGGAACTGGCGGAAGTCATTGCTAGACCACTCTCCATCATCTTTACCAAGTCTTGGGAAATGGAGAGGTGCCTGAGGACTGGAGGAAAGCAAATGTCACTCCAGTCTTCAAAAAAGGGCAAGAAGGAGGACCTGGGTAACTATAGACCGGTCAGCCTCACTTCCATCCCTGGGAAAGTGATGGAACACCTTATCCTTGGTGTCATCTTAAGGCATATCAAGGATAAGAGGGTGATGAGGGGCAGTCAACATGGCTTTACCAAGGGGAAGTCATGCTTGACCAACCTTATAGACTTTTATGAGGAAATAACACAATGGATGGATGATGGCAGAGCGGTGGACGTGGTCTACCTTGACTTCAGCAAAGCATTTGACACAGTCTCCCACAGCATCCTCATAGCTAAACTGAGGAAGTGTGGTCTGAATGATCAGGTGGTGAGGTGGACCTCGAACTGGCTGAAGGAGAGAAGCCAGAGAGTTGTAGTCTGTGGGGCGGAGTCTAGTTGGAGGCCTGTATCTAGTGGAGTGCCTCAAGGGTCAGTACTGGGACCAGTATTATTTAATATATTCATCAATGATTTAGATGAGGGAATTGAGTGTACTGTCAGCAAGTTTGCTGATGATACTAAGCTGGGAGGAGTGGCTGACACGCCAGAAGGCTGTGCTGCCATCCAGCGTGACCTGGACAGGCTGGAGAGTTGGGCAGGGAGTAACTTGATGAAATATAACAAGGGAAAGTGTAGAGTCCTGCATCTGGGCAGGAACAACCCCAGGTTCCAGTATAGGTTGGGGAACGACCTGTTAGAGAGTAGTGTAGGGGAGAGGGACCTGGGGGTCCTAGTGGACGGCAGGATGACCATGAGCCAACACTGTGCCCTTGTGGCCAAGAAGGCCAATGGCATCCTGGGGTGTATTAGAAGGGGGGTGGTCAGTAGGTCGAGAGAGGTCCTCCTCCCCCTCTACTCTGCCCTGGTGAGACCGCACCTGGAATATTGTGTCCAGTTCTGGGCCCCTCAGTTCAAGAAGGACAGGGACCTGCTGGAGAGAGTCCAGCGCAGGGCAACTAAGATGATTAAGGGAGTGGAGCATCTCCCTTATGAGGAAAGGCTGAGGGAGCTGAGTCTCTATAGTTTGGAGAAGAGGAGACTGCGGGGGGACCTTATTAGTGTATATAAATATATAAAGGGGGAGTGTCACGAGGATGGAGCCAGGCTCTTCTCAGTGGCAAACAACGATAGGACAAAGGGTAATGGGTATAAACTGGAACACAAGAGGTTCCACTTAAACTTGAGAAGAAACTTCTTCTCAGTGAGGGTGACGGAACACTGGAACAGGCTGCCCAGGGAGGTTGTGGAGTCTCCTTCTCTGGAGACATTCAAAACCCGCCTGGACACATTCCTGTGTGACCTTATCTAGGTGTTCCTGCTCTGGCAGGGGGATTGGACTAGATGATC
Source organism: Psittacula echo (assembly GCF_963264785.1). Lineage (NCBI taxonomy): Eukaryota > Metazoa > Chordata > Aves > Psittaciformes > Psittacidae > Psittacula > Psittacula echo. The sequence goes on along the minus strand of NC_137742.1, from coordinate 80,059,607 downwards.
TTTTGAGGTCCCTTCCAATCTCTAACATTCTATGATACTGTGATACTGTGATGGTACTTTAAAATGTCCACATAGCATTTAATTTTGCCTTTATTAGAAACAAACCCAAACACTGCAGTTTAGATTTGGTTTAAAGTTTGAGCTTTTCTGCTTCCAAGAACTTCTAACAAGCTGTCAGAATAGAATTGAGCAGCCAGGTTTCAGATATAGCTTGACATCTTATCTATATGAAAAAGTAGACAACATAAATTAAATATAATCATGTATTAATTCTCAGTGCCTAGATAACCATTATAAGAGACTTTTCAGACCCTTTGCACACAAATCCAAATTACTTGGAACCATGTGTGATTCTGTTGATGATTTAAGTGGAATAACACTGAGGATTGTTTTGGCTGCTTTGTGAAATTTCAATGTTGACCTAGACACCTATGGCAATGATAGATCCATTGTTGAAAATGAGGTGTCAAGTTCAAATCTCTTAAAGATCAGAGGCTGTAAGTCTGAAATAAGGTTCTCTAGCATACAGATATCTTACAACTATAGCAACAAGGATAATTTATTTCAATATCTGGACCAACCTGGAATCAGCCTCATGATACTTGGCTTGTAAAAAGGTAAGTAAAGAACAGAGCAACTCTAAGACAAATCATGTGGATATAGGAGGTCTGTGCTGGCAGCAGTCACTTAGAAGGCTCCAGTAGGGCAATATATGTTATCACTTTATTTTGAAATATAAAATGTGATAGATAATTTCTAGCAATGTCAGTTAAGGTATGGTAATCAAACTCTGTTCACAAGCCTGCCAAACAGGAGCATATAAATATAAAAATGGAAATATGCGTATAAATCTCTAAGAGATCACATTTTAAATTAATAACTTCTGATAACCTTCTTAATCAGTATAGTGAGTTCTATGTACCAACTGAGATTATATTTCAAACTAGTTCAGAGCTGACCAGGGCACCACAGGAACTGCATGCCATTTTTCCCAGTGTTAGAGGTGCTTAAGAGATCTAAACTGAAAGACACATAATATTTTTAACTAACAACTTACATATCACGTAGGCAGTCTCAGATTTGGGTGCAATCATAAGGAAAGTGAAAATATATCCAAATTAAAGGCTCCTATAACTATGTTCTCAAAAGGTCTTCAAACAAATACAGATTAAGAAAGAAGTTAAAAAATGGGGAAGTCTTTCTTGAGAAAAGCAAGTTAAATTATGATGTTATACAAACAACAAAAAAGTGTACATGAATGAATTTCAGATTTCTGCATGGAGATTTAGTTAACTGAGAGATATTAGCAATGGACATTGCAAGTCTAATGTTTTATATAATTCTCAGGTAAAAAAAATAAGCCTTGCTAACAGAAGATAAGTAACCCACACTAACAATGCACAGAAAGCCAGCAGTTGGTTAAGATAGTAAACGTTTATCAGGAAAGCCTGTTGCCTACAGCTATGAGACAAAAAGGGATGAGTCTGTGTTTCTGACAACCATACAATCAATCATTAAGAAAATTAACAAGTCAGGCAAAATCATAGTCTTTTTTTACCATATTCATACATTACATTTGTAACATTGCTCATCTTTTCTTATCATCACCAACATTTTAATAATTCACTGGCTAAGAAATAAATACTTCTTCAGAAATAAGGAGATGTCTTGTGCTGGAGGCACTTCAAGGAAACCCACAATACCTTCCATGGGAGGATAGAGTTATTACATCACATTTGTCAGTTATTTATTTTTGGGTCTAGAACAATGCCTCTGAAATTTGGCAGTGTTAACAAAAGATAGGACATATTAGAAGTATCACATTTATTTGAAACATATATGTGCATATATTTTTGATGCATATGTGCATCATATATACCCTATATATACCATCTATACCCTGCTTCTCAATATAGTCATAAAAAAAAAAAAATGTTGCTTGTTTTGACTAGAAACTGTTTTGGGAAGCATGAAATTAATATTTTTGCATTTGTTTGTTTAAATAAATCCTTCCAATATAGTTTTTTAATCAGTTTCATGTAGTTCTGCTTTAGAAGAGGAAGATGTCATTTAGAACTATGGGAGCACTGGATTCAACAGTCAGTTCTTCCTACTGACATGCAGAAGAAATGTTTCTCACATGCCATAGGAAGAGATTCAGATTAAGTACCCAAAAATTAAATTAGGATTTATAGTAGAATTATGGTGCTTAAGTCCAAAAAACCTTTTTCCACCAAATCACCTTGAGCTGCTTCATCTGAACCCTGACTGCATTTCAAGAACTTCTTAAATATTTCTTGTAGACTAAAAATTGTGGCAGTCAGGTGAAGTTCCCAATGACTGGAAAAAGGGAAATATAACCCCCATTTTCAAGAAGGGGAAAATAGATGACCCGTGGAATTAAAGACCAGTGAGTCCCACCTCTGTGCCTGGCAAAATCTTGGAGCAGATTCTCCTGGAAGGCATGCCAAGGCACATGAAAAACAAGGAGGTGGTTGGTGACAGCCAGCATGGCTTCACTAAGGGGAAATCCTGCCTGATCAATTTGGTGGCCTTCTATGATGGGGCTACGGAACTGATGGACAGGGGTAGAGCAGTTGACATGATCTACTTGAACTTGTGCAAAGCGCTCGACACTGTCCCACGTGACATCCTTGTCTCTAAATTGGAGAGACATCAATTTGATGGGTGGACCACTCGGTGGATAAAGAACTGGCTGGATGGCACGCAAAAAATTGTGGTCAATGGCTCAATATCCAGCTGGAAACCCGTAACGAGTGGTGTCCCTCAGAGATCGGTGTTGGGACCGGTCTTGTTCAACATCTTTGTTGGTGACATGGGCAGTGGGATTGAGTGCACCCTCAGCAAGTTTGCTGATGACACCAAGCTGTGTGGTTTGGTTGATACACTAGAGGGAAGGGATGCCATCCAGAGGGATCATGGCACACTTGTGAGGTGGGCTGATGCCAACCTTATGAAGCTTAACCATGCCAAGTGCAAGGTATTCCCAGGCATAGCTACAGATTGGACAGAGAAGAGATTCAGAGCAGCCCTGTGGAGAAGGACTTGTGAGTGTTGATTGATGAGAAAATGAACATGAGCCGGCTGCAGTGTGCGCTCGCAGCCCAGAAAGCTAACCATACCCTGGGATGCATCAAAAAAAGCGGGACCAGCAGGTCGAAGGAGGTGATCCTGTCCCTCTACTCTGTTCTCGTGAGACTTCACTTGGAGTATTGTGTGCAGTTCTGGTGTTCGCAACATAAAAAGGACATGAAACTGTTGGAACGAGTCCAGAGGAGGGCCACGGGGAAGATGAGGGGACTGGAGCACCTCCCGTATGAAGATAGGCTGAGAAAGTTGGGGCTGTTCAGCCTGGAGAAGAGAAGGCTGCATGGAGACCTCATAGCAGCCTTCCAGTATCTGAAGGGGGCCTACAAGGATGCTGGGGAGGGACTTTTCCTTAGGGACTGTAGTGATAGGACAAAGGGTAACAGGTTAAAACTTAAACAGGGGAAGTTTAGATTGGATATAAGGAAGAAATTCTTTACTGTTAGGGTGGTGAGGCACTGGAATGGGTTGCCTAGGGAAGCTGTGATTGCTCCATCCCTGGTGGTGTTCAAGGCGGTGTTGGACAGAGCCTTGGGTGGAAGGGTTTAGTGTGAGGTGTCCCTGCTCATGGCAGGGAGTTTGGAACTAGATGATCTTAAAGTCCTTTCCAATCCTAACTATTCTATGATAACTATTCTATGAAATTCAGGTGCTTAAATTCAGCTTGCTGCTCTAAGATATCCTGACTTTCAGCACCATCTGGCAAATAAAAGTCAGACTTTAAGGGAAAACCACACAGTTCTGGAGTAGATGAAAATTCCCTCGATGAAATGTCCTGCTCCAGTGGTAGGAGGCTGCAAGGAACATGGGAAAAGTAAGGAATTAGTTTGGATGGAGAAAAGAGATGTAGGTACATTTTTTTACTTACAATAAGTTTTTATTTTTGGAGGCCAAGACAAAGAGATTGCAGATGCAATCAACATTCACATTAATTTGAAGGAAATGCTTATTTATGGTATGTCCTATTTGTAGTTCAGATTGTCTCAAAATTTACATAGGATGTAGCAATTTCCGATTTTGTATTTGTGGATTTTTTTTTGCCTGCAGCCCAGTCCTCATGTTTATCTTACAATAAAATTCCTGCTCTTTGTTAAGAGGATTTACTGTTCTGCAATATTTTATTAATGCTAGAGTGAATATTTTAGCAAGTAAATAAATTTAGCGTAGACAACTAGACATATTTTTTATAGCAACAATGAAGGAAAGGTTGTAAGTTCCTTCTCATTTCTGTTTGAAGAAGACACCTCCTTTGCCTATTCCAACTTCCTCACTTTTCCCCCCATTTCCTTCTAGACTGCTGACAGCATCTCTTCAGGAGCTTCTTTTTCTTTATTAAATCTATATTGTTTAACTTCTGAGAATAGTTAAGTCCTAAACCTATTTTCTTTATCACTTTTGGAAGTTTTAAATTGTTTATGATATTCCACTGAAATCCAGTCAGATATTCACAAATTTCAACTAAAAAGTAATTTCTCTTTCTTTTCTTGGTATTACAGAGGAAGGAAAAATCTCTTAGGTCTGAATTTAAAATATAAGAATGAATAATGATAAAACAGGCAATGTATAAAAGAGAAAACAAAAGCTTCTTCTGTGTCCTGGGTTCAGCAGCAGCAGTCACTTTTTCTCCTTCTCAGTAGCTGGTGCGGTGCTGTGGTTTTGACTTTCGGCCTGGGAATAATGCTTGATAAAACCAATGTTTTCAGTTGCTGGTCAGAATATTTACTCTGACCAAGGACTTTGTGAGTCTCATACTCTGCCAGGGAGGAGGGGAAGCCTGGACAAAGCAGGGACAGGACACCTGACCCAAACTAGCCAGAGAGGTATTCCAACCACAGCACGTCATGCCCGGGATGTAGAACTGAGAGTTCCCAAAAGGGCTGGATCACTGTTTGGTGGGGGCGAGTTATCGATCGGTGAGGTGTTGTATTCTCTTCCTTTGTTATTTCCCTTATCATTGTTTTTATTGGTGGTAGCAGTAGTGATTTATGTTATACCTTAGTTACTGGACTGTTCTTATCTCAACCTGTGGGAGTTAAATTCTTTTGATTCTCCTCCCCATCTCTCTGGGGGGGGAGGGGAGAGGGGGGGAGTAGAAACTGCATGGCTGACTTGCCAACTGGCTTAAACCAAGACATTCTGTTATCAAGAAATTTTCTTTTGATTATTAGAAAAAAGAAAGAAACAAAATTCTTTGTATTATACCTTCATGCCAATATGGCTATTACTTCATTCCTCAAGATCTCCATATCTTCAGTTATCTCATACCTTCTCTAAACCTATTCTCTCTACATAATATCACCAAATAGGAAAAATATGAGGTAAAATCAAGGAGCAATTCTGCTGAAAGCAATAGCATATAAAAAGTAATATGGAATAAGAATATTATTAATGTATTTAACAATGGAACTCTTGAATAAGAGAAGACTTTTGACACAGGCGTTGCACAGAAATAATCTGAAGAGAAAGAAACAAAATTAATACCTTGAAAATTCTCTTGCTTTATGTCAAAGTCTTCTTTATAGTTTGTGGAATTTACCATTAGGTCTATATCAAATTATGTATGAAAGTTACTTTCTTCTGTGCAAAGATACTTTTGTGACAATGTTGAGGATCCAGGGAATTCATTGTACTTTCGTTACTTATATCTTTGTCTTTATTTCCCTTTCCTAAACAGGATAATGAGTCCATGATGCACAGATTTCTGGAGTGGGCACGTTATGCTTTGAACAGAAGTTGAAGTGCAAGCAACGTGTTGTGAAATGTGGGTCTATTCCCTGCAGCACCTGAAGTTGCAAGAAAAAAGGGGCTCCCTGTGACTGCTGCACAATGAGGGAATCAATGGAATTCAAGAATATGGTAGCTAAGCTGAGGTCACTTTGTCACATGCAATGTTCATTGCCTTACATGACACAATTCCATTGTAAGCACACACAAATTACTAAACCGCAATGTCCATTTTCTTTAAGTATAGGTTATACCAGATTCAGCATGAAGTAGAAAATGGTTTTCCACTCCTGAGAAAACCTATGATATTTCAAAAATGTGCCCGGACAGAATGCTACTTTTTTTCTTACTATTTATTTTTTCTGAGGAACTGACATCCTAGTTTTCCTTACAGTTCAGGGATTCCTTTATAAAAGCATGAAAAGGAACTTCCTTTTTCTAAAAGTACAAGATTTAAAAGAAATTCATCGAAGTTCATTCCAAAAAGAAATTCAAGAAGTTTAGTGATATCCAACGATTTTCCTATTACAATGCTTCCTATTACAATTTTCCTGTTCCTATTAAAAATTTCCTTATTTCCTATATTTTCATTATCATTATCCATTAATAGATCCTGAAGGAAACATGCTTTGCTGGAATTTCTCCAAGTGGATGTTTCTGAGGAGTAATACTATAAATAATGCCTGTACGGGAGTAATAGCAGTAAAATGAGTGGAAGTAACAGCCCTACCAGGATGTAGGGTTTGTGGGAGTAAGCACTGGTGGCTTATCATATAGTGATCCTGTTTTGTTCCTCATATCAAAGTCAATGCTGTATCTTATTAATACCAAAGCTCCAATATTCCATAAGAACATCCTTGTTGGATTAGATAAAGGAATCATTCAAATGCATTATTTGCATTTGCTCCCAAATAACATCAGTAAAGATTCTAAAAACAAAGCAAACATCATCTAACACTGCCCCAGTCTTCAACAGTTTGTGGATCAGGAACATCATGAGTCAGTGTTGGTACTTTTTCAAAGATTTTTTTTTTCCTTCTATATAAATTTTAAAAATATAAGAAAAAAATTGTCTGACAGCTTCATAAATACTGTTACTCTGTCACTGAGTCTGTCACGCTTTCTTCCATTGCACTGCTGTTCCATCTGCAATCATTTCCAACTCTTTCATATGCAAAAAGTGAAAAAGATGTGTAGATATCTGCCTGTAGCTAGGATCAGTTGTCCTTCCAATAGCCCCCCGGCTGTTTGGAAAAGGCCTTCTGCAATACCACAGCCCTGGATGGTTATCAACACTGTCATACCTCAAGAAGTCTTGTGATATACAAAATCAATCCTGCTCTGCATCACACATCTGTGGTAGTATTGTATCTCTAGAAGAGATTCCCAAAATATATTTTTGCATAAAACAACCAGCAAAATATATTTGTGTAGTTGGTAACTGGTCATAGGTAGATGTAAGTGGGAGACATTCCCATTTTTAAAGAGAATTCTACTATTTTGCTGCTTGCCAATGGACAAAATAGCAGGAGGAAATTTCTTCAATTATCTGTCAACTAAAATTTGTAATGCTTTTAGTAGTATTTTTATTTCAACACCTATGACCTATCTCCTTCTCTGGCAGACAAACAGTTGGCATTATTGAAAAAGATATTGCTAAAGTATACAGCAAAGCATACAAAAAATGAAACATAATTTTGGTCCCAGCAGCTGCCACTGTCCAGATCTTTTCTTCTGATATCTGTGCTAAATTTTTCTCAGTTTCACTATATTTCTCCCACTGAATCCCCTCTGTATGGTCAATTAAATGTTATATATTCTTAGTGATTATTCCCCTCAAATATGCACAGTTACTATGAACCCTCTAGCTGTCTTTAGTGAAGCTAGAAATGCATACTCAGTGTCCTTTCTTTTTACATATTTTATTTCCTCCAGTCTCCTAATCATTTTTAGGGCTCTTCACTGAACTACTAATTTTCCATCATCTTTGGTGAAGAAGTGTTTACAAACTCGTGGCAATATTTGTGTGAGCTAGTATCAGGGTTTTACTGAGGAGACATGTAACTACTTTGTCCTATGTCCTTGCTTCTCCAAATACACCACCCTTTGATTTCCCAACCAGCTTGCATGTAAGCGTCTACCAAATCTCCTTCTTAATGAGTTCAGGCATTGACATTGTTGGTCTTTTTCTGTTATAATCTACTATTTTTCTTTATATGACTGATTTCACAAGCTAATTTCTACCTATGGTGTAATGAAATGTGCTCCAAGAGGATGAGACTGAAGCTTAACCAGTGTTGAGCCATGTGAGCTTCAAACAGGGCCATGCACTACTAGGCATTTCAAGATATTTTCATTTTTATTTGCAATAAATATTGACTACTGTTTAAAACATAGTCCCTCTATGTCTCGTTATTTGTTTGTGTTTCTTATTACAGCCCTTCTAACTGCAATAACTGCTAATATGATTTTGATAAGAGCTAAGTAATAGCACATTAAAAATGGAAAACCACATTCCAACATCAGCTGGTTGGAAGTAAAGTGGCGTTTTGATTAAAATTTTCCCAAAACATTATTTCAAAACATCTGTTGCTCTCTAATTTTATTTTTTTTTTCCAAAACCACATTATTTCAGTTTGTGGTTGTTCAATCTTGTCTTTACCTATTGACAAAGAAAACAAAACCCAACTAGTCAATTGAATAAAAATGCTTATAAGGAAAAGTTATTTCCCATCTGTAACTCAAACTATGCTAAGAAAAATGAAAATAAATTATTTCATGGAAGGCTATGAACTCAAAGCAGAAATATAAAGTACTGAGACTCATAGTACATGCCTGCACTGCAGTAACACAAATGAACTCCGAAAAGGATTTGGTTTTGCATAATTTTAGACCATAAGTGCAGAATAAGGAAATCTGTAATATGTACTGTTTGAACCAGGATGGACTAATACTTGGATTTGGTAAATTTATTGTTGGGTTTGTGAGCGGTTTTTTTCCAAAAATTATCTATAATGGCTAAAATACACTTCACAGATCTAGAAATCTAAATTCAGTTACTAGAAAAACTGGCATCTTTTGCCAGTAAGGAAGTTTTCATGCACTCTAGTAGATTATTTTTGCTCTGCTTGGCAGGGGACCTTTTCTTCCATATGCAACAACACTGTATATCGGAAGTTATATTAGATGAGTTGAGACTAGATATCCATTTTACATTTCTGCAGTTCACCCTTTGAAATCCAGTCCTTGTTCTTTACAATATTCCAGTGCTGCTGACCTTCCAAATGTTTCTTTAATTTCTGTTCCCTGCTGCACTGCAGGAGTTTTATGAGGGTGAACATAGAATTAGTAGTCCATTTCCATTAGTAATAAATCTGCTTTTGCCCTTGCAGGGAAACCTTTGCTTCAGTGTCTGTACTTTCGCAAAAATAATGAATTCATGGAGAAAGCTACCTGAATAGCAACAAACTAGGGTTTAAAGTTGAACCAGGTACATCACCGCCTGAGGGCTAAATTCTGAACCATTTAAGCTGGAGAAATAGGCCACAAACATGAAAAAAACTCCCAGCAGCCCCCATGGCTGTTCCAGTTACAAAATCACATGCAGGAGCTAATGATTCCTTAATTTAACTTCATTGTGAGTACTCAGTTTTCAAGAGAACAAAAAGGCCTTTTAATCAGAATTTTCCCCCTCTTCTCCTGATTGGTTTTACCCATTTAACTGACTTGTGCTTGAGCTGCATGAGTTCTGGGAAGCAGGCACATTCACTATCATCTTCAGAAACAGATTATAATGTTTTATTGATTTGCTTATAATTTTATATTTTGTTTATATATTCTATTTATAATCTTTATATATAATTTATATATTTTGTCATAAACATCCTGTCAATTTCAACAATGTTTGAGAAAATTCTGCATCTATTGTAAAGTTTGCATTCAGATTACAGTGTTAACACTGAAAGGAATTTCCACTGCTATTTTTAAATAAATCAAAATGAAATATTTGGCCTGAGATTCCAAGATAGCACAAGAAAACTATCTTTACATTTTGCTATGCATTCTTTGCAGGACACAGAAAGTGCAAGATGAGGCTTAAATATACAATTACCAGACCCAGAAGTATAATAAAACTGGTTAAATAAAAACCCAGTCAACCAACCAACAAAATTAAAAACCCAACTAACATGTACATTTATTTGATGATATCTTTGTTGAAATTTTTAATTGATGTGACAAGCTATAAAAGTGGCCTTTCACTAAAATAAAAAATACCCAACAAGCAAACTGAAAAATGCTCTTGTATAAGAATGTTGTCTATATGTGCATGTCCACATTATATTAAAAGAATTAGAAATATATATATATATCCTACAACTAAAGCACAGCATAGCTTGTTATATATTTAAATATATTTTTTATATATATTAAAAAACTAACTGGTTACCCATTTGTTCATAAGAAAGCAGTTTTCTATGTTTATGTTAGTCTAAACTTGAATACCAGGCTGCTGAATAAATGTAGAAAAGGAAAGATAGCTGACAACTTGCTCCACTGAGCAGCTCACAACAGCCATGGAATAACATTGGAACAACTTTCCTAAGCAAAAGTTTATCTCATTAGTCACTTCCTATTTCAATTCAACAGTAAATGGTGTGACCTGTTTCGAGGAGCAACTGCTTTGAATAGATTAGCTTTTCATCTGAATTTGGCTGCTTAAAAGTTAATAAGAAGCTTCTTTCAATACTGATCTGCTTATGAGTGAAACAATGAGGATTACAAGGCGTTAGGGAGGTTGGACATACCCTAAGGGTATAATCTCTGGTGATGTCAAGGCTGGATGGTTTAGGGGAAAAGAGACATGCAAGCACTGTAAAGATCCATTTTCCAAGCTCAATAAAACAGCCCAGAACATGGGTTGATGGCTTACTCTATACTAAGTGAAGTGCGTGAAAAAAAAAGTTACACATTCCCCTCCTGCATTGACATTGAAACATAAGTAGAAAGATAACTCCTGTTCTTTCTGTATTTAATCAGCTTTATAACCTCTTATGCATAAACAAATGTAAGTGACAGGTAATGAAATTTTTTATAAATATATCTCCAGATGTGTTCTCATCTGTTTCTTGAAGCTGCTAATGCTTGGAATTTTTAGAGAAGAAGTTGTGGAAATACGGGGAAAAGATAATATTTTGAACAAGCACCTGTAATAAAGTTTATTATATCCCTTTTTTGGCATATAAAACAAATGACCGCACACTCTGATTTACTAAGTGAGGCTCACAGACTTTCCCCCAGACCTTTGTTCTGTTCTGCCGTAAACTGAGATTAGCTGTAACCTGCACATAGTTTGTTTCTAGGAGTAAAGAAACAGCATAGCAGAACCAGCATTTCAGCAGCATCCAGCTTGCAGAAATGTTCCTCTTGGAGAATGGTCATAGCTGCTTTGAATGCCAATTTCTATGCCCATTAAAAACTGAATTTCTTACTTTCAAAAGCAAATGCATATATTGTGGTGTAACAAATTTGCATAGTGAGGAATACTAAATTTTCATACCACAGAAGTGTTTAAAAATCAGAATAGCTTTTCTTCTTTTCCTTTTTTTTTTTTTTTAAGAAAAATGTAGCTTTCTAAATAACTGGGAGCAACTGAGGGTCTATGAGCAGCATTTTGATGCAAAGGCGGTAAAAAAAAAAAAAAATATGAAAATGTCCTATTTTCCAAAAAATCATAGAATGGTTTGGGTTGGAAGGGGCCTTAAAGCTCATAGAGTTCCAACCCCCTGCCACGGGTAGGGACACATTCTGCTAGACCAGGTTGCTCCAAGCCTGTCCAACCTGGGACTTGTAATCTCATGTCAGAACGGTGAATGCTCTAAGTCATGAAAAGATAATAAAAAGGATTACCATAATATTTTGAACATTTGAAATGCCTGAAATATGAAAACACCTGCACTTTAAAATTGGGTTTCTGCAAGAGAAAAACCCTTCTTGAAATAAATAATCAAATAAGGTGACTCTGTGGTGCAAGCTTGTGTAGTATTACCTTTTTTTTTTTTTGCAAATATTTTTGTCATGCAATCTAAGTGATTCTTGCAAATTGAGAACCACCTTATGTGGGTAGTTGAAGTGACTTGCTGTTCATACTAATGACTGAATATCTGTGTAGTAGTAAGATGTACTTTGAACATCAAGATATGTATCGGTGTGGAGCTTTTCTGTGGGATAAATTGAAAACCCACACTCCACACCTTTGACAAAGACTATAAAAACTACATAAATCTTTTAGAAAAAGCCCAACTATAATTAATTGGGCGGATAATGAGACCAAGGTTTCTAGACCTTTTCGCTACACAGGACTGTAATAGAAACTACAAGTACAGCTGCACTTCCTAAGATGAAAGTTATAATTCCAATGAGTTATAAATCTGTGTCTTTTTTTTTGTTTCTTCAGGAACAAAATGGCAAAGTAGTGTGCAACCAGAATTTTTCACCTCACTGCACCTCTCTAACTGTGATCAGCAAGACCAGTTGCATAACAATACATTCTGTTGCTCATGTGCCTAAATTAAGTGTGTATTTAAATGTTTTGCTGAGAGAGGCTTCTGTCACTATGCAATGCAAATAAGGAGGTTGAAGCTAGCCCTTAGGGCCTCCATCAAAGTTAATAAGAGTCTTGCAATTCATTTCCATAGGCTTTGCATCAGGATCTCAGATTTTATCAAGTGGATCCTTGGGACCTGAGGGGGAACATGAATGTAACACAACCCGCAGGGGAGTTTTCCCCTCCTGGGACATATCCACACTAAGGATACTAGTCAGTTACAGTTTTCAGCAATCAGCCCTGTCAAACTGAGGTCATATGTGTTCAGGTGTTTTCTTCTGACATTTCTTCTGCTCAGCCTTTATGGGTTAAAGGAGGAACCACCATATAAACAAGGCCAGTTGTGATAGCTAAGCCTACTAATTACTGAGCATCTTCAGATGCATCACAGTACCATGTGCCTTAGTTAAACAGTAAGATTTTCAAAGAGTGACTTTGAATAGAAAAATTGTCTTTTGCATTATTTTTCAAAAAATAAGCATGTCCTTGGAGAGTATTTTTCTGTGGTCTCTGGAAACCGAATGCCCTGTCACACTGAAGGGTGGGACTTCAGCAAGAGAGCACATTAGCCTAATGGCCATTTCCTGAAACTAAATAATCCAAATCAACCAAAAAACTTTCCCAATTTAATCTGTTAAAAATATGCGAGTAGCCTGAAAATTTTCTGAAGCAAGTGCCTTCAAGTTGCCACAGATAAGAATGGACCAAATACAGAATTGTAACTATTCCAAGTTTTATTTCCTTGTAAGTGGTATTATCTCACTCACAGAAATGGCAGACTCTTATTTTTCCATCCAAACATAAAAATACAAATTATGATCTTGTTTTAAAGGATAATCTAATTTATTGTTAATGGTCTGAATCATTCCAGGGGTCAAAGGCATATTTTACATCAATTTGCAAAAGCAAATTAATGTTTTGAAGGAAATATAAAAGTCAAGTTGCTTGAGAGTACATTAAATTATATGCTAGTTAATGGTGTTAGAGAGATAGTTTAAAAATAAATTGCCCATAATAAGTTTTAATAAAGGAGCTAAATGCATTTTTATTCCCTGCTAAAAGCAGATGTCTGTTTGGCACTGTTTTGAATCCCATTTGCCATGTATATTTTGATTAATAGTATGCTGGGTAATCTGCACTATGTGGTCTAGGTTCAGTAACCTCACTGTAAAATAATGAGACTTCAAGAATAAAAAATATGCTAACTATAAAGTTGTATATTCTGAGGGGCTCTGAACATATTCAAATGAAACACACACACACACACACACACAAAAGTCAATTTTCTCAAAAATGAAACTTGCATATCTTAATTTGTGTTTAGCTTTCCATCTGAGCTCTGAAAACTGGACAAGACATCAGCTCTTTGCAGATGTCTTCTACAAATACTGTTTCTTTAAGTCGGTTGCTACAGGACCTAGCAAAAGCCCCAGTCTTAAGGGAGCTTATGGCAACCTGGATGAAGCCAATAGCAATGAGTTCACTTGCTAAGTAGTCTTCAGAAAAAGGTCCAGCACTCATATTTTATGAAATATGTAATATGATTTAACCAAAGTTGTCAAAAGAGATGAATTTTAGCCAAATGCAAGGTAATAAATAGTAATATGTGCTGCATATAGTTGACTTATAACCCTTGGCATTTCGAAAGAAAATTCTTTTGAAGAATTCATTTTATACGTCATAAACTTTCCTATTGTTTTTCCTGTTTTGACTGTCTTTGTCATCAGATTTCTTGTGTAAAGGATTTCTGAAAACTGTAAATGAAGCAATATTATCAAGAATACTTATATAAGCCTCTATTTCCATGGTGTTCTCAGAATAAGAAAGTTAGTAATGTAGAAAAATGGCATGTTTCATTAAATCAGAACCTAGGGGGAAAAAGAGGCAATAAGGTAATGTATATGTGAGCTTTATTATTATTATTTATTTAATTATTACAGAAAAACCTTTTCCAAGCTTTTAAGTTATTTGTTTTCATGACATGCTCACATTATTTTGAGGAACAGAAATTAGGGGTTGTTGTATTATTCTTGTTGTTGTTGTTGTTATTATTATTATTATTGATGATTATAATGATGATGATGATGATGATAAGAACAAAGCCAAAACCAACTTTTTGATAGAGCGTAAAGTACATTTATTTACTCATTCATAGTTTCTTTAAAGTAAACATAATTAAAAACGTGTTATATTACGATATATCCACTTAAAATCCACTGGCTGAAACTATATATATACAGTTATGAATCCTCGAATACGAATGAAATGCATCTCTGTCCTGGGCTCAGCAGTAGCAGTGATTTTTCTCGTTCTTAGTAGCTGGTGCAGTGCTGTGTTTTTGACTTTCAACCTGGGAACAATGCTGATAACACCGATGTTTTGAGTTGTTCCTCAGTAGCGTTTACTGTGACCAAGGACTTTCTCAGTCTCATGCTCTGTCAGGGATGAGGGGAAGCCGGGAGGAAGCCGAAACAGGACATCTCACTCAAACTAGCCAAAGAGGTATTCCATACCACAGCACATCATGCCCAGTATATAAACTGTGGGCAGTTACCCGGAAGACTCAGGTTGCTGCTAAGGTCTGGCTGGGTATCAGTTGGTGGGTGGGTGAGAAACTGTATTCTTTCTTTTTGTTATTTCTCTTATCATTATTATTATTGGTGGCGGCTGTAGTGATTTGTGTTATACCTTAGTTACTGGACTGTTCTTATCTCAACCCATGGGAGTTACATTCTTGCGATTCTCCTCCCCATCCCTCCAGGAGCTGGGGTAGGAAGAAGGTGAGGGCAGTGAGCAAGCAGCTGCATGGTTCTGAGTTACTGGCTGGGCTTAAACCACTACAATGTCCTTTACTTCCACCTGTTGCACCTCAATTTAGGCTTCTACAGTGCTGCCTGTCTGATAAAATAACAACCAGGTGTTGGCAGGGTATGCTGGTATCCTGGGTTCAGTAGCAGTAGTCAGTTTTTCTCCTTCTTAGTAGCTGTTGCAGCGCTGTGTTTTTGACTTTCGGCCTGGGAACGGAGCTGATAACACAGATGTTTAGACTGACCAAGGACTTTGTGAGTCTCATGCTCTGCCAGGGAGGAGGAGAAGCTAGGAGGAAGCAGGGACAGGACACCTGACTCAAACTAGCCAAAGAGGTATTCCATACCACAGCATGTCATGCCCAGGATGTAGAACTGGGGGCCCGGAAGGGCTGGATCATGGCAGGGTGGGGGTGAGGTACCGGTTGGTGAGCAGTTGTATTCTCTTGCTTGTTATTTCCTTTATCATTATTATTATTGGTGGTAGCAGTAGTGGTTTGTGTTATACCTTAGTTATTAAACTGTTCTTATCTCAACCCGTGGGAGTTGCATTCTTTTGATTCTCCTCCCCATCTCTCCAGAAGCGGAGGGAAGAAAGGTGGGGGGGGAAGTGGACTGCGTGGTTCTGATTTACGGCCTGGGCTTAAACCACGACAGCTGCATGATTGTGAATCTGAAAGTGGATTTATGAACTTCCAGACAGCATGCTCATATTTTGGCAGATACTGTAATTTTTTCAAAAATCTTCCAGAAGCTTTTCAAATGTAGTCTGGCTGAAACACCTCATTGACCATACTGATAAGCAACAGTGGATCCTATGAAGAGCCTCAAAGCCCCACAAGCATACAGTGAGCTTTCACAAAAAACCTCCCCATTCTCTAGTGGTCTGTGCCTTAATGAGTGCTTCAACAAGGACTAGTATCTGAGGGTAATGCTATACATACATATGCCCTCACTTATATATAAAATGATATCATAGAATCATAGAATCATTCAGGTTGGAAAAGACCTCTAAGATGATCGAGTACAACCATTAACCCAGAACTACCAAGTTCACCACTAAACTGTGTCTCTCAGTGCCACATCCCCAAGTCTTTTTAAATACCTGCAGGGATGGTGACTCCATCACTGTCCTGGGCAGCCTGTTCCAATGCTTGACAAGCCTTTCAGTAAAGAAATGTTTCCTCATGTCTAATCTAATCCTGCCTTGGCACAACTTGTAGCCATTTCCTCTCATCCTATCACTTGTCATTTGAGAGACGAGACTGACCCCCACCTTGCTACAACCTTCTTTCAGGTAGCTGTAGAGGGTGATAAGGTCCCCCCTCAGCCTTCTTTTTTCCAGGCTAAAGAACTCCAGATTCCTCAGTTGCTCCTTATAAGACTTGTTCTCCAGAACCTTCACTAGCTTTATTGACTTTCTCTGGACCCGCTCCAGCACCTCAATGTCTCTCTTGTAGAGTGGCGCCCACAACTGAACACAGGATTCAAGGTGCAGCCTCACCAATGCTGAGTACAAGGAGATGATCACTGTCCTGGTCCTGCTGGCTACACTAGTGTTAATAAAAAAGATATCCTATGTAATACAGATATATCATATATATGATATATATCTATATGCATATACATGTGTCATCACAGGAAAATTTTGTGTTTCACTTGTTTAGTTTATATGTAGAAAGAGAGCTAATGACAGTCCAATGGTCCACTTTTCTAGGCAGATAGATACAGAAATTTTTTCCCCACTGGCTGTCCATGTGAAGATCACACAGGATTATCTTTCTCATAAAGTCAAGGCAGGAACCGTAAATCTGAAGCATTTGTGAAGGTAATCCATTCCATTAAACTTTAAGATCCAGTTAAAACAAATTCAAACACTGATGAATGTAATCTAAAATTATAAGTATTTGTGTAGAATGGCCTCTCAGTGATATTTGCAACCATTACTCAAATAATGCACTGGCAGATTCTGGCAGATTGAATCTGATCTTGTCATACTAAGATACAGTTACAGTCAAGGAAGCAAATAAGCACTTCTATGGAGCAAGTAATATCTAACCTGGCATTACAATAATTGAAATAATCTAAAAGCTTCCATGAATCATAAAGGATAGAGGATCAGTTCAGATGAAGAAGTCTGTCTTTCTCCCCTGATGCCAATATATTAAGAAAAATATGAGATCATTTAATTTCTTTACTGTAATAGAACAAATTGTAGTAAGCTGCTGGAAAGAAGCCAGGGTGTGTAAGCACAAACCTAAAAAGCCAGGAATAATACCAGTAGACAACAAAAGAGTTTGGAAAGGTCTATAGAGGTACTCCTGTAGTTAAGCAAGCACACTTAACCCAAGCACAGTCCTCAAACATGCTTGCAATCCTAAATCCCAAGATTCTCAATGATTTCCATTTTTGCATTTACATGCACACCACATTGGAAGAAACAAAAGAGCATATTAGAAAAATATTCTTTTTCTGCTTCTGGAAAATATGCATTCTGATAAATATAATCTGGAAGAAATCAAACAGATGTTACTTGACAAATAAAGCCGTGCAAGAGTCAGATGTAAGAGACAACAATTTTTTTGAAACACCATATGCATTAAACATATAGCCAATGTTCAACTTAAAATATTTGTATGTAAGGAAACAGACTTTAAGATCAGAGGTAGGGAGTCTCATTATTTAACCTGTTACTCTGATACTAAAGAGGCTGTACAACTTCACCTAGCGATTACTGGAAAAGAGATATAAGTTTTAAGTCAGCTGATAGGAACCCCCGAAAAAGTAGGAAAAATCTAGAAAATATTAATGTTCATGAGAAATTTAGTTCTTCTGAATTATTTTACAGGCAACCTTTGAGAAATGATGTAATTGCCATCACCTCAGCTGGGGAAATAGTATTACAAATTTTGACGTAGGTGCTGGAAATTGGAAAATGGGATTTAAGGGAGAATGAGTTCTCAGGTTTAAAGAATTAAAATGAAGTTGATTTTTTTAATTCATTTCAAACATATATTTTCAATAAAAGGTATACCTTTTATTTTATTGCAAATAAGTAATGTAAGGGTATAAGACCTTTAAGTATAACGTGAAGAAGTTGGAAACAGAAGTCCCAGGAGTATCTTATGTGCTGCATGATCTGGAAAAGGAGATTAATTCCTCGACTGTTGATCAGTTCATAAATCAGGATATATTTAATCCCCCTTACTACATCCATGAAGGCCCCTGCAGCCCTTGACTGACCCTCTGAGACACCGCAGCCAGCACACCCAAGGCAGAGCTGGAAAGTGCCTTCCAAAGCATGGGCAAACATATACAGCCTTCCTGGGACTGATGCTCAGCCTCTGATATTCACCTCTCATGAGCAACCCTGATGGTTGGGATAGCTGCAATTTCTTCTGTAGAAAAAGAAAATGTGACCTGGATGTGGTGGCTCCCAAAAGCCACCTGGGCTCACGAAGTTTAATCTCTACCACAAGGCTTCTAAGCAGAGTTATTACAGAGCTGATTGATACCACAAGTACAATCGTATCATATGTCCTCAAGTAAAAGTATGTGTCTTTTAAAAAAGCTGTTACTGATTTAATAAATTATTACAACTGTTTTCTATAACAGAGATTTTAAAAAATTTTTACACCTAATTTTATTTCCATATGATTTAATTTCCTCATCAAGAGAAACTAAATATGACTATTTTCTACACTGTTCTTTCTAGCAGTTTTAATAATTAATGTTAACAAACTTAGCAGTATACATATTACTGTTGAAATAGAAACTTTCATACCAATATTAAGAAATAGCTTCAAAAAAAATCATCAAAAGTAACATAAAAATATTATGATGTTTTAGAAATATTTCACCCACAAATTCTGCCCTGACCTCTCTGATTTGTAGGATAAATGCAAAAAGTCCAACATCCATTAGGTGAATACATACCGTATGTATTTATTTCTGAATGCCCCACCCCTGGCAGTGTTCAAGGCCAGGTTGGATGGGGCTTGGAGTAACCTGATCTAGTGGCAGGTATCCCTGTCCATGGCAGGGAGTTGGAACTGGATGAGCTTTAAGGTCCCTTCCAACCCTAGCCATTCTGTGATTCTATGATTTATATAAAATTGCACATATACAGATATATAATCTGAGTGTACAGTTTTAATATGGACTCTATATGTTTATTATATATGCATATTATATATATATTACTGACATACATACATGTCTATTTTCATAGAAAAATGTGTGTAAACACTGCTATATATATATTCATACTTCTAACTTGAAAACTGTGTAAAAGTGGAAATAACTAACCTGAACTTAGGGAAGTGATAACAGGAAGATATTTGACTATTTTTTTTTTCTAAATTGTCTGCTGAAAGCACATCATCTGATATGCAAAAAGAGACAGTAAATTATTAGAAAGGACAACTTGAGTGCTGGAGAAGAACCTCTGCTCTAAAACAAAATATGTGTGAAAAGTCAGGCTATGTAACATTTTTTTTTAAAAAAGAATCCTAGTGCTACTTTTTTAAAACAAAAATCTTACCAGTGACCCCATTTACCTAAATTAAGTACTACTTTCATTTTGTGAAACTCTTAAAAAAGGAGATTTACGAGGACGAGATAAGAGGATTGGCAGATGTTCTTTGATTCATTCATTTGAAGGGAAGGGCATGTGGAAATGGCACTGGCACAGAATGACATTTGGAATAATGGCCTGTGATTCTGTTGGCACTTTTAGCGTTAAGCAAGTGATCTGCAAGGTAAAGCGGATTCACAGTTAGAGTCAGTGCCAGTGCACAAGTCGCCCATAAAAATAGAAGATTCCATTATTCTTCAGTCTCCCCAGAGGGAGCAAGGTCTCTAGCATCATTACCAGGACTAAATCTGACTTTTCTACCTCCCCTAATTTCCTCCTAATAATTATAGGTCAAGCACTCTTTTGTAAATTATAAAACCTTTGTTCTTATCAAAAATGAATAGCTGACAAAAAGAAATTATAAAGAGAGTCCTAAGAAAAAAATTTCAATTAGAAAACTAAGCTAATTTGATATGACCAAAGACTGTCAGGCATACTGACAGTGCTCTATTATGCAGTCATTTGGGTTCTTTCAAATTAGTTATGTTAATGTCCTGTGAGTGAATGTAACACTTGGATGGGACAAGATTTCTGCAATTAATTTCTGCAGTCAGTGGAGAGACAAGCAAATTTATTTTCCCCCTCTCTGGGAATTGGTAGTGGAGGGTGTGAGGTAGAGAAAGTGCATTTAGGACCAGAGTACAAGCTAAACACAAGCCCTAAATAAAGCAGAAACAATGGGAGCCAATGCCTCCTCATTCATTTATTTGACAATGTTTTGCAGCTTAAACCTGTTTTATTAATTATGTTTGACATTTTCTTAATTAGTTTCATTTACACCAAATCAATCCCTACTGCTGTATGGCATCATTTATCATTTTGAAAAATTTGCATACTGAGTGCTGACTTTTTCTACTTAATTATACATTAAAAGTGTCAAGCGTGCTTGCTGCCTGGCTTTATCTGCGCCAGAAAGGTTTGTGGCTGGACTGTGATGGTATTAATCATTAAGAGCCCCCAAGTGCTGCTGGGTGATATCTAGGGAGTAGAGTGGCTCTCATTTTAACGCTAGAGAGCAGAAGTGGTTCTGCAAAATGACCCAAAGCAAAAACAAAATAAATGACCTAAAACATTCGTTCTACTGTAGTGCTTCTCTCTTTTGGTGAAAATATGCTCTGGGAAATAAAGAAAGAAAGAAAGAAATAATGTTTACTGTTAACTATTAGTCTCCTGCATGTTGAAACTGCAGAGGCGGCTCTTCAGGATAGCCAATGTTTTGTCTGAATGCAAAATGTGACGTTTCATTTAAATGTGTATTGACGGTTGAGTAGGAGACCAACCAAAACATGTACATATCAGCTTTTTCTGATTTTTAATGTTTGGGCTTTTTTTTCTTTTTCCCTATTATTAAATATTAAAGGTAAAACACAGCCAGGAATTAACATCTCATTTCATAAACCCTAGAGCTTGCATAAAACCTTTTAATAAATAATCAAACATTTTTTAAATAAGGGGTTAAGCCACTTTTTCCTGATTCTCAAGAAAGAATATGGCTCCAGCCACAAGTCATTCTCAAACCGAGAAGTGAAAGGATGGAGTACATACAGCACCACATTGCTAGTACGTCTGTAGCTATCTATAATCCAGTGCAGTATTTCAGCAGCAAATTAGCTGTGAGTCTGACAACTCACAGGTGCGCTTCCACATTCAGAGCAGCAGCTGCTTTTGAACAGCTTTAACTACTTATCAACAGTAGCTTTCTGAAATGTTCTTTCTTTCCTAACAGTTGTGCTCATCATTTAAGTCCTTCTGAGACCCCATGAAGACCCTCAGCCAGGCTGACCATTCATTGCAGGAAAAACTGAATCCATTACATTTATCACAAGTTCTCTCTTCTTCTATATGCCTAGTTAGGACCTGGGCCAAAATTAAAATTTTCGGCTAGCCCAAGGTTATCAACAGCCAGTGTAGTTCCTGTCTTTGACAGTTGGAAGAACCATTTTCATGCCCCTCAAAGCAAATGAAGAAACCTTAGAGTAATTGTTAATAAATATTTATGAAGTCATGCTAGATATCCAGTTAACCAAATTTTTAGCTCTGTTAAGAGTTTTCAGAGGTATCACATAAACCAGTATGATTTACAAAATTATCCAAAGCACACCTTCCTACCTCCCCTTCCCAAACATTATTCACTACAGCAGAAGCTGCAGTTAGTAACCTGCTAAATGTATTCATAAATATGCCTTTCTGTACATTTCTGATCTGCCATGATCTCTGCTGTGAAGGCCACCAAGTCTGCTGAGCAGGAAAGCAGCATTTGTAGACACTCTCAGGTAAATCTGCTTTCCCTATACCTGCTATTTAGGGATGCCACATGAAATGAAAGTCCATGAAAGAATAAAAATCAAATTTTAAACGGAATCCTTCTGTTTCATATGGGAAGAGCTAGAGGTCAGGAAAAGGCTCAGTCACACACCTATATTATAAAGAAAAGCAACTAATTTTTGCAGAAGAACCCATACTTGTGGCCTATGAACCAGGGTCTCATAACACAGTGCCTGCTCACCAAATTAGGGAGAAGGAGCAGAGGTATAGCTGTTTAGAGGACTAGTGGGATAAGTACATAGATTTCATGGTCTCACACAATCACAAGAGGGGATCATCTTAATTCTTGTGTTTGATGATCCACTCTCATGCAATTCAGTTTAGCTGCTTGTAGGGCTGGGGAACGATGATGAAGCATGTGTCTTCTATGCTCTATATGAAAGGTCTGGTGCAGAACAAAACAGGAAACAGTGCCACGCATGTTAGGGTAATCTGGTCCCTGGTGCTTCTGTGCTCTGTGGATATGAAAGGCACAAGTATGACCATACCTAGCTGTGCTCACAGTCATGGAAACATGCAGTAATTTCATTTGCAAGAAGTCTCTGGAGGTCACCTGATCTAATTCTCTGGTTAAAACCAGGGCCAACTCCAAAGACACAGAGGGTTGTTCAGGCCCTAGTGCTGAGTACCTCCAAGGATGGGGAGCACAGTACCCTCCCTGTGTAACAAGCAGTGTGTCTTCTCAGGATGACCAGTCAGCCCTTGTGCAAGACTAGAGCGCTATTAATGTCATGTAATTCTAATTGCTTTTGGCTGAAGCCAAATAAAATGGCCAAGCATGTGTCTACCCCTATCACACAGTTCAGAAACTGCTTAAAAACTGGCCAAAAGATGATGACATGTCTGACATACTGAAGATGAGAGCACATAATGTGCTTGTTAGTCTTTCACATCTCAGTAATGATTACAACTGTGACAGATGCCTCCACCACAAACTGAGCAATCACCAGTGAACTGTACGTGACTCATGACCAATTTCCAGAGAAGGGTGCTCACCATTTCTGCACACTTCCTGAAGGATGTGCGAAGCTGCTGCAGTGGCAGAAGCAGCTCATCTCCAAGGATTATTAGCAGTAAAGTGCTGCACTTGAACATATTTTAGCCAATGGAGCACAACACAACTGACTTAGAAATGCACTGATGTGGAGGAAAACAAGATGAACTGTGGGATTTCATATAGCAGGGACTAGACTTTAATAGCAATACCGATGGTAGTCTGATATTTCACTTATAATCATGGGTATTCTGACATAGACAATATCTTACTCTGTAAGAGATATGAAAGGGTTAAAAAAGAATCTATTTTCTATGCTGTACACCAACCATGCCTGCACTCATGTCAGAACCCAAACTTACTGTGTTTAATATTCAAGTTCATTTTCAAATTCTTGCCCATTAACATAATATATGCCATTTTGCAAGCCTGGTCAGAGAAATCTGTAACTAAATAATTTTCAAGTGTCCTTCATATCCAATGCATTTTATGCAGTGCGAAATTATTTACCCACTCTCCTTCATAGAGGAGCAGAACAGCAATACACAATATACATTATATTGTTGTAAAATTTATTAGACTTTAAAAGTTACTATATGTGTATCCATAATCATAATAATTAATCCTAAATGACCACTTTATTGTCTACTTTGAGTTATACTTGATATGCCATTGTAAGGTAAACATTTAAAACTTGCAAGACAAAAAATATGTGAATGCTAAATTTATTTTTTTCTAAAAACCTTCTTTCTTTCTTAGAGTACTGCAGTATAATGCTTCTTAGTACAAATCCTCCTGTGAGTACATGCACTGTATGTCAAAATTAAGAGAAGCATAAACACAAAAAAGCTAAGAATTTAGGCCATGCCTAATTCATAAGTATTTTTTTGTTTATGCAAAAATTTCCAATAAAAGGTTGATGAGAAAACCAAAGATGTAGAATCTGAGAAATTCATGCAACAAAATCAAGAGTCATCCAATCATGTATGTGGGGAATTAGGAGCTCTAAACTCAGATGGACTTACCAAAGAGTTCAACAGGTCTTCCCACCATAACCAACCACTGCTCTTGGCAAACCTGCCTGTGTATGGAAACCAAGAATAAAATCTCCTAGTTGTACTGAATTATCTTTGAGATCTCAAGAGATCCTAGATGAAAGGTTCAAACTGGATATTTAGTGATGCAATGGTATGGAAGCACATAAATATAAATCTCATACCCTAAATATAACTCTTGAGACTTTAAAGTAATACCTGTTTATACCAATACTGATTTTGAAGCTCTGTTGAACTTTTGAGATAGGAAACAGAATTCCACATACAAAAATTCCTAATTCCACTACAGAAAATACTGTAATAAAATATTACTTACTAAAGCAAGTAAGAAATGGCACTCAACAGATATTAAGATTTTAAATTTCTGAATATTCCATTTTCAAAAATGGTTAAGTATATTTGTCTATCACTTCACAATTTTTGTTAATTTTTTTACAGCAAGATTTAAATGGACTCAAGATACCACAATAAGCTTATAATAAAGATGTTACAAGTATTTTTTTATCACACTGACATAGGGATAACCATAGCAGACTTACGATGTATATTATTTCAGATACTTACGTTACTGAGCTCAGATACAGTGTACAGTCAAATGTAATCAAATTCTATCCATAATAATATGAGCATGCAGTAATTTTCAAACTAAAATCTAGTTCCAGATCCAGACCCTGCTACATAATTAAGCTCCAGGTTAATTTAAAGAACTTCAATAATTCTATTGTACTTTTACACAGGTCTCTAAATGTAAAAATGTGTAGTGCAATTTACTTCAGTAGAGCTACTCGCAATGATAAGACAAGATTAGTCTCTAAAATTCTTTAAATACATTAAAGCATTTGTCCCCACTGGGCATTAAATCTCTTGTCAGTTGAGTATTTTCTAATGAATATACTTTTGAGTTTTGTTATCAATTGAATGACTTAATTAACACAAAGTCACCTCCACCACTTTTGCATATCATAAAATTCCAAAGATGTCCAGAGAAACATCCCCCAAAAGGGGATGGACTGCCTGCCTTCTCTGACAGAGGGGGATGACCCGAGACAGCCCCTGCCCTGTAGCTGTCACGCAGAGGTAGGGGACCAAAAAAACGATGAGGGCTGGAAACAAGATCCAGTTCGGAGTCGTGGGCAACCCTCCTCCCTTCCTACCCTGCTTCCCCAGGTGCCCCTCCGTAATAGGTTTGAGGCCCTGGATCTTGATGGAGAGGTAAGTGAGGATGTGAAGCAAGGCCGGCCTACAAGGTCACATAGGAAAAGGCGGTCGACTTCGCACCTCAAGACTGCCTCTGATAAGAAAGAAAGAAAGGTCATTGTCGTAGGCGATTCCCTTCTGAGAGGAACAGAGGGCCCGATATGCAGAGTTGACCCTCATCATAGGGAAGTGTGTAGTCTGCCTGGAGCCAGAGTCAGGGATATCACCAGAGCGCTACCCAACCTGGTGCACCCGACAGACTACTACCTGGTCTTCCAGACAGGTGGGGGGGAAGCTGCTTCCCGCAGTCTGAGGGGGATGAAGAAAGACTACAGGGCCTTGGGGCGGATGGTGAAAGAGTCTGGGGCTCAAGTGATCTTCTCCTCAGTTCTTCCATCTTCCGGTGATGATGTGGGACAGAATGGGACTTTAGCAGGGCAAACTTTGGCCTTTTCAAGCAATTGCTAGGGGAAATCCCATGGGCAAGGCTGCTTGAAGGTAAAGGGGCCCAAGATAGTTGGTTGGCATTCAAGGATTGCTTATTCCAAGCTCAAGATCAGAGCATTCCGACAGGTAGGAAGTCAAGGAAGAGGGCCAGGAGACCTGCGTGGCTAAATAAGGAACTGCTGGGTATGCTTAAGTGGAAGAGGAGAGTTTACAGGTCATGGAAGGAGGGGCTGGCCACTTGGGAGGAATATAAGGCTGCTAGAGAATGTAGGAAGGCAGCTAGGATGGCTAAGGCCTCCTTAGAATTAAATCTGGCGAGAGGGGTCAAGGACAGCAGAAAGAGCTTTTTCAAATACATGGCTGATAAAACTAACACCAGAGGCAAGGTAGGCCCACTGGTGAACGGGATGGGTGCCCTGGTGACAGAAGATACTGAGATGGCAGAGTTATTGAATGCCTCCTTTGTCTCTGTCTACTCTGCCGGAGGCAGTCCTGAAGAGCCCTGTACTCCTGAGACCTCAGATGAAGCCAGGTCAATGGAGCAGTTTGCCTTAGTCGATGAGGACTGGGTTAGAGACCAGCTGAGCAATCTGGACATCCATAAATCCATGGGTCCAGATGGGATGCACCCGCGGGTGCTGAGGGAACTGGCGGAAGTCATTGCTAGACCACTCTCCATCATCTTTACCAAGTCTTGGGAAATGGAGAGGTGCCTGAGGACTGGAGGAAAGCAAATGTCACTCCAGTCTTCAAAAAAGGGCAAGAAGGAGGACCTGGGTAACTATAGACCGGTCAGCCTCACTTCCATCCCTGGGAAAGTGATGGAACACCTTATCCTTGGTGTCATCTTAAGGCATATCAAGGATAAGAGGGTGATGAGGGGCAGTCAACATGGCTTTACCAAGGGGAAGTCATGCTTGACCAACCTCCTAGCCTTTTATGAGGAAATAACACGGTGGATGGATGATGGCAGAGCGGTGGACGTGGTCTACCTTGACTTCAGCAAAGCATTTGACACAGTCTCCCACAGCATCCTCATAGCTAAACTGAGGAAGTGTGGTCTGAATGATCAGGTAGTGAGGTGGACTGCAAACTGGCTGAAGGAGAGAAGCCAGAGAGTTGTAGTCTATGGGGCGGAGTCTAGTTGGAGGCCTGTATCTAGTGGAGTGCCTCAAGGGTCAGTATTGGGACCAGTATTATTTAATATATTCATCAATGATTTAGATGAGGGAATTGAGTGTACTATCAGCAAGTTTGCTGATGACACTAAGCTGGGAGGAGTGGCTGACACGCCAGAAGGCTGTGCTGCCATCCAGCGTGACCTGGACAGGCTGGAGAGTTGGGCAGGGAGTAACTTGATGAAATATAACAAGGGAAAGTGTAGAGTCCTGCATCTGGGCAGGAACAACCCCAGGTTCCAGTATAGGTTGGGGAACGACCTGTTAGAGAGTAGTGTAGGGGAGAGGGACCTGGGGGTCCTAGTGGATGGCAGGATGACCATGAGCCAACACTGTGCCCTTGTGGCCAAGAAGGCCAATGGCATCCTGGGATGTATTAGAAGGGGGGTGGTCTGTAGGTCGAGAGAGGTTCTCCTTCCCCTCTACTCTGCCCTGGTGAGACCGCATCTGGAATATTGTGTCCAGTTCTGGGCCTCTCAGTTCAAGAAGGACAGGGACCTGCTGGAGAGAGTCCAGCGCAGGGCAACTAAGATGATTAAGGGAGTGGAGCATCTCCCTTATGAGGAAAGGCTGAGGGAGCTGAGTCTCTATAGTTTGGAGAAGAGGAGACTGCGGGGGGACCTTATTAGTGTATATAAATATATAAAGGGGGAGTGTCACGAGGATGGAGCCAGGCTCTTCTCAGTGGCAAACAACGATAGGACAAAGGGTAATGGGTATAAACTGGAACACAAGAGGTTCCACTTAAACTTGAGAAGAAACTTCTTCTCAGTGAGGGTGACGGAACACTGGAACAGGCTGCCCAGGGAGGTTGTGGAGTCTCCTTCTCTGGAGACATTCAAAACCCGCCTGGACACATTCCTGTGTGACCTTATCTAGGTGTTCCTGCTCTGGCAGGGGGATTGGACTAGATGATCTTTTGAGGTCCCTTCCAATCTCTAGCATACTGTGATACTGTGAAACAATCTTGCCAGATCTTTCTAAAAAGTCCTGAAGACTGGAATAGGCACAAGACTTTTGACAGATTTATTTTTTTTTTCC
Source organism: Psittacula echo (assembly GCF_963264785.1). Lineage (NCBI taxonomy): Eukaryota > Metazoa > Chordata > Aves > Psittaciformes > Psittacidae > Psittacula > Psittacula echo. Next base: position 80,031,491 of record NC_137742.1, on the reverse strand, counting down.
CAGAAACATGTAAGCAAGTGTATTTCATAATTTTCAAAAAAAAAAATTTGAAATAGTTCTGACTGTAGATGAAACAATTTTTGCTCCATAGTTTATTCTTAACAAACTTATTCCCAAAGTATAGGAATTAAAATTTAAGATATACACCAATTAGTCACATGATATTTTGTATTTTCTTCTAGGACAACTTTTGTCTCTAATTTCAAAGCTATCTGAAATAAAAATCAGTTTATAAATATTTTGAAACATTTCACAAGCATGCTTTCCAGTTCATCTTATGCATCACTCCTATTCTCATACTGATACTATCTTTTGCAACTGAGTTATTTATAATGTTGTCCTAAAAATTTAAATAACAAGACAATATGATAATTTTCCATATCTATGTGAAATGTTTAGTGCCTGTGACTTTTTCATTTTGTTGTCTTACAACTTTATTCAAAAGTTAATTCTTTCATAAATGCCTCCTTTTTTAATTTCTATCAGTATTCATCCACCTCTGAATGCATAATTTCTCAAGCACAAGTGTTACAAATTTCTCAACTAATGCAATCAAATTACATATAGATCCAGCATCTCTACAGTCATACCATAAGCACCATCTCTGCATTTTAATAGCAAAACTTCACGTATTTCCATTTGACTTATAGGATATCCATCAACATAATGACAAACTTGTACAACCTGTATATAAAAGTTTATTATGTAAAAGTATTGAAGGATTGTTGTGATGAAGGCAGAAATTCTTCTGAAATACAAATGCAGGCACAAGTCTCCTTCCTATATAGAGGACTACATAGGTGCATATAAGTGCCCCTTTATAGTCCTGAGCAAAGTGCCTTGGAGAAGCTGAATGTCCTCCATGACCCCAGGCAGTGTTCTTCCCAGTGGGGTATCATGAAAAGGGTAATGGTGGCAGTATGTAGGCAGGCATTTCAGGAGATATCTTCACAGAAGAAGCAAGCTATATATGCTTGAGACTATCAAGGATGTCTGTTAAGCACCAGGATGAAATACCATACCTTTTAAATACTAAAAGCTAAAATGTAATGTGGTTTTATGATTAAGATTATAAACAAACAAAAAAACAATACACACACACACACACACACGGACAAATCCCAAACAAATATGGAGGACTGAGCAGTGAGAGTACAATAGTAGTGTACAGAGTATTAAGAGTGCTGAATTCCCAGGTCTGCAAGACACAGACAGTAATGCTTTCTAGAAGTATATCAAGTATTCTGTACCTCAAGAGGCAGGACTGACCTGAAGTTGGCTGCTATCGTTTGCTCTGCTCTAAGAGAATGATCCTTTATTTGAATTTCATATGACTGTCTTGCTAAAAAAGTAGCAACATGAAATGCATTTTACCAAGGTTATTTTTGCCTAACTTGTTGGTTTAAAATAGATGAATAAATAAAGCTAATACAAGGAATATAAATACCATATTGGATGAGGGTTTTCTCTATTTCATATAGGGGATAATTGAAAGGAATTTTAATTACTGCTTAAGAAATAAGAGTTCACAGAAATAAGAGCCAAATCCTGTTTGCTTTGCTAAAGTGAGTTCTCTCAACTGACAACGGAACTGTTTATGGATAATTATTTTTCTGTTGTGCAAGGAAAAGATGCAAAGTCTAAACACCAAGTATGCTTGTTTCTAGTCTTAAAACCAGGGCTAGTCAATCTCCATGAAAGGTTAGAATCCAGTCTGCATGAAAGGCAACTGTAATATGACACTGGATCTCAAATCTCTTAAAGCCCTTTGTGACTTTTGTAGACCAAGATCCATGAAGGAATGGGATAAAACTGAAAACACACAAAGAAAAGCAAAAAAACCCCAAAACATAAAAAATCCAACTTTGAAGGAATTATCTTCACTTTCAAAGAAGCACTTGAAGCAATTTTGGTTTAAGGTTTCTACCATTAATCAAATTCTGTTAGAGCAGTAAGATTGCTCTCAAGGAGATGAAATTTTCCTTACCAAAAAAAAAAAATCACTTAGAATTTTTAATAAAGCATTATTATGTTTTATTAGATTGTAAGATCACTGGCTCATTTTTAAACTGGATAATTAAAAGAACACAATTAAATCTATATTTGTGCACTTAAGAAAGTGGGCTCGTTTTGGAAGCTGCACTTGTTGTTTTAAATACAGCAGGAAGTTCAACTAGGCCAAGGTAGTTACCTAGCCTAATGGCTCTGCAGATATATTGCCTTTGTGCAAAATTTTGGGTGTTTTTCTGCCTGCATGACAGTAACAATCACTTGCAAAGTGAAAGATTTCACCCTTAACAAAGGCTCAATAGTATGAGCAAGATAACCCACCAGCAAAACAGTCTATTGGAAGGTGCCTCTGCCCATGGCAGGGGCTTGGAACTAGATGACCTCTACTTTGGGCTGGTTACTTCTAACCCAAATCATTCTCTGATTTAATGATTCTATGAATTGTTTTCCAGTACTGAAATGTCGCTTTCCTGGATAAATTAAAAAAAAAAAAAATCCATAATACATAATGTTCAGAAATTAAATATTATTAAAGGTTTCATGCAGGAAATAATAGATGTTTTTTCTAACTTTCATCCATAATGATTTTTCATGCTAACCCTGACTGCAAACATTATTTAGGGACACTGCATTTTTGCTGAACAGTTGCCTATAATCTTGCATTTCAAAGTTTTCAGCTCTTTGAAATTGAATGCTAAAAACCAGAAAGTGTTCTCCACAATTAAATTGCTTATTCTACAGCCTCAGCTATCCCTTGACAAAGTCAAAAGCTTTGTTTGCTTTTTCTAGTTTGCTTTTTCTGTTTGAGGCCACCTGGGTCAGAAGTCGTCTTCTTCAGGAATATCACATCAAATCAGTCTTCAGCTAGCTGTAGAATGACATTTTGATAATTTAATCCATTAAGATGATCATTCTACTTGAGAATTTTTTTAAGTTGTCTTTTCCTTACTATCATTCTCCTAATGAACAGTACGGCCAGAAAGATATCATTCACTACAAACCCAGGTGTCATTTACCTCAAACATTTTTATGTACAATGCAAATTTATTGGTTATTTGTCAGTACTGAACTTCTGAAGTAATAATAATATTGAGCATGTTTATTTTTTGTCAATTTTTAATTATGGAAGAAACTACAAAGAAAGTCCCAAAGAATTAAACCAGAAGGATTACGGTAGTAATGAAGGGATAGAATCTCCTTTTTGTTTGCTTGTTTCATTTACCCATAAGATATACTTTGTAGAGCCATGCGTCAGCTTTGGATAATTTTACCTTTTTTTTTTTTTTTCTGCTTAATATTTAGACACGGCTAAGGAAATATATATACACTAGTATATGAATAAGGTATGCACAGAACACAATTGAATATTTTATAGAAAGAAGTGGACTTGAATTTTATTAGTATACCAAAAAAAGATACTGAGCATAGCAGGAACACTGTAAGGTACCTTACAGTAAGTAACTGTACTTACTGTTACTGTTACTTACTGTTACTGTACTTACTGTTACTTACAATAAGTAACTGTAAGTTACCTACACTTGTAGGTAACCAATAGTGGTGAGGACAGGGTAACATGGATTTCAGGATGGATCAGCAATGCAAGAGATCTGAGGTCTGCAGTAGGTTCAGGCAGCCCATATTAAAATATGTGTTGTTGCATTTTCCCTTGCTACTGATTAATATATTAACTATATTAACAGAACATGGTTGTGCTTACTTCCAGTAAATCCTGCTTTTATTTGACTTTATGGGTACTCAGGAAGAGACAGTAGATGAAGTAGGAGCTGTTGGTGTGATTATCATGGAGGACTACTGGAGTGTAGCAGGTTTTCTGTATTCTATTAAAAATAGCAGTGAAGTCAGAATAGGAAGAAATACATAATGAATTCTTTATAATAAAACATTGAACTTAATTTATTTAATTTTGGATTTCATGATACTTCCCAAATTGCACTCACATTCTCCAAAGAAATGCTAAGCGTTTCTGTCAGCCAAAGCCCAGCTTAGACAAATTGACATGATATCATTCCATTCATTTGTGGCATATTTTCATGTAATATCAACATTTAATATGCCTCACCATTTTCAGCTCCACTCAGAGATAGTTTACAAACTCTGATTCCAAAGAGAATTTAGGGTCTGCAAGCACACTTTGAGGCCAAAAAAATTAGTGTTCTTAGGAACCTCTGATAACCAAATCTGCTATGTGTCACAGAGCTATGGAATTAACACAATTCAGGTTCAGGTAGCCTTTCTAAATATCTTCTCCAGATAATTCAGCTAAATTGTCATATTTTTTAAAAGTATTTCAGAGTTGATACAGAATGAGATCATTGTTAGAAGCCTTTCTAATATGTATGTGTATTCATATGCATTTTTCCCCAAAGTGACTCACACAGCTGGCTGTGGAATGCATTTAGTAGACTCTTATACATAGAGCTGTCTTTCTGTCATAATCTTTCTTTTCATAGGACAATTTGTGGGACTCCATGATATGCAGCTAGCAGTGCCTGTACTCAAATGAAGTGATACTGAATTTCTATTATGCATGTGCCTTGGAAACCTAGCAGCTCTCCATAAAGATTTTATTCACACAGCAGATTTGTTGTTACTTAGATAGTTTCAGACAATTTTAGATTTGAATGGACATGGCAGGATCTGGCAGCCTAAAAAGAAATACCAAGAGAAAGAAGCATGTAGAACCAAATGATATATGGTGCAACCTAGAGAGCAGCAAAGAAAGCAAGAGGTCGAGGCACTCTTGTAAACAGCTATCTTTCAAGGAATTCAGGTTTCTTTTTCAAAACACTCTTAAAATATTCAGTATGTATTACATAGGGAATAGATAGATGCACAGATAGATACATACATACACGCACGCTTGTATACAGATGCTGCGCTTGTCAAAATCCTTTCTTGTCTAGCAGTCCTTCTGGGTTCACTTTTTAAAATTTGTGTCTAAGCTGCAAACATAGAATATGCAAATCTACCTATCAACCAAAAGCGCACACAATTTACAGTTCTCCCAGAGTTACCTTTTGCAGTTGCACCTGGATGTACAGTTTTGTGCAAGCATTGCAAAAGTTGCATACTATTTTTAATGCACACATAGAATTTTTATTTTTCACTACATTTAATTTTTCATTTTCCAGCACCAAGCGAGGAAATGTTTATATGTATATTTGAAGCTGAAGTCCTGCTCATTGATGCAAATGTTGAGAGAGAGAGAAGTGCACATCAAAGAAACCACCTTCTATGTAAAGAAAAGGTGCAGAATGGCAGTGGGTGAAAAATTTGCTGCAGGAAAGAATGAGAAGGAAAAAAGATTCTCAATTTAATGGAAGTTGTACTTACTTATGTCTGTGGATGGAAGCAGCAAGATGAAATAATTTCCACATACCATTTTTCATTCTGGATGCAAGGGTTAAAAAGGACAGGATATATGTGGCTTAATCAAAACACTATTTTATTAATTCAAAATATCTGGAAACAATCCATCAATAACTACTATATTTTTTATCTCCATGTAATGTTCTGCCTCAGGTTCTCCACCTCTTCATAACTTCATAGCTCACGTCATCCTTCCTATGTTGGTTAAGCAATGAGGGAAAGGAGTTTGCCTCCCCACTTGCACCAGGCAGCAGGACCTCCATGTCCTTCCCTTGTTCTCTTCTCTGTTCTTAACTATTTTCCTGATTAAGCAAGAAATTGGAAATATTATGCATTAAATATACGAATTATTAGTAGGAATCGGTAATTAGGTAATTTATACCCTCCCCCACACATCCTCTTTCACTAGGATTAGAGGCCAATAAGGCACCTCATAGGAGTTTTCTCACTTTTTGACTTGGGAACACTTCTCAGTTTTGTGTGTGTAGAGAAAAAGCAGAAATCTTAGAAACTGTAGGAAAGTAAACTATTGTGTGCAACATTATACTGATATGTCCTAGATCAAACATTAGAGATTTATGTGAGACCAAATAACTATCATAAGGAAACCATTCCTTCTGAGGAATCAGATCTATGGAGGAAAGGTGTAGAGAAAATTAAAGGGAAAAAAAAAAAAAAAAAAAAAGAAAAGTTAAACAGAAAACAGGGAAAAACACTTTATTATTATTATTATTATTATTATTTTCATCTCTGGAGCCCCACAGGGAATGTGTTAGCTGGTCTCCATGAGCTCATGCTTCTGTGTAAGGGAAGGCAGCATCACTAGCAACTGGACCATTTCCTCACCTTCCTTTAAATATGAAGAACAACACCATTCCTTACAGATTTTTCCCCCATTACTTGAATCAGAATATACAAAATTTAATATGCATCTGTTGGAGTTTGATTAAAGTGAGAGTCTTATAATGTAGTTACCTATGGTATCAGGGTAACGGAAATGACGACCTAAAATGACCTTTCCAGTGCTTTATTCCTCTTTCTGGATATGACTTGATGCTTTGGATAAAATTAAATGCAGTCAAGAATGCTTTCATGTATCTGTTTGCTTGCTTATATTCAGAAATATATAATTCATGGACACGCATGAACATAAGAGCAAGGCTGCAGCTTTAAGTATGCATCTGGGACATTACTGTAAATGCAATTAGCCTTTATTTGTGTTAGTCACGGACATTACCGTGAGTGCATTTTTGAATGAATAACCTCAAGTATCTTTTTACAGGACATGCTTCAGAATGCTTAACTATACTTATAAAAGCTTCATGCAATCATCTTTCTGATTTCAACACAGAATCTTCAAGAGGGTAGAGCAAGCCTTTGGTAGGGGTTGCTAATATGTCTATACCTATGAAATCGGCATTCTTCCCATCCTGCCTTCTCTCTCCAGGTTTTACAATCTATCTCAAAAATGAGCAAAAATATTCTTTGATATTTCATTTTCTGGAAGATGTATGGACTTGATAGCAGGAGTACTCCTGCACTGAAGAAATCTGGGGAATACTTTGACACCAGTTAATCAAAATCATCCTCCAATTGTTTCATCCTGATTATTAAAGGGAATCCAACCTCCAAAGTCTGGCCTCCAAGCTCTTGCCCTTCTAGTTGTGCATCTGAGAAGAAATTATGGTAATCTTAAAATCCTATTGATGCTGAAAGGCATTTCATCAACTGCAAAAATTAAGAGTGAGATGCAGAGAATGTTTTTCTATTTAGAGGAACCCCTGCTTATATGAATAGGCTTCATGTGGTGACTCTTTTGAAGCTGAGGACTTCAAAGCAGATCACTGACTTCCAGTGGGATAATCACTTAATGCAAGAGTGGGTATATGGAATTATTACCATGCAGTCAAGCTAGATTTATCCCTCCTCCCCTTAAAAAAAAAAAAAAAAAAAAAAAAAAGAAATGAACAAGAGAAGCTTTGGCTTCTCTGTACCCTCAGTTCGAAAGTGATGGTGGTATGTTAAGGTTACTAATCCCACATCAGACATCAGCTGAAAAGTAGAAAGGGTAAACAAAACAAAAAAAAAAAAAAAAAATCAAGGCTATACAAGAAATGTGAGTACCTTTGATTCACTTACAAGACGAACACTTTTTTACTTTCACTGCAAACATCTTTACATTCACTTTGTAAATATGATCAGATCAGTGTGATTTTCTAATTAGCAAATGAAATGTTTTCTGGTAAGGTCATTTACAGCTGTTTATGCATGTAGATGGAGTCAAGGCCAGGAGAGAAAATTGCTGGCTAGATAACAAGCTACCTTGGCTCTCAGGAAGTTGAAGTAATTCATTATAAAGTCTCATTATCTACATTTACATGCAGTATTGAGTAGGGTTTCCAGGTGTTTCTAGCCTTGCTGACTTGAATTTGAACCAGCGACACCTTTGTATCTCTGCTGTTAAAATAAAAGTACACAAGTTAAGTAGAAGGATTTGGGATGCTTAGTTTTATGTGAGGTTACCCACATTTGAGAGAATCAAGCTGTTGCCAAACCATCTAATTGGTAGTACCTCTGTATCTGTTTAATAACATTTCTTATCACAGAGAAAAAAAAAAAAAAAGCAAAGGGGGGACAGATTGTTTTGTTTTCCTCCTGTTCTTCTTTTACTAAAGGGAAGGAAATACAAAAGTCCACCAATGCAATTGTTAAAACTGTGGTGTGTGCTTGGCAAATCTTAGTTGAGATAATATGCATCAAGAATAGAAAATAGCATGTGTATGTAGTGTGTGTTGACTGACAACAGGACAAATGTCACCAACACACCTACATAAATTTATATATTCTATATATATATAGGTATCTATGCACTTCCCCACAAGATAAGTATGTCAAAGGAAGATGTCCAAGTACAAACATCATTGGTAGACTAAAAGTGTATATTACAAGTCTACCAACTGCATAGGTAAAATTCTACAACCATCACGCAAGGGAAGGCTCACAGAGACTGTACAACAGTTTTGTTTGTTTCATGGGAATAAGGGAGGCAAATCAGTGTCTTATCTGTGTTTTCAGATAGTAGTATCCTAGTTCATTTTATGTACACAGCTAATGCTAATGAAACATTCAAAACTGGGAGTTAACGCAGGATCAGTATTTCAGAAAATTGGCCACATTTTAGGTGCTCTGGTATGGGTTTAAGGGGCACAACACTTTTCAAAATTTGAGCTTAAGAACCCATAGCCCGCAGAAATTCTTTTTTTAATGCTCTCCATGATAGAAAATAGGAATCAAATTCTTAATAAGTTATTAATCAATAAATTATTATTTAGCACCTTCTTCTCAATTTTATCAAATTGCTGTATAACATTCAGAAGGTTTTTAGAGCATTATTTTATGAATTATTCAACCCGTCCTAGAAATTAGCATTCCCAGACTGTAGTGGCCATGTTCTTTTAAGCCACATATAGCACAATATACTGCACACTATATTTTTGTCTTTTTTTCATGCTGTCTTTTCCCACCAAAATATGTTTGCAACCCAGTTTTGTAGTACCTGTGTCCCAAATGCAGGAAATTTCCCCCTAATTATTCTGTATACACTCTTCAGATAAAAGCATTTACACTTCTGCGACAAAGCCTAGAAACCATCCTTGAACCTGGCAGTAGCTGAATGCCAAATAATATAGACTCATGATCACAGACTTTCAAATTAAAAACAGTTAATGTATTGCTCTGCTAACTACTGCAGGGTTACGGTTTGTTTTGGTTTTCCTTTTTTGTGCCTTTTCAAGATAGGCCCTGTTGCATTTAGTGTCCTGCATGTTATAAAGGAACAACAAAAGATTGTCTTCTCTGAGAAGCATTGTGAGTAAAAGTAATTACAGAGCAGAAAATACTGGAGAATACATATAGTAGTATCATTCATTGCTAATGAGTTAAAAGGATATCACAGCACATTTATAAATCACTACACAGTGTTGCACAGTTTATTTAAATTCATTGTGCCTCATTATAATTGAGCTATGCACCTTTAGGTCTGAGTTGATTAGGAATGCTACAGCTCAGAATAGCAAAACATGGTCTGACCTTTACCATAATCCTGTGTGAAACACACTATAGTTTAGACATTAATAATGATACTACCTCTTTTTTGTACTGGTAAGATGCTACTTAAAAAAATTGTATTATTAGTTAACAGGCTTAGGACAATTTATCAAAGCCAAATTATCCTTCTGTGTATAACTGCAGTACTTAATTTCAAGTTCCTCATCTCTCATAACTATTACCTACCCTTTAAAAATGCTAAAAACTGAAACATAATAGTGTCATATCAGAGTAGTAAGTCACACACACACTTACTGACTCCCCATGGACTTATGCCGTACCGAGCTTAGGGATCTGAGCAACATGATGTACATTACACAGGATAAAGTGCTTCTTTTGTGTGACCTTTGTCTCATGTTTAAGTGTAATATTTCCTCAAACCACTTTCTGGTAACTCTACAGTTTCCACTAACAGCACTTCGCTGCTCTTCTGTTATCATTTCTCAGTTTCATACTAAATTTCCAAGGATAACCAGAAAAAGCTCTGTACAGCCTGCAGCTGACAATCAGTCCTGTAGCAGGTGAAGGGCCAGTTTAGCCTGAGAGAACGTAAATCTTACCTAGCAAGCCTACCTTGCCATCTACGACTCCAGGAATCAGAGTGAGTTGCTCTCCCCAGCCCACCTCTACAACTCAGTGCATTTGCTGACCACAGCTGTTCCTTGGATTGTCATTTGGATGATTTTCAATCTCCAGACTTTCAAAGTCTTGGGTGGAGCTTTCAAGAACTGTCTTCTTGAGACAAGTCTCTTGTTCCCAGTCTTGTCACTGGTCTGTTTTTAGTGGGTGTCAGGGCTTCAGTAACATTCTTAATGCAGCTGTATAAGATTCATAAAGAATAATTGTGGTGGAAAACGTATCGTTTTGCATCTGTTACACAAGCGTGTTTCTAGAGGTCAATAAGAATATTCTCTAAGCAAGCATGAAATTCAGACTAAAAGGCATCAGTGAATTGGTTTTAATATTCCTAAATAAGAGTGATTATTATTATATGTCATCAATCTAGTTCAACTTACTTATAAAACAGAAGACATCAGATAACTTCATTTGTTCACTCTTTATGTGTGTAAGAGGAAATCAAGATCAAACTCACATTAGCTAACATGTTAAATAACATAATCTTTTTCCCTAGCTGTAGCAGTAGTTAATGTCCCAGTTTAGCAGACTGAGATCAACACAATTGGGTCAATTTCAGTTCCCTAAGCTCAGCTGTGGGAAACAGACTTGTGTCAAAACAAGAAAAGATGTTTTTTAAGTTGAGATTTAGTAATGGCTGACCTAGTCTCAGCATTCCTGTTTATAAACTTTCTCTCCTCAAGGGACTAGTGCTTCCTGAATACTTAATAGAAAGCAAACAAAAATATTTTTTCACTCTAAAACTGAAGAAGAAAGTTTCCATTTTCATGCCTTGTGCTGAGTGCTCCTCAGTTGTAACGAAGAAGACAGCATATGTGGTGGTGTGAACTGTGAAAGCAAAATCAGTTTCGAATGGTGTTTATTTCTGAAAGGTTTATCCAAGAATAAAGTGCATTTCTAAACTGAGCAACTGATTACAAGTCCTCTCCCTCCTACAGCGTGGTCTGCCGCGTCACTCAGAGCATCCAAGGAAGGAAAAGTCATTGTGCCAGCTCTGAAGCACAGACTGAATAAAGAGAAGAAAATTACAAAGAAGTTTGACCTGGTAATTATTCACAAAGATTCAAATAACAAATACCTAGTAAAACACTTTCTGAAGGCCTGGAGCTTTCAGAAGAAGATACAACGGTATCTCTCCCTGGAAAACATTTCATCTCTGCATTCTTTAGAAAACCAGGTCTTTTCAAGTTTTCTGGCTAAGATGTTACTTTGTGATGTATCGTGTTATATCTAAATACATCTGTCATGAAGCTTTGAGTTGACACATGTTCCTGTTTATACCTGTTCACTCAAGCAGTATTCACTTCCACACAAGATGGGTAATAGAGTATCAACTTCTTCTGCATATATTCTAGGTGTAAATCTTTATCTTTATTATAGTAGCTATATTCAGACAAAGTTTCCCAGGTGAATAGAAGGCACAAAAATAGGTCAGAATGGGTCAAAGTACATATTTCAGATAATGGAGGCTATATATATTAAAATTCTGCAAAGACAAATTTATTCATTTTTCATTTATTCATTATGAAATGTTCATTTTAGCATTCTGCAAAATTAGGAAAATTAGCAGAAGTAAATAAGCAAAAATATATTTATTCTCTCTGAATATTTATAGTTAATAAATAAATATTTGATAAAGAATATTTTTTTTCTGTGGGACTTATGGTAATAATTAGCAGAGCATAAAAACTCTACAAAAGATCATTTATAGTGTTTTAGGCATCAATGGAAGAAAATGGCACTTCTCTTCCTTATCAGTAGTAAAACTGATGCACATTTACTTGGGAAAATATCAGGTGTCACCGAGAAGAGTCTACAGAAGGCAACAGCTCAGGTGCCTCATAGTATTGCCTGGGCATCCATCTGTTGGGGATTTAGATACCTCCAAGCTAATAGAAGGACTTGGCAGGAACATTGACAGACTGCAAAATGAGACCGGTCATGTATACCAAGAGATGACAGCACAGATTTGGTGAAGTACAAGGCTTTGCAGACAATCCCCTTTAAAATCTATCTGGTTTTGTATCTTGCTTTGTTCTGTGTTATGAGATCTTACATAATCATAGGTTACCAGAAGCATATGCAATGTTATTTCACTCTGCCCAAGCAGAAACGAAAGAGGACAGTTCTAAGAAAACAGCACAGAGTCCAGTGGATGAAGAAAAAACCCCTGACATAATTATACAACCCCTTGACATAAAACCAATATGTTTTAGTCATATTGTTAAAAGCCTCAGTCAAATAAAACAGGGGGAAAAAAAGCACATATCTGAAAATATTTTAAGTAGCCTATAAAAAACCTTAACCAACTAATCCCATCAGTTCCCATAACATCAAAAATCAAAAGCCAGAAGAAAAAAATATCAGAAGCAAAGGCTAAATTTGATAAATCATTTGTATTTTCTATGAAAGCAACTGCATCAAAACCTCAAGCACAAGAGTTTTCTGAGCAAAGTTTGTTTAAAGGAGAAAATCAGATTAAGTAAATAAATTCTGATACACAAGTTCAAAGAGCAATGTCTTTAAACAGATTTTCATTGTGTTTAACACTTTACAACAGAAATCATAGAGGATGTTCCCAAAACTGAAAAAATCTGTGAATACATATTTAGTTCTGTTTGCTGTGTTTTGTTTTCTTTTTCTCTTTTCTATGAAGTTTATAATGTTAAAATATTTATCAATTTCCAAAAGCTATCTTTGGAAGTTTCTTTGATTTTTAAATCTATTTGGCTCTCAGCAAGCACTTAGAATTGGCACTGCTGGAGACCACGTAATTCTGATGTTTATCGAAAAAAAAACAGAGAATAAAGCCAGTAGCACTTCTCTCTTTCACACATGGATTTGAAAGGGTCTCCTGTGGAAAATAATGTACTATCTTCCATGGGACTATAAGATTCATTTTTTTTTTTTTTTTAATCTGCAAATTTAAAACTGCAAATAAAAATAATAATCTCTGGTTACTCTAGCTTTTGGCATTGTGAAATAAACCAATTGCCACAATTAAGGGGTCAAACTATCATATCATTTCACGTGGCTTAACAGACAGCTTTAATTCTGTTTGCATTTAAAATAGCAATGTACAGCATGATGAAATTAATCATATGAGTTGAAAAATTTGTCACTGTGTTACATCTCAAAGATCTCTGTAAGAGTTATACATATTTAAACATAAAAGGCTCCTGAAATAAATATTTTACTAAACCAGTTAAGAAGTTGATTTATTTCTTAGTTTTTATGCCTAGCAAAATAAGTAGAAATCTGTCATACTGTTACAAGCCTAGTTTTTAAGCTAGGTTTTATCTTTCACTAGTACAAATATTGCCAAAACCATTTCTTTAGTGTCACTATTGTGAGGCAATTTCAAAAATGCACAATGCCGTTGTAAGTCTGTCCTAGTAAAACCAATACAAATCAGGAATAATAATACAAAGGAAGGAGATCTCACGGGGTGTTTTTCAGTTGCTTTGGGCAAAAAGTATGTCTAATGTTCTCGGGGAATTGTTTAAAACACGGAAGAAGAATTCAGGCAACCTGAAGCTGTTGCATGTGGCAGGGAAAGAAAGGCTAGTTAAAATCCCAGTGCAATGGTGGCAGCCCTGCAGCTACCACTGCTAGATATCATGTCAAAAAACAATTTAAAGGATGCTAAAAGCAGTCATCACAACCTCAAGTTTAGCTTCATTCCCCAAATAAATTCCTTCCTGAAGGAGAAAGGTATTGTCATATTTGTGTTTTGAAGATAATTTCATAACATATTCACGAATGGGAGCCACCATGCACATTCTCAACACTAAAGGTTGGGCAACATATCCCAGGAATCCCCTCAGCTAAAAGAAAAGGTGTTTATGAAACTACAAGCAGGACTTCATCAACTCTTCTGATATATTTTCCCCAACTAATAAGGCAAAGGATCAAATCTGCACCTATTTAACCATATTTTGTAAAAAATATTACATTACTTTTTAAATGCGTTCCGGGTTTTTTTTTGGCAGGAGCATGGTAAAGAGCATCATTTATCTCTTTGGCCCCTGAGTACATATCTAATAGCTAGTTCTGTGAGTTTAGTGACTGAAATCTAAAAAAGGCATATCATTTCACATACTGATTCTTACTAAAAATATTGTTCACAGGGTTCACTGAAATGAATTAAAATATATTTCAGTTCTTTCTTAAGACAGCAACATCCTCTGAAGGCTTTGCAGGATAAATATAAATTTAATATTGTTCTTATTCTCATTACTTACTATGCACACAAAGCTTTTTCTAGATTTTTTTTTTTTTTTTATTACTAGGTTGTATATTAAAGCTATTTCAGCAAAAGTCTATGTATCTTCATATCCTGATCAGTTGTTTTTCAGTTTGCCATGATGCTGAAGAGGGACACAGTAAAGGTAACAGGCTTGCATAAAGTGTCTGTGACACAGAAAAAAAAAAATTCTTGAGATAGCTTAGAATAATAAACACATCTTTGAAAGTGACTCCCATGGTTACAAAGAAAAGTTAACCAAGGTAAGACTGCTAAGAAGTGAAATTCTAAGCTAAGAAGTAATTAAAAGAGTCATTTGAAACATGGTACACATAGTCCCTCTGTGAGAATTTCATATGATAAGACACAGACAGCCCTAAATTTGCTCCCCTCCAACATCACAGACTTGCACTTTCTGTAAGTGAAAACATCACAAAGGCAATATGTGGCTCTGGAAAAAATCTTGAGAGAACCTCCATAAAATGCATTATGACTGTTTCATGTTTTTACTGAGTTTATGTTATTTACGGACAGCATAACGTGAATAAAGAGACTGGCAACAGCACACTAGCTTAGAGGAAAGTTTTAACAATCTGGAGAAATTCTCTGACAGGAATTTCATAAAGTTCAGCAACGGCAAATGCCAAGTTGCCATCTGGGGAGGAACAGCCCCATGCACCAATACATACTAGCATCTGACTAGCTAGAAGGCAGCTTTGCAGAAAAAGACATGAGGTTGCTGGTGGACACCAAGTTGAACATGAGCCAGCATTGTGACTTTGAGGCATAGATGCCAACAGCATCTTGGAGTTGAGCTAGGAAACAAGGAAAATCACAGGCAAGTGGAAGGAGGTGATGCTTGCTTTCCACTAAGCACTGAGATGCACAGCTGAAGTGCTGTGTTCAGCTCTGGACTCCCCAGTACAAAGGATACATGCGTATGCTGGAGAATCCAGCAAAAGGCCACAAGGATGGTTAGGAAATCAGATCATAAGGAGAGGCTGAGAGAGCTGGAACTGTTCAGCCTGGAGAAGAGTAGGCTCAGGAGGATCTTACTTATGTGTATAATAATACTTAATGAGCGATTAAAGACAACACGTCCAGATTCCTCCCAGTTTTGCCCAGCAAAAGAATAATAGGTAATGGGCACAATAGAGCACACATTTTAAACAAACAAAAAGACAAGCAAACAAAAATACTGTCATAAGCTTGATCAAATTGGAGTCTCCTTCTCTGGAGACATTCAAAACCCGCCTGGACACATTCCTGTGTAACCTTATCTAGGTATTCCTGCTCTGGCAGGGGGATTGGACTAGATGATCTTTTGAGGTCCCTTCCAATCTCTAACATACTGTGATACCGTGATACTATGAAATACTGAACAATTTGCTCAGAGAGGCTATGAAGTCTCCATCTTTAGAAATACTCAAAATCCAGATGTTTCCAGCCTTGGGCAACCTGCTCTAATTGACCCTCTCAAAGCTGAGGGATTGGAGCAGATGATCTCCCAAGGTTCCTGACATCTCAGCTATTCTATGATTATGTGAATATCAGACTAATCTCAAATCTCAGGTCTCAAAACCCCAAAAAATAATTTTTAGAGCACAAAAAAGCTTGAACAAATGAGGCAAAATTTGAAAATATTTGCAAAACCATAGAGAAATTCTCATCTGAGGAACAAGGTATAGTCAAAAGACCTGCAATTCTTGCCTTAAGAAAAATTACTTTTACTAGGATACAGAAGGTGATAGATATCGTAGCCTGGTTATTCTATTAAATGCAGAAAAAGCAATAGGCATAGTCTTCTTTATTACATAAAAGAAACACTTCACCTAAAAATAAAGTGCAGGATTTTCATGTGAGAGATACTGGCATATTTTTTGTACTTGATGTGTCAGCACAGTTCTCACAAGTTTTTAAAAAATGAGAATATGGCTTTATGTTCAACCTGTACTCTTCTTGAAAGTAATTCTGGAGATTGTTCTCTGGTTTCTGTTCAACATCCAAGATATTTTGCAAGTAAATACAATGAGTTTTGAATAATAGAAGGGACACAACGGTCTAGATGAAATTCTGCTATGGAAAAGAAACCAGTATAACATATGACAAGAATATATGACAAGAATTTTTGAGCAGCATGGAAAGCAGCAAAGCTTCTATCCCAGATCTAAACAAACAGTAATGTAAATACTGCACAAGAGGAAAAAAGCAAAACTGAGGGGAACTTACCACTAAGTTCAACATCTTTGTCAGTGACATGGACAGTGGGATTGAGTGCACCCTCAGCAAGTTTACCTATGACACCAAGCTGTGTGGTTCGGTTGATAAGCTGGAGGGAAGGGATGCCATCCAGAGGGACCTCGACATGCTTGTGAGGTGGGCTTTATGAAGTTTAACCATGGCAAGTGCAAGGTCCTACACCTGGGTCGGAGCAATCCCAGGCACAGCTACAGGTTGGGCAGAGAAGAGATTCAGAGCAGCCCTGCAGAGAAGGACTTGGGGGTGTTGGTCGATGAAAAAATGAACATGAGCCTGCTGCAGTGTGCGCTTGCAGCCCAGAAAGCCAACCATATCCTGGGCTGCATCAAAAGGAGCGTGACCAGCAGGTCGAAGGAGGTGATCCTGCCCCTCTGCTCTGCTCTCGTGAGACCTCACTTGGAGTATTGTGTGCAGTTCTGGTGTCCTCAACATAAAAAGGACATGGAACTGTTGGAACAAGTGCAGAGGAGGGCCACGAGGATGATCAGGGGACTGGAGCACCTCCCATATGGAGACAGGCTGAGAAAGTTGAGGCTGTTCAGCCTGGAGAAGAGAAGGCTGCATGGAGACCTCATAGCAGCCTTCCAGTATCTGAAGGGGGCCTACAAGGATGCTGGGGAGGGACTATTCATCAGGGACTGTAGTGACAGGACAAGGGGTAACGGGTTCAAACTTAAACAGGGGAAGTTGAGATTGGATATAAGGAAGAAATTCTTTACTGAGAGGGTGGTGAGGCACTGGAATGGGTTGCCCAGGGAGGTTGTGAATGCTCCATCCTTGGCGGTGTTCAAGGCCAGGTTGGATGAGGCCTTGGGTGACATGGCTTAGTGTGGGGTGTCCCTGCCCATGGCAGGGGGGTTGGAACTAGATGATCTCAAGGTCCTTTCCAACCCTAACTATTCTATGATTCTATGATTCTAAGTATGCAAGCAGATCTCAATCAGTTTGTGGCCATCCTTCATATTTTGACTTAGTTAATTCAGACAAAATGCAACATTTCCTTAGGAGAATAATTTATGTCAAGATTACGTGTAAGTGCTTATTTCAGCCATTTGGACTGGTAATGACTCTGGGAGTTTCAGCACACTACCACATACAAAAGCCATGAGATGCAAATCTTAATGATGAGGGAAAATGGAAGGAATTAAAAATGCCTGTTAGGTACAATGATAGTACACATCTAGCCAGATTGCCATAGATGACTCACAAGGAAGGTACAGCACGCAATTATCTAACAAGAATATGAGGCTGCTAGTCTGTATGTGACAAAATGTAATAAAAGCTAAGTGTTAACCTATTTTAAAATAAAATATGCTGGCACCACAGCCCAAAGGAGTAACATGTTTTGCATCATTAGTTATGGCATGCCTATGTTAGCTTAAAATGATCAGAAATCACAGGTTACGATTGCTGAAAAAAACCGTAACAAATAGTTTGAACAGAAATACACAAGGATTCCTTTCCTCTTTTAAATTTTTGGTTGGAAATGGGATTAAAATATGAGAGACTTACAATATTTGTAAATACACTACAGAATATTTGCCAAAAGCAAGATTAATATCCAGATAATCTGATAAAGAGCTGTGTATGCTAAAATATTTTTTTTAATTGATCAGTTTCAGAAAAAAATTATGAACTGTGATTGCCAAAAAAACTACTAGTGATGAAGTCTTGTAGAAAATAAGCTATCAGTAGACAATTGCTAGCACAGTATATTTTCTGCTTGTTTTGAGAATTCCCAAAATTATACAGAGGTTTTGTTTTAAGGCAAATAGAACATTCTTGCCAAGGAGAGAAGGACAGAGATCATTCTTAAAATGCTGAAGAACAAAAAATTTGAAAAGCTATACAAAATCTATTTAATTCAAAGATCTAAAATTTGATGATCTGAGACAGGAATGTGTGCACACTTGGCACACAAACTCAAACACTGACCAAGTGAAAAAAGAGAAGCTGTCTTTGAAATGTAGGAAAAAATAACTTGTACGCAATAAATATTACATTATCAGATCTAGCTTTTAATAAGAAAAGAACTTTGATAAAGATCCAGATCCAAATATCCATGGAAGTAAACATAAACCAAGAACTGTGCTCAGAGAATTATTGGCAATTGACTGTCAGGAAGGAAGGATATTAAAAATTTACTTTGTAATATTAAGAATACCTATATAATGAAAGAAAAGGTGTATATATAATAAATTTGCAGATTGTACTAGGCTGGCAAGGGTTGCTAACATCTTTCAGGATGATTTTACAGTTCAAGATGATCTTGACAAACTGGAGACATAGCTTGAAAAAGTATGTTCATTTTCAATAAGAGCAAGTGCAAGATTTTACAGCCAGGCAGGAATTAAAAAAAAAAAAAAAAAAAAAAGAATCAGCTATATAACCTGGGAAGCAGTTGGTAGATAAAATATGCAGCAAAGAAGGATTAGAGCCTTTTTGTTAATCCTGAAGAAACTTGAATCAACCTTTTGCAAAAATGATGATGTTGACCTGGAGTTTATGAACAGTAGAAAAACACACAGGGTGTCTGAAATAGCCTTCTTTTTTCCATTTTGACAGTGACAGCTTTAGGTTGATTATAGTGTATTTCTCTCAGAAATTAATCACTTATAAAGTCCAGAAAACATAAATAAAAAATGGAAGGGGTGTAGAAAATATAGCCTATGAAGAAATGTATAATGAATAGGAACTGGTTTGTTTAAAGACAAGGAAAGTGAAGGGCCATATGACAACTATTTTCAAATTCATGAACCATTTCCAGGGAGGGAAAAGGAACGCCACTCTCCTAGTAAATAGGATAAGAAGTTACAAGCTTGCACTGCAGGCAGGATACATTAACCATGGTAAACATCAGAATAATTTAGGAGGTTACAAATATCTTACAGAAAGTTTAGACAAGCCTGTACCAGAAACCATGAGGGCAGCCGACTCTCTCTGGAGACCTGAGTTGCCTGGATGATTTCACAGGGCTCCCCCCAGCCCTATGACCCACATACAAGATGAAGAAAAAAAAGACCACACCAACAAAAAAGTGATTGATTATTAATTTAACTTTCATCTGGCAGCTTCCCTAGAAGATTCTATAGTTAATGATCATATCAATTTTTTCTCAATCACGTTTTTTCTAATAACGTACTGCAAGCATTAAGCAGTCTGCAGTGAAGTGCAAGTTACATCACGTTACTTTCCACAATCCCATGGAAACCATAAACCAGTGGCTGAGTTGAAAATGGCCTATGTAAGGACACAAACTCAAACTTCAGCCTATAATTAGTATTATGAAATTCCAGGGACACATCGGTGAAACATGGGTTTTCATCTGCTGACATTTTGGCAAAAAAGGGAAGAGAGGAAACTGAATGCCCTGGCTAATTAGAAACTGATGTCAGAATCACCAACTCTTGCAGCTAAATACAGGAATAGGAAAGTGTCGTGGTTTAAGCCCCGGCTGTAAATTAGAACCACGCAGTCTACTTTCCCCCCCCCACACTCCCCAGAGGAATGGGGAGGAGAATCGAAAGAATGTAACTCCCACGGGTTGAGATAAGAACAGTCCAGTAACTAAGGTATAACACAAATCACTACTGCTGCCACCAATAATAATAATGATAAGAGAAATAACAAGGGAAGAGAATACGATACCGCTCGCCGGAAAAGAGAGCCCGACTGAAAAGAGGACGTGCCCTTCCGGGTAGCTCCCAGTTACATCCCCTGGCATGACATGCTGTGGTATGGAATACCTCTTTGGCCAGTTTGGGTCAGGTGTCCTGTCCCCGCTTCCTCCCGGCCCCTCCTCCTCCCTGGCAGAGCATGAGACTCACAAAGTCCTTGGTCAGTCTAAATATCAGTGTTATCAGCTTTGTTCCCAGGCCAAAAGTCAAAAACACAGTGCTGCAACAGCTACTAAGAAGGAGAAAAACTGACTGCTACTGCTGAACCCAGGACAGTATCGGTACCTTTTGGGTCTTTGAAGTACCCTCTCCTGAGGTAATTTATGCCGAGGATGCATGGAGCCTCCAAAGACTGAGGGACTTCTTCTCTCTTGCAATTGCTTTGTCAATTCCCCCTTCTATATCTCTGGAGTGACAGAAGGATCCCAAGAGTTGACTGTACTGGAGGCTGAGATCAGCCTGACAGCAAGAGAAAAAGCAAAAAAGAGGCAAGAAGGGTGAAGCAAGATGAAGAAACAGTGTATTCACCACCCGGGCCACCATCTGATCAGGAGTCATCATCACATGACAAAGAAGAAGAGGTGACTTCTCGACCTTCAGCAACCCCACAACAGAAGGATCCTCTGAGAGACCAGGCAAGGTGGAGAGCTGCTCAATTTCCTCAGTCTCCAAAGCAGCAATACCAAAAGCCCAGTATCCACCCCTTATTCCATACCATTCACATCATGCTCAGATCCCACATTTTCCATATACCCTCACTCTCATCTCAGTGCACTGTTATCGTAGTGCACGGACCAATTCCTATAAAGCTACTGAGTCCATTCGGTTCATGATGTTGGGCTCCATCTCTTGTAACAGTCTTTCAGGGCAGGAGAGGCTGTGTACAGTGTTCGATCGTTGCCTGCTGATGCTGATCGTTCCTTTACTGTAGAATTCGTCCGGTTCTATCAAAGTTCATTCTCTGTTGGGATGATGGTTGGAGGGAAGTCAGGGCCAGTCGCTGGTGCCCTGCAGACTTCTAGTTGATGGGCTATAGCAGGCAACAGCGTACAATTGAGTTCATTGGCTGTTTTCCCCTAAAATCAAATCCCCTTGAGGTACGCATCGGACTTCCCCATCTTCCCGCATTACCCACCAGGTATATCCAGGTCCCTGAGCAAAAGCAATCCCACGAGTGGGTTTGCCTTTACCTGAAGCAGGAATAACCCAGACTGTCTTCCCCAGCAAATTCTTCATGTGCACCACAGGAACTTTGTCCCCCTCTACAATATGTAAAAGTTCTGACTGGGCTGGGCCAGCCCTGTTGGCAGATCCTCTGGTGTTGACCAACCAGGTGGCCTTTGGTAAGTGTGTATCCCAATGCTTGAAAGTTCCCCCACCCATTGCTCTCAATGTAGTTTTTAACAGCCCATTGTACCGTTCGATTTTCCCAGAGGCTGGTGCATGGTAGGGGATGTGATATACCCACTCAATGCCATGCTCTTTGGCCCAAGTGTCTATAAGGTTATTCCAGAAATGAGTCCCATTATCTGATTCAATTCTTTCTGGGGTGCCATGTCGCCACAAAATCTGGTTCTCAAGGCCCAGGATAGTGTTCCGGGCAGTAGCGTGGGGCACAGCGTATGTTTCCAGCCATCCGGTGGTTGCTTCCACCATGGTAAGCACATGGCGCTTGCCTTGGCGGGTTGGTGGGAGTGTGATATAATCAATCTGCCAGGCCTCCCCATATTTATACTTCAGCCATCGTCCTCCATACCAAAGAGGCTTTAACCGTTTGGCTTGTTTAATTGCAGCACATGTTTCACACTCATGAATAACCTGGGCAATAGTGTCCATTGCTAAGTCCACCCCTCGATCACAGGCCCATCTATATGTTGCATCTCTGCCTGATGACCTGAAGTGTCATGGGCCCACCGGGCCAAAAATAATTCACCTTTATGTTGCCAATCTAAGTCCATCCGAGCCACTTCAATCTTAGCAGCTTTATCCACTTGTTGGTTGTTCTGGTGTTCCTCAGTGGCCCGGGTCTTGGGTACATGGGCGTATACATGGCGTACCTTCACCACCAGGTTCTGCACCCAGGCAGAACCGAGCCCCCATCCCTGCACCGCGGCATTCCCATGGGTGCCCCGACGGGCACCGCCGCTGCATCCCTGCTTGCTCCAGGTGAGGTAAGGGGGGAGGAGGCCAGGAAGGGCTGTCCCCATCACAGTGAGCAGTGCCCACAGAGCAGCTCTCCTGGGCATGGGATGCCAGTGGAGAGCTGAGACCTTTGAGCTAATGTCACAAGTGCTGTGACAAAGCCTCACGTTGGGCGCCAAAAAAGAACTGTCGTGGTTTAAGCCCCAGCTGTAAATTAGAACCACGCAGTCTACTTTTCCCCCCCCACTCCCCAGAGGGATGGGGAGGAGAATCGAAAGAATGTAACTCCCACGGGTTGAGATAAGAACAGTCCAGTAACTAAGGTATAACACAAATCACTACTGCTGCCACCAATAATAATAATGATAAGAGAAATAACAAGGGAAGAGAATACGATACCGCTCGCCGGAAAAGAGAGCCCGACTGAAAAGAGGACGTGCCCTTCCGGGTAGCTCCCGGTTACATCCCCCGGCATGACGTGCTGTGGTATGGAATACCTCTTTGGCCAGTTTGGGTCAGGTGTCCTGTCCCCACTTCCTCCCGGCCCCTCCTCCTCCCTGGCAGAGCATGAGACTCACAAAGTCCTTGGTCAGTCTAAATATCAGTGTTATCAGCTTTGTTCCCAGGCCAAAAGTCAAAAACACAGTGCTGCAACAGCTACTAAGAAGGAGAAAAAGTGACTGCTACTGCTGAACCCAGGACAGAAAGGTAAAATAAAAGCCCATACTATGCTGAGTTCACAGAATCTTGTACTCTCATTTATAATGAAAACCAAGGTTTTTAAACATGCAGCATAAAATACTTCTATAATCTCTGAAGATCATGATTTCAGACTAATTCAAACCATATTACCTTTTTATTGTTGTAGATTGGGAAAGGTCCTTGTTTGTCCAGAGACAGCTGATGGAGAAGTCATATAAAAGAACAATTCTGACGTAAATATTTGAAAATTAAAATATAATTTCAAAAGGAAAAAAAAAGTTTATGGAATAAAATCCCTATAGCCTCTGATATGCAAGCACTCAGCTGTCTTTACTAATGGACTTTATTATCTAAGTATACTATGCCTATAACTAAAACCTATTATGAAATCTTTCCAAATAATCACCAGCCCATTTTCCCATAATCTTGAATAATGTCAAAATTGACTGATAAAAAGCACCATAAAGCCTTACAATCTCCACAATCTGAGCATTCCTGTGTGCAGTTAGCAAGGATGATAACCTGTTCTGCTCAGGTGCAGAATGTCAGCTGTTTTTAGATCACAAAGCATCTCCAGGTAGACATCACCATAGCACCTTTGGCACTTGCCCATCCCCAGTCTATCTAGAATTCCCAAATGGGAGCTAGACACTGAAAGCTGACTGTGCTCCTGCTCCTATTTCTTGCTTCTGACCACCCCTGTTCAACACTGTCCTATAGCTTACATTGGGTATGAAGTTGGTTTTGGCAGAACTACATTCTGAAAAACTTTGAGTGCTTTGGGTTACAAATAATCCTTTTAAGGAAGTTTTAAAATGCCTAATGAAATGCCATCTAAATCTGTGCTCTTTAATATTTAATAAAAATATTAAATACTACATTTACACATCTGAAGAATCCACAAAATTTTAATAAATCAGAAGATGGATTCAGAAGGCTTGCATCCTACATTATGCGCTGAAGTTAGTAGAGTTTCAGTTATTATTTAGTCAAGAGATTTACAATAATTTCTGAGGAAAATTTGAAGTATTTGAGAATCAGCAATTAAACATTTTTTTCCTTATTATACAAACTTGACTGATCTCAGATACAAAGATTATAGGTTATCTCAAAACTGGGAAAAAAAGCTGAAACACAACAGGCCTAACAGATATCTAAGTTTCTCAAATTTAAAACTAAAGGATGAAAATCCCTTTATTTTATCAAAACTGGAAAAATTCATAAGCAGGACAGCTAAAATCAAAATTTTTGTTAATTTTTAGAAAGCTTACATGCAGCTCCCATCCACACAGCATCAAACCAACCTGGTTTTAGCACATTTAGATTGGGTTGGTCACAACTTCTTAATAGGTGTGAAAAAAGCAAACAGGTTGGTAAAATAGTCTTAGGAAATGCGTGAAAAGCAAATATAGCAGACCAAAGCAGCTAATGTACGAGAGACTCAGTTACTAGATTTTCTGATTTATATGTGGCATTGCAAAATTTCTGGATTTGAGAATCGGTGTCCAGTTTTTTTTGTGTTTAATGAATGAATATCATATAGATGGAATTACTAGCTTTATGACACCTACAATATTACATGTATCTTAGGCAGATATAAAATGACCCATCCTAGCACACTTGCATCATTATAAAAAAAAATAAGAAATTGAAATCTGATAATTGTTTTGTCTTAGGATTCCATCCTTCAGATGTTAGGAATTTTTCAATTAGCATATACTGAGAATAGCATTACACGAAAATCTGATTTAAACTGTAGGACTGTCCTGTAACATTTAGGATTCTGTTTAACATTTACACTTAGATCTCCACAGCATCATTTCAACATTTTGAGCCATTCTGTAACTTACATGGAAAGAGTAAGACATAGCTGCAAATCTTTTACATTATACATTTGGTTTAGGATTTTAACAATTTCCAGCAGTCCCAGTTCTAATATTTTAGTTTGAAAAACATAATAATAGAAAGAGCAAGAAATGACCAGGCAGACTCCATGGTATTACCCAGAATGGGAAAAAATACAGACTATAGAATCAAAGTCTTGTGAAAACTATTTAAAATTATTACATTGAATTCATAGAGAAAATTCATCCTGCTTCTTCTTTGCATATAATGAATGGATTACTTAACATAAAAGGTCATTAACGAACTCTATCACTCCTTGTCAAAGCATTTAAATGACCTTAAGGACTCAAAGATATATTCCAAACTGTTTTCTTGAGTTTTGATGGTGTAAATATGCCATTCTGCACTGTAAGACAATACCCTAATTTTATATTCAATAGACTTTTTTAAATAATTAAGAAACTTATTTGAAAACATAGTACATAAAATGGCTATTTCACTCTACTATGAAATCATTGCAGCTGTATCTCAATTGTGCATATTTAGATATATGATAAATTTGGGAAAATATTAAATATGAGCAGTTTCATTAAGCCTAAAACAAAATAAATTATCATTCAGTTAATTGGAAATTCACTGGAAATTCAGATTAACAGTTTAACTGATATACTAGTTAACAAATATTTATCATTTGTTACTAGCCATTAATTCCTACCTCTGTCCTCCCCACCCTCCAACCCTTACACACACACACCCATTCCCCCCACCATTATTGATCAAATTATCATCAAAATATTTAGTTATTTGGCTAAAATAATCTAGGTCATAATTAACACCTTAAAAGTTAGCTCTTCCAAATTTTCCAAAACCTACGTATTTGAACAAAACTGGGGAAAAAAAAAAAAATCTATATTTTTCAATAAACAGTTTCCTGGAGATTTTGCTTAGAATATATTGCAAAAAGTTTAATGCTTTGAAAATTTTCATGGAAGAATATATCAAAACCATTGCAGAAGATTAATCTAGAAATCATTCTTTTTAGTTCTTCTTTTATATTTGTTATTATTTGCACAATCATCTTTTGCTCCAATTTAAACAAAAATAGTTTGAAATATCAGTCTGAAAACAGAAAATTCTAGCTAAGAATTAATGAATGTTGGTGCATTCAGCAATAGTCAGAACATTTAAGAAGGAATAGTGATAATAATTAGTTTCAAGAAGTAAATAAATGGGTTTAAATTTACCTATTTCTCTTATTCAAGGTCTGATTTACAACCTCAGCTGAAGGTATTTAAAAGGTATTGCAAAATGGTTGTTGCAGTCAGTAAGACCTGTACCTTCTGCAACTCTGCTTACCTGCTCTTTTTACTTACACATTGAACAAATGATGGTCATAGTGAAATTCTTATAATAGAGATTATATTTGAAAGCTAAACAAAGGTAGATTACTGAATGGACATAGTGTTTATTTTGTTAAACTTTGTCTATTAAAAGAAACAATCTCCAGGTAATATACATTAGATATTAGGTGATTAACACTTATATAGCTTTTTAATTGTTCTATTGTTCCACTGTTATAATTTTTTACCAATATAATATTATGTTTTATTATTTATAAGCATAGCATGGATCATTGCATACAGTTGCATATCTCAATTTTTGCTAAAAAAAAAAGCGAATGTAATTTATTTGATTCCATACTGATGACACACTGCTCAAAAGTGGTGAAATTCAGTAAAAAAATGTATTCCCAAGTTTAAAACACTGTTAAAAAAAACCCAAACCAACAAACTCCCCCCCAAATGTATTTAATTACATTATTGCATTTGTACCACGAGAGCATTTACTAAACAGTACTAACATTCTCAGTAGAATTTTGCATTAAAACAAAGAATAAAGAAAATTATGATGAAAAAAGTGGCAAATTAGAAATAGAACCAGAAACGCTGTTTCACAGGCCATTGATGATCACTTTTCTATTTTATGTGTCAGGTTTAAATTTCCCCGTGGCAGCAATTTAAATCTTTTCTTCTTTCCTGAGGCTGTTTAAAATTTAATTTACCTCAAGCAGAGTGTCTATGTTTTATAATAGGAATATAGAAAATTTGGGGGCTGACCCTTTTAACATATTCTAGAATTTAAACATAATTAATCAGCTTTATTCATAGAGTTACATGGGCTTTCTGCAATTTACTCATATAAATTTTTTTGCTTGAGTTACAGTAGACTACATCAGAGAAGGGTACTTGAAGGCAGATATTCACAAGTCAAACATTCATGTGACGCATACACAGTGGAAGAGTCATTTGCATGCACATCCACACAGATACACATATGTAAATCAAATAAATCTACATCTCTTCAGAAGTTTCACCAGTCATCCTCAACTCACATTAACTCCTTCACAAACAACCTCCTGCATTATTTTCTCTGTATTTTTAGGTAAGGTTTGGAAATGGATTCTCCTTTCCAGAAATTACCACATGGTACAGTCTTTTCATCCTTCTTTCCTTGTCTTAGAGCATTACAGTCCTCAACATGAAATTGTTCTAAAGTGAGATATTAGGATTACAGTTGTGATTAGAGTCACTAAGTGTTAGAAGCAAACACCAAATTATAGAGGAATAATATCACTGCAAAATCCTTAATAACATGCTTTGCTGTTTTCTTTGTAGGTTATACCTGAAGAATATTCTAAGTGGCTTTAATTAGCAGGAAGGATGGAATCGTTTTTTGTAAATGACAGAGTTCAATGCAATGGACTTAAAAACTACATTTCTGAGAACTTCTATCATAACAGTGGATGAACTTTAAAAAGGAAAAAACTTGATTCACTACTGGCATATCCACAGACTGATAACTGCACAGAATTCAGGATATGTCAACAGCAGTGATGTTCCCTTAGCTTTTATCATATTTATGTACACTTATTTAATATCTTTGCCTAGAATAATTCTCTTTAGTCTGAGAAAGAGTGGATATTCATCCGCTTATATTATTATGTTCTAGATTCACTCCATCCTCAAAAAAAAGGTCAGTTCCCATCTCACTCTAGTTCCTAGAGCAAATTTTGTTTTCAGTTCTGCACTCTTCTTCTTACCCCTTTCCTCTTTGAAAGAGTACACCTCTTTTTCATACAGGTGTTTTTGAATGTATAAATACATGATATTTAAAATAAGATTAAAGAGGTTAAAGAAGAGAAGAATTTTATTAAAATAGTGAAAATCATGAGGAGAGATTTTGGCTGCTGTTCGTTGGATTTTCTGAGGTCACTGAAGAGAAATCAGCTGAAATTATCCGAATAAAAAAATACCCAGGAAATATTGTACAAAGGCTACGAGTGAATAAATGATCACAGTAAAATTAGAAATTACTGCTAAGAGAAATAAGAGAAGTCAAGGAGATAATTAACTAAAGATTATTTCACAGTAGAAGGACATTGCTCTATTAGTTTAAGTTCCATCTATTATTAAACAACACAGTTAAATCTATATAATAGTATTAAGGGTGTTTTGTTTATGAGTTGATTCCAGTCTTCTTTGGTAGTAAATAGCAGAAAATGTGTCATCCACAGTAACAACTAAGAAATGGGGTCCTTTTCTGTTGTTGCTGCTGCTTTTACCACAATTCATTTAATAGAGCAAATGGAAAGTGAGATACTAAAAAAAAAAAATAAAATAAAATCAGTGAACATATAAAAGAGGGAAAAGTGTGTTTTCACTAGATCATCCCTACAAACACCATAATCCATCTCTCTGCATGAGCATCTTGTAGTGGTGGGAGGGGACAACACCAACAGGACTGAAACTATCTGTCATGATCCATCTCCATGAAAGCACAGGGAATAGAAGCATCTTAATTCAAATCCAGTCCACCTAAGCTTGTATTAATCACCTTGTCCTGCTCTATCTCTCTGTGGTGAAGGTCAGAACAAAAAAGAGCTGAGTAAAAATCCTAGGTCAACATGGTTGATCATGGTATCTTGCACGTATCATGCATGGCCATGGTGTCTCAAGACCTGCAAGCCTTTATTCCTGCATTCACACCTGTCAGCTTAGAAGACAGACATCACTTTCTTACCCATTTCACTTTTGGAAATATTGTTCAGCAATGTGAATAAATCCCATAAAGAGAAAGATGATACAAACTTGATAAATGGCTCTTTTCCATCCCTTAAGAAAATATGTCCAAGTCAGGAGTGCAGTTTTAGCAAAAATAAATACATTATAAAAAAAAAAAAAGTCACACAGCCTGACATTATAAATTGTCTGGGAAAGGGAATCTGGCTGTTTCTCAGAATCTAGTACTAATGGTGGTTCATTCTCTGTCAATGCCTACAGAAATAGTACATAATAAATGAACATTTAAGTGTACGCTTCTTAGTTTTAAGCTTCACTAAGGCTCCTCTTAAACACTTAATACGGCTACCATATTTTGTCTAACTTTCCTTCTTATACTTTTACGCATTTTTAGCAAGGTATTTCAAAAAGCCTTTTTCAATTCACGGAAAAATTACTATGACAGAGAATCTTTATAAAACCAGCACTAAAACATGTTATCATAGATCACAGGTTATTATAGAACCAATAAAAAGATATGGTGAGCTAGATCCAATTGTTAGTATCATGAAAACAGCACATGGATTGATTTAATTATTTAACTGAAATATAAACTCTGTTGTTATATACTCTTTTTTAACCCTGTTAGAAGTTTCCTTCAACCAAGAAACCAATAGTCATGCTACTGAGCGAAATGTTTCTTAGTCTGAAAACGAAAAATATTAGTGAAACCTGTTCATTATCATACTGATCTGTTAACTATTTTTTGCCTACTTCATTTTGCAATGGTGACATTATAGGGCATTTGCTTTTTCTAAAATGCTTTTCAAGGTTATGTATCTAGTACAATCCCAAACCAGCCACAAAGAGCTAAGGTTTTGATATTTTCTCACTTCCTAGATCTTCATTGCAACAATCCTAAATGTTTACTAAGATTTTTCAAAATCTTGTTCATCAATGTTCTTGCTCAACATCTTTGTCGGTGACATGAACAGTGGGATTGAGTGCGCCCTCAGCAAGTTTGCCGATGACACCAAGCTGTGTGGTTCGGTTGATAAGCTGGAGGGAAGGAATGCCGTCCAGAGGGACCTCGACACACTTGTAAGGTGGGCTGATGCCAACCTTATGAAGTTTAACCATGCCAAGTACAAGGTCCTACACCTGGGTCGGGGCAATCCCAGGCACAGCTACAGGTTGGGCAGAGAAAAGATTCAGAGCAGCCCTGAAGAGAAGGACTTGGGTGTTGGTTGATGAGAAAATGAACATGAGCCGGTTGCAGTGTGCGCTCGCAGCCCAGAAAGCCAACCATATCCTGGGCTGCATCAAAAGGAGCGTAACCAGCAGGTCGAAGGAGGTGATCCTGCCTCTCTACTCTGTTCTCGTGAGACCTCACTTGGAGTATTGTGTGCAGTTCTGGTGTCCTCAACGTAAAAAGGACATGGAACTGTTGGAACAAGTGCAGAGGAGGGCCACGAGGATGATCCGGGGACTGGAGCACCTCCCATATGAAGACAGGCTGAGAAAGTTGGGGCTGTTCAGCCTGGAGAAGGTTGTGTGGAGACCTCATAGCAGCCTTCCAGTATCTGAAGGGGTCCTACAAGGATGCTGGAAAGGGACTTTTCCTTAGGGACTGTAGTGATAGGACAAGGGGTAATGGGTTCAAACTTAAACAGGGGAAGTTTAAATTGGATATAAGGAAGAAATTCTTTACTGTGAGGGTGGTGAGGCACTGGAACAGGTTGCCCAGGGAGGTTGTGAATGCTCCATCCTTTGCGGTGTTCAAGGCGGTGTTGGACAGAGCCTTGGGTGGAATGGTTTAGTGTGAGGTGTCCCTGCCCATGGCAGGGGGGTTGGAACTAGATGATGTTAAGGTCCTTTCTAACCCTAACTATTCTATGATTCTATATAGCATTAGAGGTGCTAAAATGAAGGTGAGTTCATTTTATCCATTTCACAATAAAATCCCCTGACTTTATTATCACAGTTTTCAAATATAATGTACATAGTTGGACTGTAGCTAATTCTTTAATATTTGGATTATGAGAGTCTAAAATATTCAGGTGAAAAAATCTGATACTAGATAGTGAATATTTGTAGAATATATTTCATTCAATTTCTATGACAGCATTTGCAATATTATGCAATGACTTCAAGAATTTGAATCAAGAGAAAAAAATGCCTAGCATATTTAAGAGCTCATCTTAACACTCTCTAACAATTTTTGTTCTTTGAGTTGGACAAAGTTTTCCAAAGCAGACTTCATATTGTTAAGCTTTTAAATAAAGATTTAGGACTTCATAGATTTCAGAGTCTGATAATATGGTGGTTTTGAATGGGATGTTCCGCATGTTAAAATATCAAGACTGGTGCAGAAAACTTAAAACCATGATCAAGAAGAGATTCACAAATGCATTTAACAGTGAGTATTATCATGATGCATCAATTTCAATACATGCCATGAAGCTGTATGAACAAAGGCTAAAATAGAACTATTAAAAGTCTTAAAAAAAGAAAAGAATCCAAACCAGATTGCAATTTACAAATACACCTTATTCATAAAGTTATAAAGTATATATTTTTTCCTAGAATATATAGTTTAGGTAAATGTCCCAATATTTTAGAGATTAGAGCTTTTGCTTATATTACTATTATTTTAGCAAGCTTTCAAAGTGAAAACAGATACATCTACTCATTCCTACTGTGACCAGAGGACTAATAATTAGAAAAGAGTTAAATTGCATTGATGTATACAAAGATATATATTAGTGTTTTCGATACAGTGGCTTTGAGCCCAGATGTTATCACATCAGTAGTGACATGGGATGCTTCAGCAGGAAATTAGAGAATTAAAAACTAACTGCCTAAAATAGGAATACACTGTATTTGTAGCTGGAAAGCAATTTGAGCTACTGAAAATATTTTAAGTGGACAAGTTACTTCCTGTTGCAGAAAGTAATATATTCTACATCATAACCTCAGCGCAGCTATGCTGAAAATTTGATAGTTCATTGCACAGATACCCACAAGATGTGCAAGTCTAACAGCATTGTAATTCAGCCATGCCAGGGAGGATCCTGCCTATGGAAGAACAGACTATGTAGAGCATGTTGCCAAATTGGGTTCCATGTCGTTCACACTTTTCAGGGTCTGAGAATCTTGCAAGATCTTTTGCCACCAACTTACTATGCACATTGAGTTTCCTTGATATCCCTTCATTTCAGCACCTGAGTCACATCTTCTCCTTTTTCAGTCTTGGATTTGTCATGTCTAATAGAGTTGTTGGAAGCTGATTTTTCTGTTAGAAGCTATATAGCAGTTTTGAGATTATCCTGATATAATCCAGCGAAAAAAATGAACAGATTGATGACAGAATCTA
This sequence comes from Psittacula echo, assembly GCF_963264785.1. NCBI lineage: Eukaryota > Metazoa > Chordata > Aves > Psittaciformes > Psittacidae > Psittacula > Psittacula echo. Next base: position 79,999,043 of record NC_137742.1, on the reverse strand, counting down.
CCCATATGTTGCATAGCAGAGTCTTCTGACTCAGCAGAGCAGGAGTTATCTGATAGCACAAAGAAATTATTATTTTCTTAAATTGTCTAGGTAGCTGAGACAGGATAAAATCAAGCCATGGCTCCATACTTCTCCAAATTGTGGAATAAATTCCTAACTATGTTGCAAAACGCAGCTCCACTTTGAGAGTCATCATTTCACAGGAAGTGGTGGAGTTTCTAGCAGTTTCATGACAGCAGCCTCCTCTGGACCTCGAAGTCTTTTGCCAGCTGTGAATTTTCTCAAACTGTTTACAAAGAGACCAGGCATCTTCATATTCTCTCATTCCTCTCAGTAGTTTAAAAAGTACCCAGAAATATTATTCCAGGAATTCATAAGTACACTGATATAGCAGGCATTAGAAAAAGGAAAATCTAACTAAACATAATCATACTGTAAATATTAGCAGATTTCCATCTTCAGAGATGAAATATGTTGTTTCTTTCTCCATTCACCTTTTTCTAAACTGCACAGTCACCTTTCCCCATCTTTCTCTTTGCCTCCGTCAGACAGCCAACACCATTGACAGGAAATCAACATTTACAGAGGCAACTTGGACACATTTGCATTGTAATGGTTAATCAATTCATTTCTCAGGAACGATATCCATGTAATATAAACAAATTTTATAGGAGAACAAAATAATGTTACATTTGGTATTATTCATGAAAAGAAGTTCAGACTAAGCTTAAAAATGAAATAAAAACCATTTGTAATTTAGTGTCTTTAGTGCATTTCTACAGTATCCTATTTGTATGATTCACCTTCTGATCAGAATTAAGAGATTTATACTGCTTAACTGTAAAAGGAATTCCTAAACTTTGCTCTGTATTGACATTCATGGTGCAATTCATTTTCAAAATGAAAGGCAAAACAATAAAAAAAAAGTAAACATAGAAAAAAGATAAAATTTTACTAGGATGTAGATTTACAGTCTTTTCAAACTCCAGGGAATTCATAGAAACATAGAATCATGAATAGTTAAGGTTGGAAAGGACCTTAAGATCATCTAGGTATAACCCCCCTGCCATGGGCAGGGACACCTCACACTAAACAATTCCACCCCAGGCTCTGTCCAACCTAGCCTTGAACACCGCAAAGGATGGAGCATTCACAACCTCCCTGGGTAACCTGTTCCAGTGCCTCACCACCCTCACAGTAAAGAACTTCTTCTTTATATCCAATCTAAACTTCCCCTGTTTAACATTGAACCCATTACTCTTTGTCCTATCACTACAGTCCCTAGTGAAGAATCCCTCTCCAGCATCCTTATAGGCCCCCTTCAGATACTGGAAGGCTGCTGTGAGGTCTCCACGTAGCCTTCTCTTCTTCAGGCTGAACAGCCTCAACTTTCTCAGCCTATCTTCATATGGGAGATGCTCCAGTCTCCTCATCATCCTCGTGGCCCTCCTCTGCACTTGTTCCAACAGTTCCATGTCCTCTTTACGTTGAGGACACCAGAACTGCACACAATACTCCAAGTGAGGTCTCACGAAAGCAAAGTAGAGAGGCAGGATCACCTCCTTTGACCTGCTGGTCAAGCTCCTTTTGATGCAGTCCGGGATATGGTTGGCTTTCTGGGCTGCGAGCGCACACTGCTGGCTCATGTTCATTTTCTCATCAACCAACACCCCCAAATACTTGTCCGCAGGGCTGCTCTGAATCTCTTCTCTGCCCAAACTGTAGCTGTGCCTGGGGTTGCCCCAACCCAGGTGTAGGACCTTGCACTTGTCATGCTATGTACAGATCTGAATGACCTTCGTACTGACTTCGTACTGACTTCGTATCAAGCAAATCTGAAGATAGTCTCAGTCGCAGTCAATGACTGTCACCACCAGGCTTCACGTTGTACACGTCTGTGAGGAGTGAAGGCGAACAGTTTGGGAGTGAGCTCTGAGGCCTTAGTGCTTTACAAGCCCTGGGGCGATGAGCTGGGCTGTTGAAGGACAGGGAAGGCCGAAGAGCAAGCCTTGGGAAGATGGGCCCTGATGTAATTGTAGTGGGAATCTCAGATGGAGGCTAGAGGATGTGGGGGTTTTGAGAGGGTCTGCAACATTGTGTTTGGTCTATTTACCTCAAGGGTTTCACAAGGACCAATGAGATTGAACGTGGTATGTATGTGCAGGTTGAAAAGTACTGAACAAGGGGATAAAAAAGGCTTTGTAACAATAAGCGAGGATTTGAGTCTGCATTAACTTGAGTCCATGTTGTGAAATGCCACACACGTTCTCAAAAGACCTTCAAGTGAGAAAGCTTCAATACAAGAGCAGTCATGAAACATGCATGACAACAAAGCTGTTGACATATTTCAATTTCTTGTACAAACTCTAACCTTTTTCACTGAAATAATGAAATGCAAGTTAAATATAAAAATAAGTGTAAAACTCTTTTCCACCAAAGGGACAGTTTCCAAGCTCTTTTTCACAAAAATCCATCTGAAAGCTGGGCATTGTTCATGACTGGCAACTTTATCTGCATACTGATGGTGAAATTAGGTAAATGCAAACTTGTCAGCCAGTCCTCTGTTCCTTTGTGCACCACCATCAGTGCTATTTATTCACTCTCATATTTCTGTTTAAGATAAATTCTGAGTCAATTGGGGCCTAGAAATGTCTTAGTAAGTATTAATGCTTTGTATTTAACATTTTGTGTTACAACTTAATAATTGTCAGATCATTGTTGATTATGGGAGCATGGTAATTATTAGCTTTATTCTTGACAATATAAAAATGTATAAGGTGGAACTGAACTTAACCTTATAAAAAAGTTTATGAAACAGCTGTAGAGAATAATGAAAACACTTTTGCCAGGAAAAGTTAAGCAATAGCAAGTGATACCCATATTTGTATCTCTTATTATCACCCTGTGAGGAACCTTTTCTGTCCTTAGTGGTTCAGAGCTGCTGCTCCATATAAGACCTTGTGACTCTCAGTAGAGATTAAGAATGTGCTTTCAGTAGAAATGGACAGGCATCCAGCCAGTTATTTCACATGAGTCACTTGAAAAGCTAAAGAGTTCTACTTTGTTATTATTATTGATTCAAGAGGATTTATAAATCTGTTGGATTCTGTTGGTGAAATGCATGCTGTTTACTATGAATACTAAAGAATGCAAACTTAACATGTAATACTTTTGCTAATATCAAATGACACACCTATGTTTGGCATTTAAGTGAACTAATGTGTTATATGCATTTTCCTGCCTGGGGAACTTTCTTTTAAAGTTTGAACAAATATTAAAAGTTCTTCTACCTTCTCCCATGCAAATGTTGCTCTCAGCTCATACATAAATTTACAATATTGGAAATCAAAAACCATATAAACAAAAAACGAAGATGAATTAAAAAAAAAAAAAAGAAAAAAGAAAAAAGAAAGATAATGAAGGCATAAAGTAACCTCAGTATAATGAAACTACATGGACATGAAAATGCACTTAGGAAAGATGCTGAGATACAGTAGAGCATTTCAGAACTTGTTTGCTTTTGTTGCATTATGAAAATCATCAAGATGTCAGGATCTAATCTTTTTCAGATTTCTATGAAATGCTGTACCAAGTATGCTAATAATAAATCAGACTACAGAAGATGTCAGAGGCAGAAATTTCCCATAAGTTGACACCATGCCTTTTATAGCCAATACAAAGTTATTCCCCAGCAAGAAAACCTTTCCCTCGACCAGTTTTCAAAGATTCAAACTAAGGGACTTCCATCCCTTCTCTCTAGAGACTATTCCACAATTCTAATAGATCTCATTACTAGATACATTTTCCTGATAATAAGACTAAATTTTCCTTTGCTCAATTTCATCCCTGCAAAATGCATCCCTTGGTTGCAGTATGAAACACTTGCTGGTTCAAACTAACCATATGTCTTTTTGCTTCCATAGAGCAGCATAACCTACAGTGCTCTGGTTTTCATTATATTTTTTAAGATTTTAAATGCTAGAAAAGTCACAATTTTAGTACATAAGACATTATTTTCCCATTCTTACTTTTTCGTAAGTCGGACTTCCACTTCTGCCAGTTCCCAAACACTGAAATTTAGAAAACTGGCACCTTTATGTGTTGCAAATATTTGGGTTCTGTCTGCCTGGACTTTCACTAGCAGTTCACCAGTTACAGAAGAGATTAGAATATTTCAGTTCTATGTGAGTGAATAGTTTAACATCTTTAAACACATAATCTCATGGCCTGTTTTCTTATACCAAATGGACTCAGACACATCTAGTATGTACATTCATGTACAGGTAGTGCATTCAAGAAGATTTTCTTCATGTACATTTTAAATATTTAAATACTATATTTATGTTGTGTAAAACCTTTTCTTTTTTTAAAAAAAAAAGCACCAAGTAACAGATAAAAGGGAAAAAAATGAGGTGTAATAAATTTATTATTTATCTCTTAAATCTATCAAAGCTTTCGCTCTCAAATTTTCATACAGATTTTACTTCTATATTATTTTATGCTTAACACTGAAGCCCCACACATACCATGATTATTCTGTTCCTCACAATATCATCAGAGTTGAGCAACATTAACCCAGTAACCCTCTAGCAAGCAGGCACTAGAAAGATGGACCGTTGTTCCTGGTTTGAGAGTGTACAATAGTGTACATGGCAGTGTTTCAATGGGAATTTTTCAAGATACTTTCGTGCAATCCATGCCTATACAAGCGCTTAACATATGCATCTCAAAACACTGACAGAGATGGTCACTGTCTAGTGGTTCAATAGTATTCAAGGTGTACCCTCAAGTATTTGGAAACTTGGGAAGATTGGTAAGAAGAGATGGATCTCCTAAAAGATTACAGGAAGTGACTTTGTCTCAGTAGAATATGAAATCCAGTGTTCATTGCTGAGAAATGAGTCATGAAAGAGTACAAGATGAAATGGGTTGTATACACCAGAAGTTCTTGAAAAGACATGCTTATCAGCAAGGCATATGGGGTCAGTTTATCAGAGCAACATTTGACCAAGAGAACAGCTGTCCTGCTTTGGCTCAAGTTTGGTTTAAAATCAGGGTTAAGTGAACTTGTTTTACTAACACAAGAACTGACTTGAGCCTTCACCAGACATGAACTATGTAAATATTTCAGGGCAGCATGAAAAATGTAAAATTCTGCAGAAATATGCAGGCATGTAATGCTTGATTCTGTCACCCTTACTCACATCAAGTAGTCTCTTACTCTTTGAGTAGTCCCACAAAATGTATGTATTTACCCAGGGAATAAGATAGCTGGACAATATAATGGTACAGAACAGCACTGGTTTTGCCGACTTCTTTCTTCAGCAGTTGGTGAGGAAGATGTCTCACATCCTGGACCTGACAGTAATGCACAATAAAATGCCTAGAGAGAGGTAGTTACCACTATGCTTACAGCGATTTCTGAACTAGGCCCTTTTCTAATCTCTAAGTACAGTACTTAGTAGCAATCTGAATACATTTTTTCCAAGTTAAAATCTTCTTTTGACACTGCATCTGTCACACAGCCAGCACATCTGACCCAGATGTACTGAATAAGCCACACAGATTATTTATCAGACATATTCTGGAACCTAATATTTGGATCTTTTATGTAATTGGTATACAAATGAGGAAAAAAAGACAGCATTTGTGCTTGATACAGTTGTCAGTTCAGATCCTGTAACATTTATTATCATGCTTACAGATGTGGTTTTTACACCTAACATCTGGCAATACTACCTAAACCGCAGGAAGTTGACAAACCTGCACAAACTTCCTCTCAGTCTCCCTCTCACTTTCTGTTATCTGTTCCATGCACACTAATTTTGTGCATATGAAGCCTCTGCTCGCCAGAATTATGCCTGCTTTCTAACACCTCTGCCTCTAGAGCTTTGGATTTGAAATTGAACAGACACAGAGCCAATTTATCATAGGATGACATGTGTCATGTTCGTGGTATAACCAGAGGGACCTACTGTATGCACTGTATTTAGCCTTTTGTTGTCAACATGGACAAAGACAATACTGACAATAGATGGCTATTAAATTTTTAAATACAATACATACACTTAACAGGTGTTCTGTTAGAATTGGTTTTTTTAAACACTGTACTAGCTCATTTTGTTTAACGCCAGATTTCCTTTGTCAGATAATCATCTGTAATTCAGGCGTACGGCATATTAAAATATGTGAGCACCAATACCAATGCATTAGCAGCAGTCTTCAAAAAGTAACATAAAATGCATCAAATACTTACTCTTTCTACAAGTAAGAAATCATAATCAGATTTAATGACAGCTTACACGTATTTATATATATCAATGTTGTTTGTAGCTAAATTTGTACCTGACTGTACATAATGTGTTTTCAGAATAGACATATAAATATGTGTATGTCTATAAATATGTGTGTGTACGCGTTTGCATATATATGTATATATAACATATAGTTTGCTACAAATAAAGATGCAGACAAAATTAGTAGCTTGACTACTAAGAAGGGAATTGAGTGCCTCAAAATACTGAGATTTCGATCAGAAACTCATGTCCAGAGATTTCATTTCCAGACAGCAAGAATGCAAAAGTTGTTGTAATTTACCTGTCATCTACCAACTCTGAGCCACCCCCGGCACAGAAAAACCCCTGGAACCTTTCAGCTGATTTCCAGATACATTCCCTCACACCTCATTCTCCTGAGGAAAATCACAGAGGTTCTGCTGTCTCCTGCTGAGGAAAATTCAGGAGCAGACAATAGTTTTACTCTTTCATTGCAATTATAATCTTTCAACATGGCTTTATTTTGAATAATATCTTTCCTACAAAATCTTCCTAGTTAAATCTGCTGGTTGATCAACACAATAAGAGCAAAGCAGGTTTGAAGAACTGACAACACAGAACTATTCAGGGGACAGAAGTTGAGGGCTTTGTTTCAGCAGCAGGTAAGGTTCAAGTAGAGACTGCAACTCAACAACGTGAATGAAAAGGGAAAAGATCCATTTCTGTAAATGTATTTCTCACTCAGGAAAACTGAAGATATTGTTTATTCCATTGTGTTTCCTATTATAGGGTACATATGAGCTAGTTAGTCTGACTTTATAGGTTATCAGAAGTCACCAAGTTTATTTGGCATTACTTCTCCTTCCATATTGGAGGAATGAATCTGTTTAAACATAGGTTTAGCACATAATATGCAGTGAATAATGGCCAAACATATTATATGTCATGCGACATAATTTTAGTTATACAACTTCAAATTTTACAAGAAAGTGGGTTTGAACTTTATCACAGAATGCAAATGATTGCATAATGGAACAAATTCTGCATATGTATTTGAATATATCGTGTGATTTGCACTATTACAACCTTAATACAAATGGAAAAGAAGTGAAAAAGAAGGGAATCTTGCTCCATGCACATAAGTATTAAGAGATAATCTACTACTGCTCCTTTTCAACTGAGCAGTTTGTGGGTTTCCTATTTTTTTTATTCACCAGTATAAGAAGTATCAGATTTTTCTGCTGAATATGAGGGATAGAAAAGAGTTAGTTAAAGTCTTCAAAAAAATCAAGGTAGGTCCAGATTGCCTTTTATATGAAGTAAAGGGTGAAGGACTGATCTTATTTGGTATCATCCAGTTCCTCTATTCCTGGTAATGTAAAACCATACTAGAAAAAGATAACAGTGGGGGAAAAAAAGAGGAAAGTAAAATAATGGCTAAAACCAGGAAAACATTAACATGAAATAAACCAAGTAATTCCCATTCTTCACAATAGTGTCTCTTTTGGAGGAATAAAAAGAAATAAAAAGTTAAGCAATACATTTTTGCTGTAAATTAGCATAAAAGATAATCAGAACTAGGTGTATTATGCATTTTGTTTTGTTTTATTTTTAAACAATTGGAGGAAGAAAAAACTTGGATTTAGCAGAGAATTTGCAACTGAAAATTTTCTGACAGCACTGCCTCTGCCCATCTGTGCAAAGATTTTTAGTAACGCAAACATAGCAGTGATGAAAAGCATAACATGAAATACCATGTATTTAGCTCATTTTGAGACACTAGCCAAAGAGCGTGGCTCAAAAATCGTATTCCAGTGGATAGCTGTTCATTGTCAAAATATTCACAGGTCAATTCTCACAGTCATATACTTGAGAGTTTTAAGGAAAGTTTCACTTTTATTTTAAGGCAGGAGCGCTAATAGTGAATGTGTGTGTATGAGGGGAGTTTTTTTATTCACTCCACACAATCTTTCTCCTTAATCTTCTCCAAGTTCAATGAATGTACTTCTTCATATATAAGAAATAGCTTGGAACAACTTGATGATGTTTATGTTTTATGCTCAAGAAACTATTGATTTTATGGGATTAACTACTGGAGCAATGACAATGAGATAGAAAACACAAACATCATCAGGCAGAAATCAGTCAAAATGTCTACAAAGTAGAATGTCTTCATCTGACTTGTAAAAAAGGAGTATAATTTGGTTCTATTTTACAATGAATACAGCAGAAGATAAAAACATGATGGGAGTGACTTCATGTGAACAGTTTATAGCTCAAATGATTCAAAAGTCCTTTGAATTTGCTATAGCTATCTTTTATAACATATGACCATAGTTATTTCCTGGCCAGTGTCTCGTAAGTCCACAAAACTGTACTGCAAATTTCCTGAAGAATGAGTGAATCTTCTTTAATCTCTTATCTCAGATAATAGTGTATTTCTTCTTTTTTAAAAAAAAAAAAAAAATCAATTGTGAGCAAAAGAAGACAAAAACATATTAGAGTTATTAAGGGACAAATGTTCCACTTGCTTGCATATATAACTAATGATGCTGCTGAATTATAGTCTCTGACATCAGGGTCTGCTCATGAGTCTCCTATCTAGCATGTATATCTGACACCAGCCTTGCTCAGGGAAGTTTGTATCTCAGTAAGAAAGGCAGCTTATAGGCTTTGATAGGCTTCCAAAAGAAGATCTCCTATATTTCTTGAAGGTCATCCCTATTCAGTAGTCGTATATATGAGCAATCAACCAATGATACTTGCAGGACGTTAAAGGAACCAAAGGTCCTTGCCACAGACTCTCTGAGGCTGGAGGATGTAAGTCAGCATAATGGCCCACAATAAGAGAATCATACCCAGGATGATCTAAAATATTTGACTCCTCTTGTCCTCAGAGATGGCTTCAGTTCAGAATTGTGGTACAAAGATGAGCTGTAAGTAAAGTCTGGTAAGGAGTGAATCATAAAATCACACAGTGGTTTGGGCAGCTTCTCTGGGCAACCTGCGTTGGGGTCTCAACACCCTCACAAGGAAGAACTTCTTCTTGAGATCTCATCTCAGTCTCTCCTCTGTCAGGTTTAATGCACTCCCCCTCGTCCTGTCCCTACAGGCCCTTGTCCAGAGCCCCTCTCCAGGTTTTCTGTAGCCCCTTTAGGCACTGGCAGCTGCTCTATGGTCTCCCCTTAAAGAGTCTTCTCCAGGCTGAACAAGCCCAGCTCTCTCAGCCTGTCTCCAGAGCAGAGCTGCTCCAGCCCTCACAGCATCTCCATGGCTTCCTCTGGACTTGCTCTAACAGTTCCATGTCCTTCTTGTGCTGTTGCCCCAGAGCTGGATGCAGGACTTCAGGGGGGGTCTCCACAGAGTGCAGCAAGGGGGGAGAATCCCTTCCCTTGACCTGCTGCTCATGCTCTGGGGATGCAGACCAGCACATAGGGGAGGGGAGTGGTTCTGGGCTGCAAGTGGGCATTGCCACTGCACTGCAACCCCTTCCAGTGCCAATGCCAGACCTGAACATCTGCATTCATTGTCCATTTATGGTTGGATGCTAACCCCCATGAACATGGAACACCTCATCACTGCTCTAGCCAAGTCATGTTATAGAAGGCGAGTACTAGCATATGGTTTACAGTCTTCTATCAGAGGTCCTTGGCAGGTCTGGAGTACTTCTATCTGTTTCTTTCATAATAATTTGTATTTCCAGGGCTAACTGTACAGTGAAAGAAAGTTAGAAAAAGAGTTAACCTGACTAGGTTGAAACCAGAAAAAAAGAAACAAACAACAAAAAAGTTGAAAGCTGCAATTCTCTTTCTAGGGGGGTAAAGGTTAGGTTTGTTAACAAGGATCTTGTTTGTGACCCTTCAAGCCCTCTCCTGTTCATCAGTGAGAAAAGCATTTTGACTTTTAAGAGGCCTTGAAAGTGCAAATTTTATCAGATAATGTGTCCAGGTAGATTTCAGTCATAGATGAAACAGAGATAGAGCCTTTGATGAAGATGGCTTATGTTTGAATGAGATATTTATAATTGCAGCTGGTAGTACCTATTAGCTACATCTATTTTGTATTGCAATCAAGTCTTCATATTATTTATTTGGCTAAGAAGGTCTTTAAAATATTTATCCATTTGCATAGCTGGTCGTTGCTGATAAACAGAGGAAACATGGAATTTCTTCGATATCACATACCATCCAGCTCACAGAAAATCTGATGTTTTATGTCAACCATCTAATTGCTGGAAGAGGACAAAAAAATGGCATAATGTAAAAATTTTAGAAAAAGCTGTTGAAAAAGTTAACTAGAGAAAATCACCAATCCTTAATTTTAAGTATTAAAAATTTCGAAGAAAGTTTACAATTGCCAATAATGAAGAGAAGAAGATAAAGTTAGAAACAATTCTGTTTCACCTTGTTTATATTATTAATAAGCTATAATTGAAACTAGTATCTTTCATTTCTGGGAATTAGGCTTAGTCTGATGCTGTTATTCGTGCGTAGACTGGACTTTACTTTGGTTTCCCAAGTCACTGATTCTCAACCTATTTTCCTATTTTCTTTGTTTCACGATAAATCATAAAGCAGCTGGGAGAGGGTGGAGAGTAACAGGTGCTGATCAGGTTTATTGGTTGAAATAGGATTCTTTGTGCTCAACAGGGTGTTAAGAAATTTCCCAGCACACCATAGCATGAAGAAAGTTAACAAAGAAGCCTACATGCCACCCACCAGGTAATGAGCAAAACAGTACATTTTTTACTTTGATGTATGCCTTTGTCACTTGAAAATGTCATTTTTCTGGCCACTGACAAAGCTACTGGTTTTTCTGTACAATGAAAGTCTTATAACATTCTCTCTTTCTGACTTCACATATTAAAAAACAAACAAAGGAAAAAGGCAGAGAAACTTGGTGCTCTCTATTTGGTATAGGAAGTGAGTGGAATGGATCTCTACTGTGTCTGAGAGATACCAGTTAGCATAGTAAAGATGGCAAAGTTACCATTGACTTGTCAGGTGTTAACTTTATTTACTAAGACAAGTTGAGAAGCATTTCAGCTGCAAATACACTAAAAAAATCACAGGATTGTTCTGTGTGCTGCCATACATGAGGACTGGGAGTTCTTATCCCTGTGCCTAATCTTCAACTAGTTAGTTTTCAGAGCTGCTTTGATTTTTTTTTTTTTTTAATAGATATGTATATACATACACTGAAGTCCAGTCCGGTCTCATTTGTGGAGTAATTTTATGTAGTTATAGAAAAGCAGAAGATAGACATCCACAGGTTTCAGTTTGAGATCTGAATTAGTTAACGACTATAGAAAGACTTCCTGCCTTGGAATACTACATTATGTGCACAATGGTAGCTGAGTTTAAAACAGATCTCTGAACAAAATTAATAAGGGAACAAGCATAATGAGGACATTCTCTCCATTCTCTGACAAAATACAAACAGTGCTTCCATATCTACTAGGTCTTGCTTTTCTGATACAATTTTGTCCCATCATTCTTCACTGTTCTTTTCATACAGGATTTAAAGTGAAGGACAGGGCAGCCTTTTACAGTTCTTGAAGATGACCTTCTGCTTTGCTTTCCCATCAGGGAACTGTCAGGTTAATTTCAAAGGCCAGTTACATTTCAGCATTTATTTTCAATTGGTTTTGTGGCAATATGGTAATTGGAGTCTTCCTGCAGCAGCCAGAAGTGTTAGAAGACCGGGCTCACTTTCTACTCTTTTTGCTGCTCCTGTGTGCCCTCTCTTCTCTCCTTGACTCCCAGTCCTAAACTTTGATGATCTTTAACCTTTCAAGCAAACAATAACTGTTCCAACATTATACCTTACCTGTGCTGTCCTGGACATTACTGGATCGGTAGATCAAAAAGCCTAAGGAAGGTCTCATGAATTCTCTCTGTTAATAACACTCTCATTCACTCTCATTGATAATTTCATTACTATATGCTCCAGAACATCCTCTTTGTCCTTTCTGCAAACAACTGTCATCATATTCACTATAAAAAAATTTTAACATGAAGATTATTTAGGTTTAGTTGTGCAGAAAAAATAGGTATTTCTTTTTTATAATTTGTCTTGTAGAGATCATGTCATCAAACTCTTGTGACAGAGTTTTATTTGTGCAGCTAAAGGAAAGAAAAGCAAATCTTTAGTGATTTGTAAGTAAACCTTTAGTGATTTGAGAATAACTTCAATACTTTACTTATGCACTAAGTGGGTTGAGCAGAACACAATCTCTGAATCCCTGAATTCAAATAATCTAATACACAGCCTTGTTTCCTATAACAGAAATGCTAACATACACATGCATACCCAGTGCTGAGCCACTACCACATTGACAGCTTCTCAGTCATGTAGTTAGAGCAACTATTAAGAGGTAGCAACTATTATGAAAAGGAGGCAAAATGCACAATTTAGCAATCAGTGGTGTAATGACATACTAGGAATAAAATACTGTACTATCAGACAATATCCAGGTCACTGGTTCTGATTGAAATCAGTTTCCTTTGACGACTAAAGTATTCATGCACTTAGTACTATGCATTTAGTTTCCTTTGTGATAATAAGAGACTTCTACCCAGATGTGTTCCACCATGTCTGGATATGAACTCTTTCTTCTGCTAAGTTACTCTGGAAAAATGGGGGCTTAACTCTTTTCATATTAATGCAAACTAGTAATTAGACATGAAAGAACAGAGTGAATAAGACTGTAGAGCTAATCAAGGGGTAAATAACACTGAAATGCCTCCTTGCAGTATTTTCCTGCAGAAAACCATCATTCAAATAGTCGAAATTTGGTTCTTCCTGCTCAATTGAGGAAACACAAATTAAATCATCAGTACTTTTATCATCTCTCAATGCTTACTGTCATTTCTTCAGGGCCTGTTGTACAAACAGATAATGCTTTATGCATAGGATGTTGGAAGTCAACCTTTCCTCCCTGCAGAATGTCATTTAGTCATCATGCTGCCCTTGCTAGTCCCTTTCCCACTGGACCCTGACATTCAATAAGCAGATTGAATTAATTGTTCCAACCAGAGCTGCTTACTTGTGTATTCGTCTTTTCCAAGGGTCTCCCTTTGCTTCATTTGGTATGTTTTCACTCAATTATGTCATGGGCTAGAGACTGAGGAGTACTGAAGTAAACAGAAGTGGAATATGAACTATCAGTTCAATTCCTCTGAACTAAAACCCAATTCCCACTTAGCTTTGAGACACTTTGCCTGCAGAAGCATCAGACCTATTGCATGTGAAGCAGAATGCAGGTAAACTTTTGAACCAGCCACACATTGGGAGCAATTTCACAGTATGGGATCCCATTAGAGCATGACTGTGTACTATTGTCTTAAGCTTTCCTAGATGAAACACAAATGGTAGTTAATCAATCAACCCTGTCCTAAAGAGCTGAAAAGAGAGTACGCAAATCCTAACACAAACACACACACACACATACACACACACACACACCCCAACCACTAACCTTTTTTAAGAAATTCAACAACATTTAAAACCTAAAAATAAACATTCAGGAGTCATGACTGGTGAGTGGAAGAAGATGCAGAGAAAAAGAAAGACCAATATAGATTTGCTAAAAATTTAAGATAATCTAATATAGGAACTAGTTATCTGTTGCCAGAGCTAAAAAAGCAGAAAACTTAAAAGAGGAGCCTTACTGAAGTAGTAGCCACCACCTGGCAACTATCACAGCATCTCTTTCCGTTTAGCACTGAGATCCTGGAAACTTACCTGTGATAAGTCAGAAAGAAGACTGCAGGTGACCCACAAACTCCACTGGCCATGACAAAGTCCTGAAATTCACATGGACAGTCAGACTCCTGCTTCTGATGTCACTTTATCTGCCATTTCCCCTTCCCACATCACTTCTTTTCATTTTTGGCTTTGTAATTAGAATCATCTTGAGCTGTTCTTCTGCAACACTTACAGTGCTCCTGAAACTGAAAAGGAATCTAAGAGCCTGAAGCTGGTCCAAAGACAGCATATCTGTTGAACACATAATAAAAGTCATACACTTCCTTTGCCTTTCCAAAGGAACATGGTTGGAAATAAAAATGAATACTAAACCCCAAAGTTGTATCTTCTGGTTTTGAAGTTCTTTTCATTTTTACATGCATGTATTTTTTTCTCAGGCAAATAGTCAGAGACCAGTAACAGTATCAATAGCCTCAGCCCTTCTCAACTTTGTTTTACTCATTAGAGACAGCAATTCCCGTCTCTTAATATCATCCAAAAGGCTGTCAAATAGGAGGTTTCTCTTCGTAAAGAAACCCCTGGGAAAAAAATAAAATCCTGTAGCTAGAAATGTAATAAGGACCTTTACCTTTAAATATGGTATTAATGCTTTACATTTTCGGTGACTGAATTTTTTTTAGGTATTTTTAATAAAACTCGTAAACCATATTTGTTTTTAAGACTATATTGGCCAACATGCATATTGAAAGTCTTTAACTATACTACATCATGATGTCAAGATTTTTTACTTTGAGAGCCACCTATTCAAAATGAAATAATACCACATAACTTTTCTATCATCATTTACAAGCATTTTCCTTCTATTCCCACACCTATGAATACTTATTTTCCTTTTGCTGATCAAAACTAACAAGCCTTTCTCCTAGTGCTTTCTGACTATATCTCTTCCCCTTGTCCTGGAAACCTGAAGACCTGAAGTTACATCTGGGTCCACAGAAGTAAAGAAGCAGAAAGCAAAATAGTAAGAAAATGCAATTGTTGGTGGAAAGAAACTTCATAACAGTTCAGTCTGTCTTACTTTGCTTATATTTTAGCAGATTCCTGTGGCCGAGCTGAAAGACCATTCAGGTCCTGTAAAGAAGAAAAAGGGTTTTGGTCAAAAGCAACCAGGTACAAACGTGGTTTGCTGAAATTTCAGGAAGGATGCCAGCCCGCAGTAGTCAGTGTTAATATTCTTGAAATAGTCTTATGTTACAAGGGTGCTCTTGTTTTCACCAGTCTAGGTTGCTGTATAAAGGTGTTCAGCACTTCGTAAAGTCAGTCTGAATGTGTTTGCTTTGTTCAACTTTCATCCGCAATTTTTGAAGACTAAGATTCCATTGATAAATTTTTAATTGGAATTTATCAAAAAAACCCCAAAAAACAACACCCTACCAATTGAGATGAGACCACTAAAGGGTCAAAATTTAAAGGGAAATTTTGGTGCAGTTACATGTAAGTGTAAAGAGAAATTTACGATGGAAGCTGAATAGCAGCTTTAAATACAGACCTTATTGCTTTAAATATGATAGTCAAAACTTGTCGTGGTTTAAGCCCAGGCCGTAAATTAGAACCATGCAGTCTACTTTCCAACCCCCACCTTTCTTCCCTCTGCTCCTGGAGGGACGGGGAGGAGAATCAAAAGAATGCAACTCCCACGGGTTGAGATAAGAACAGTTTAATAACTACAGGTATAACACAAATCACTACTGCTACCACCAATAATAAGGATAAAGGAAATAACAAGGAAGAGAATACAACCGCTCACCAGCCGGTACCTCACCCCCACCCTGCCGTGATCCAGCCCTTCTGGGTAACTCTCAGTTACATCCCAGGCATGACATGCTGTGGTATGGAATACCTCTTTGGCTAGTTTGAGTCAGGTGTCCTGTCCCTGCTTCCTCCCGGCTTCCCCTCCTCCCTGGCAGAGCATGAGACTCACAAAGTCCCTGGTCAGAGTAAACATTCTGACCAGCAACTGAAAACATCGGCTTTATCAGCATTATTCCCAGGCCGAAAGTCAAAACCACAGCACTGCACCAGCTACTAAGAAGGAGAAAAAGTGACTGCTGCTGCTGAACCCAGGACAAAACTGAAAAGTCTGGTTTTAATATACCTTTAGAAACTTCACTGCCACATCCACTGAGGGAAAGATTGAGCCTGCACAAAGTTCATTACTGATGCCGATTTCAAAGTCAACATAAAGAGAACAGGAAAGAGGATACAGCAGCTTCAGCTGCAGGATCCACCACAAGCTCCCTCGCTAGTCTGAATTACAGACAAAACATTCTGTTCTAAGGTGGTCACATTTAATGAGGAAGACATTGAGGCTATGGACTGACAGGCATTTCAACAGTCTTTTTACAGAATGCAGAACACCATTTCCATCCTTGGAGTTTCAGTTGACATTATTCATAGAATCATAAAATGGTTTGGGTTGGAAGAGACTTTAAAAGTCATACAGTTCCAACCCCTTGCCATAGACAGGGACACCTTCCACTAGACCAGGTTGCTCAAAGCTCCATCCAACCTGGCCTTGAATTTTTTTCATTATTCTATGAAGCAAATGGAAATGAGAAGAAAGAAAAGTCCCCAGCAAAATCTTATCTTATTTCTCTTCTCTGTTGTGTTTCAAGTTCAAAACAATACAGCCAGCTTAAAAATTTCAATACATTTCTCTTCAGCTGTCAGTCACAGGCCTTCACATTAAGGACAGAATCTTCACAGAATCAACAAGCTCTTTAAATACAAAATATTCGCATAAGAAGTGCAGTCAAACTTTTTCTGATGTTTCACTGCACTGAAATCAGCTCTTTTTCTGAAACCAGAGAAAAAAATTGCAAATCATATTTGTTACTGGATGTTATCTGTTTGATTTTTTTTTTTTTTTCCTTGAAAAGGAAATTATCATTAAGGCCAAACATCATCTCATCTTGTTTCTTTTTTCTATTGAACAATCACGCAACCTTCTTCAGGCCATTGAGTTTTGGGAAGAGGAAGGTGATCAGTCAGAAAACCTAAAACTTTTAAGTTTCCAGAAATTCAAGACAGATCATGGCAGTGTACGATCATGTGACAAATTTAAGGGAAGTGTTTCATGACTAGACAAATAAACCAAGAGGCTAAAGTAAGCAAAAGGACCGTAGAGCTGAAAAAAATTATCAGGAAATCATAATAGACTTCTTAGGAGCATTGACTGTCTGTGTGACCTTGCATAACTTCTGTGTACCTCTGTTTTACCCTGCAAAACAAAAATCAGTGAATTCTAAGATACATGGAAAGAATATAAACCACTTTATGATTAATGAATGCCACTGTACAAAAGAAGAGAATGGTATTTTTTCATGTTTATAATTGAGACTCCTAAAAGTACTGACAGATCACAGTGTCCTGTATATTTAGCATAAAATTGAATGATGACTTGGGAAAACAAACTGTATTTTCCCTTTTCTATCAAGATGACCTCATTATGAAAATTTGGATTTTTTCCATAGTGATCGGTTAATATAAATACTAACATTTGAATAGCTGTGTACTTCCAGCTCAACCTGTTGAAAGCTTAAGTATACTTGATCACTTGATTCCTTCCAGCTCTTACTCTATACATTGAAATCAGCTGTTTACTCAAATTCTATTCGAGTTAAGCCTAGTTATCATTTTATGCATTCTGCTTATTGACCCACACAAAGTAGAGAGGTACAACTACAAATCATTTTCTAATCTTCTTAAAGTTCCTCTGAATCAGGTAGGGATTTTGACGTTCCATTTATTTAAAATGTAAATGCTCATTGCAGCTTTGAGTTTGGCGAGCTACAAATAGGCAGTTTGTTCTGCCTGTTCAAATGCACATAGAATCATAGAATCATAGAATAGTTAGGGTTGGAAAGGACCTTGAGATCATCTAGTTCCAACCCCCCTGCCATGGGCAGGAACACCTCACACTAAACCATGTCACCCAAGGCCTCATCCAACCTGGCCTTGAACACCGCCAAGGATGGAGCATTCACAACCTCCCTGGGCAACCCATTCCAGTGCCTCACCACCCTCACAGTAAAGAATTTCTTGCTTATATCCAATCTCAACTTCCCCTGTTTAAGTTTGAACCCATTACCCCTTGTCCTATCACTACAGTCCCTGGTGAATAGTCCCTCCCCAGCATCCTTGTAGGCCCCCTTCAGATACTGGAAGGCTGCTATGAGGTCTCCATGCAGCCTTCTCTTCTCCAGGCTGAACAGCCCCAACTTTCTCAGCCTCTCTTCATACGGGAGGTGCTCCAGTCCCCTGATCATCCTCGTGGCCCTCCTCTGCACTTGTTCCAACAGTTCCATGTCCTTTTTATGTTGAGGACACCAGAACTGCACACAATACTCCAAGTGAGGTCTCACGAGAGCAGAGTAGAGGGGCACGATCACCTCCTTCGACCTGCTGGTCACGCTCCTTTTGATGCAGCCCAGGGTACAGTTGGCTTTCTGGGCTACAAGCGCACACTGCAGCAGGCTCATGTTCATTTTGTCATTGACCAACACCCCCAAGTCCTTCTCCGCAGGGCTGCTCTGAATCTCTTCTTTGCCCAACCTGTAGCTATGCCTGGGATTGCTCCGACCCAAGTGTAGGACCTTGCACTTGCCATGGTTAAACTTTTTAAGGTTGTCCTCAGCCCACCTTACAAGTGTGTCAAGGTCCCTCTGGATGGCATCCCTTCCCTCTGGCGTATCAATCGAACCACACAGCTTGGTGTCATCGGCAAACTTGCTGAGGGCGCATTCAATCCCACTGTCCATGTCACCGATAAAAATGTTGAACAAGACCGGTCCCAACACCGATCCCTGAGGGACACCACTCGTTACCGGTCTCCAGGCGGACATCGAGCCATTGACCACAACTCTTTGCATGCGGCCATCCAGCCAGTTCTTTTTCCACCGAGTGGTCCACCCATCAAATTGATGTCTCTCCAATTTAGAGACAAGGATGTCATGTGGGACAGTGTCGAGCGCTTTGCATAAGTCCAGGTAGATGACATCAACTGCTCTACCCCTGTCCATCAGTTTCGTAGCCCCATCATAGAAGGCCACCAAATTGATCAGGCAGGATTTCCCCTTAGTGAAGCCATGCTGGCTGTCACCAACCACCTCCTTGTTTTTCATGTGCCTTAGCATGTCTTCCAGGAGAATCTGCTCCAAGAGTTTGCCAGGCACAGAGGTGAGACTGACTGGTCTCTAATTCCTCGAGTCATCCATTTTCCCCTTCTTGAAAATGGGGTTTATGTTTTCCTTTTTCCAGTCGTCGGGAACTTCACCTGACTTCCATGATTTTTCAAATATGATGGCCAGTGGCTTAGCAACTTCATTCGCCACCTCCTTCAGGACTCGCGGATGGATGTCATCAGGTCCCATGGACTTGTGTATGTTTAGGTTTTTAAGATGGTCTTGAACCAGATCCTCTCCTACAGTGGGCCTAAGGTCTTCATTCTCACAGTCCCTGCGTTCGCCTTCCAAGACTTGGGTGTTGCGGTCAGAGCCTTTGCCAGTGAAGACTGAGGCAAAGAAGTCATTAAGAACCTCAGCCTTCTCCAAATCTTGGATAGCCAGTTCTTCCGATATCTTCCGAACGGGGCCTACGTTGTCCCTAGCCTGTCTTTTACTCGCTACGTACCTATAGAATCCCTTCCTATTATCCTTAACATCCCTAGCCAAGTTCAATTCTAACAGGGCCATAGCCTTCCTAACCTGGTCCCTAGCTTCCCGGACAACATCCCTGTATTTTTCCCAGGCCGCCTGTCCCTGCTTCCACCTTCTATAAGCCTCTTTTTTCCTTTGAATTTTCCTCAGCAGCTCCTTCTCCATCCAAGGAAGTCTCCTGGCCTTCTTGCTGCACTTCCTTCTAATTGGGATGCAGCACTCCTGAGCTTGGAGCAGGTGATCCTTGAATAACAACCAACAGTCTTGGGCCCCCCTGCCCTCTAGGGCTGTGTCCCATGGAACCTTACTAAGCCGCTCCTCGTGGCTCTTCCTGGCTCCGCCCCCTGTGAGTCAGCTGCTCGCGTCAGCTGAGCTGCCGGCTCCTGGGCAAGTCCTGCCAAGGACCTGAGGCTCCCTCGGTGGCTCTGGGCGCTCTGAGTAGAGGCTCCTGGACGCTGATCTCCTCCCTGCTCTGGTATCATCATTGATTCCTTTTATTCCTATGAGTTTATGAGCTGACATTACTGAGTAAATTATTGATATTGTTTGATATTACACTTACATTGTACATTACAATGCGAGATAACTCCAGAAATTTTAGTGAAGTATTTTTAGGTTTACACCACTGCAATTATGACTAATATCTACTTTTTATTTTAATAAAAATCTTGTATACCATGTGGCAATCTTAAATTCCGAAACAGACTTTTGTGTCCTGGGGTTATCTAGTTTTGAATTCTGCAGTAAGTGCAAATGCTATAATAACACTACAATAAAATTATGCTTTTCACTGGGTTAAATTTGAAATTCCATAATACATTAAGCATAATATACCTGTGGAAAACATCAGATATTGTATCTGCTTGTGTATCTGCTTGTGTAAATTTCCAGTAACCTAAAGTAAGATTGTTAATTCTAAATTTAAACCCAGTATGATTTTGGACATCTGAATGCTACCCTCTCTTTAGAATACCAAAACTTTTTATAATGGCAACAAGAAATCAGCATGCCAGAGATATGTATTGAGGTACGTAGAGAAAAGTGTAATTTGAAGGTTTTTTCCTTCCACAGGCATGAAACCAATTTGATTTCAGGGCTATAAAGAGAATTCTTAAAATAATCTCCTTTATGAGGAAATCATGGGGAAAGAATTTGAGGAAAAGTGGAATCAAAATGGTGACTTTTCAATCAGAATTGGACTGGAGAAATAGTTCAGCTGAAGGAGGAGGAAGGAATAACATGAATGCATGCTTACGCATCTCTGAACAATCAGGTTTTGTACAAAAAGAACCAGTATCTACTCACGTTAGACAATTTTAAGCATGCTTTTTTGAGTTCAGCAGAAAAAAAAAAAAAAAAGACAAGAAAAGAGAAAAGAATAATAGGCAATACATTTTCTATTGTTTTATATACCTAAGTAGTTTCGACTTCATGCATTAAAAGATACAAATGGGTTATTCAGAGATAAGTAAATGAAGTAAAATTAAGGAGTAATAAAGAATGTAAAAGATGAGAAGATGAGAAACCTCTCATGAAAAATGTCTCACTTTGACTTTACAAGCGATAGAGTTTAGCTAAGTAACAAAACTCTGGTTTTCTCTGTCTGAAGGTCAAGTTGCACTCATTAAGAAGTCAATTCCAATACAGTCCTAATATTTACCACTGTACCAAGTAATAAATATCTCAGCTGAAATGGTGAAACACAAAACCAGTTAAAAATGGTGACATTTGAACCGATACCAAATAAGCCTCAAAATTAGTGATTGCTGAAATAAGCTGAAACTACTTTCAAATTATAACTTAAAGCTTCAAATTCAGGTATTGATAGCAGCCTTGGTTCCAATCCAAAACTCATTATTTGATATCTAAGCTCTTGTCATTAAAAAATAAAAAATAAATAGAAAAAGAAGAAAGCTAATAAAATAGGTTTCACTAAAGAATGGCAGAATAGACGAGACATCTTCAGACAGGGTGTTTCGTTAGAAAGCCATGAGTTTTCAGTTATCCTGACAGTAACTTTCACAGAGAATTATCTGGAAAAGACTGCTGGTGTTAGGAAAATTGAAATAAAAGAACCTAAGATTCGAGGGTATAAGGTCAGGTATGTGCTTGCTTGGATTAAATGGCTGATGTAGAACGACTATAGTTTTTTGCATGAAAAAGTGCATTTTTGTTTGACAAATGCCTGGTTATATGCACACATAAAGCACTTAGCTATACTCATGAATATATACTATGAAGTTGACTTTAAGGTACAAAGAACCTTTCTTCTCACTGCCATTTTAGTATTTAATTGCACTTTGAACAAAGAAAATTCTGGATTTACACCTGAGTAAATGAACACAGCAACTGGCTGATAACTTCCAAGTGATTTTAAATTAGAAAACTATTTTGGCCCTAAATAACATCTTATATTTTTGAAAGATCATATTTGCACCTATTTTAATGTCATGAAACACTTAGAGGTACTATATTTTTCGTGCGTGGAACTTAACTCAATTTACTGAGTGGTAAATTCAGCTCCCCAGTGACCCTCATTTCTACCCATGAAAATAATAGTGGACATTTCAAAAGACCATCTAATTATCTGTGGACTGATACTATTTCACAAAGGCTGAAATCTACATATTTAATAAGTAGGTATTTTGTTACAATGCAGTATCATTCAGCATCCTCCAGACTAAAAATTCAGCTGTTTTTCCTGCTGTTACTGACTTACATTTTTTGCAGTCTTATGCACTCTGACAGATTTTATCCCATAGATGGCAAGAAAATGAGAGCAAAGAATAGAAATCATATTATTGTTCATCGCTTTTTCTTACTCACATAGCTCACATACCAAAGTTGATTCTATGAAATGGCAATGCCACCTCATCTTGACCTCAGTTTATAGACCTAAGCAATACTAACAAATCTGCTAAAATGTATGGGATCAGATAAGCCAACAAAAAAAAGCAAGTAAGCATCATGATGAATTTTTCCTGTTAATTTAATTTTATATGAAACAACACAAACATTATGATATGAATACTTAACACATTTTCTTTGTTATAATAACTATAAGACAATTCAAATCTCAGCATACATAAATGGCTTTTATAAAGAGGGGATCTTAATTTCTACCTTTTCCAGGAGTATATTTAACTGACATTATCAAGATATGTTACAATTAGAATTCCCCTTGTTTATACTAGAAATCACCAAAATTAGGTGTTAGAATTATCAGCATTAGTTCATTGTTACAGACAGTAAGTGAACTATAATAGTATTTCAATAATAATATAAAAAAAGAGAGACAACAGATAATATTTACATACCATCTATTAATTATTTAAATTTTTGAATTAACATTATATATTTATAATCTTAATTATGCACACAAATGCCCTCAATATTAAACGGGGAAATTATATTATCATTATTATTATTATTATTATTATTATTATTATTAAATATGGCACAACAAAAGCTATGTCAGGCTGCCTATTTATAATGGATCACTAGTGCCCCCTTCTGATATGAAGTAAGAAAAAATATCGAAGTTTTATGCAGTATACTTCATGGTATGCTCTAATACTTAGAGATTTCCTTCAGTTAAGTGTTATTTTTAATGTAAGAAACCTGCTAAGAAGCTAGATATAAACTGGTCAACCTTGCATTCACAATCCTAAGGCTGTTCACTTTGGTAAACCTTACTATAAAAGAGTAAAAAAAGATAAATGTGAAAATCTAAGATATACATTATTGAAAATATATATTAACCTTTTATTTTTGAGTCTATCTTCGCTATAACTTTTAGAAAGAGTGTCAATTTATATTGGGTTTTGTATTTTTAATTTAATAATAATTCTTTATTCATGTACTTGGGGAAAAAATAAACCAGAGCTACAACCTGGAATTAATCATGGTAAATGTCATATTGCCAGGTTTCCTACAGAACTGTTGCCGATGAGAATAAAGACATGCTCATTCATTACAGCCCCTTCCCTTTAATTTAATATAAAGGGCAATAGGCAGCATGATAGATTTTAAAGGTATTGTCTGCAGCATTGATTGCTCTATATTGATATTTTTTGTTGCTGCGTCTTGCTGCTGTTTTATGTGCAAGCTATATGCTCATTCTTTACATTATTTGATGCAATCTTCTTCATTTGGATTGCAATAATTTTCTAGCAATTGTTAATCTGAGGATTTGATTGACACATTGTAATAATAAGGAAATTAACTTCTGAAAAAAAATATATTTCTTCCTAATTTAAAAATATATCTTCTTTTCTCATGAAGGCATATGAAAAGTCAATTTTAGGAAAGTTAGACTCATGCTACTCATTTTAAATTTTTTGGTATCTTGATCTGACAATATACTAGTCTATTCTATTTTTTTTTTGGGGGGGGGGGGGTATATTCACTATGTTAAAATTCTGAAAGCTTCTATAGAAATATCAGAAACAAATCAAAGCAGGATTCAGTGACACATTAAGGACCCCAGCACTTGTCTGGGAGCTGTTTTTGCAAAGCTAGTCCACAGTACTTGAGATCAAGACCAGGAACAAATTATTGTTGTAATCAGAAATGCCAACTTAAGATGATTAGATGGATCTTAATAAACTTGAAAACTAGTATTTATTGACGATAAGCATATGTTTTGGCTGTGAAGTGGCCTCTCTCACATATTTTTATAATAATTCTTTAGAGAAATAATGCTCTCATTTTAATCTGATGTTTTCACTTTCTGCATCTGGGTAGGCTGAACATATTCCCTCTCACCATAATCACTTCACACACAAAAATCAAGAGATTCAGTTTTCTGACAGAGCACATTAGCTTCTGCTAACTATTGCACTAAATATTTTTGGATCTGTGCTTCGTGTCACAAATTTTAAGAGGCTGATTTCATGAAATATGGCAAAACCAGAAGTTATAGACTTCATCGACAAGTGCAGATAATAATACTTTTATTTTTTTGCCAGAAATTAGAAATGTGTTACACACTTAGCAAAATCTTGTCTTCTTCAAACAGAAATCTTAGCAGCCCTATATTATAAACCATGCAAGTTCTCAGACAAATCACATTTTTCAGGGGAATAAGCAATAGGAAATATAAATGTGTATATACTTTTCAAAATTCACCATTTTTCTTTATGGGACATATGTCTTTACTTGTCATTACATTACAATTTCAGAAAATGAAAAAGCCAGGAAAAAAAAAATTAAAATTCCGGTTTAAAAATTTTCTCTGCTGAAAACAATTGTGCTCAGAGACTGCCTTGCTGCAACACCTTTGTACAGCATTCCCACTTACATTTCTAAACCAACTCAAATGTTTGTAAGACTACATGACTTACACGTTTTGGAGCTTGGATGTGTTTTTGCACTTAGCTAAGCACATCTCTTCCATTACCCCAGAAAAGAGGATGCTGGTGGGGAGACACCATATGAAGACAGAATATATCATATTAACAAGCAACAGGTGACTAAGCTGTCTAAGCTTGCCACCTGAGCTTGACCTCTGAATCGTCATGAAGAATGAAGACTAAAGGGAATAATTTTTTCTAACAGTCACAAGAGGCAAAGGGAGCAATGCAGAGAGGACTAAACCAGTACATTGTGAGTTTTCTGTTCCCGTAACATTCAGTTCTTCCAGTCTAGCACAAGACACAAGGCTGTAAATCTGTTAGCCTGCCTGCTATTTACCTATCAAAGACATGTACTGGTAAAAGTTCTGTCAAAATAAGAAAATAGGTATATTTTTTAAAAAAGCAAATAGCTTAAGAAGTGTTAAAGAAAACAACTTAGATGAAATTGTGCTGAAAAGGTTGTTCAAAAGCAGGTTTTAGTAGCTTATGATTACAGAGACATATTCCAGATGTTACATATTTCTTAAAATAATTTTAGCATCTATTTTTAGAGCAATCAGAATGATACAAAATATTGCTTTATGTTATCTCTCTTGGCTGAACTTCCCAGTATGTAGCACTGCAATTTTTAAGGCTAATTTTAAAACTAACTTTGAAAAATGCCCTGAAATTATAGCAATTTACCAAGAGTAAATGAAAATATAGTTACAGTGGAGAAAACTCAGATTATAACATATTATTGCAAAGATAAGTCAATAATATATACTATATGATAGCTAATTGCTATTCATATTATTTTCATGAAAACAGTAGCATGGCAAACTTACATAACCTAAGTTTCCAGACCTGAATTCCAAGCATATACCTTCCTCTGTGACAAACTCTGAATTGTAACAGCTGAGAAGATCTTTTAATTAAGAAGATTTATTTTACATCTTTCAGAAACATTGCCTATCACCTGGTGTTTTAAAATCATCCTTCTCAATAACAACTTTTCTCTTAGCCATAACTATCATCTCAGTTTGTTTCTATTATCTGGCAAGAAAACAAAAAACTCCAAGCAACAATACCTTCATGGAAAAAAAAAAAAAAAAAAATCAACCCCCAAGCAAACAAATGGAAAAAAAGAAAACCATTCAGAAACAGCCCTTCAAAACTCATCAAAAAGGCTTTGGGGTACAGGACAGCAAAAGACTTCTTAGGTAGGAATCAGACCGTGGTAGAAGAAAAACACAACACGGAGCAGCATGCCTTAACATATTGGCAGGTGGGTCAGACGCTGGGAGAACACACCACCCACAACACATATGACAAAGATCTGCACTCACACACTGAGTGCAAATTTCAGCTTCGTAATGCACAGCTACTTGACTGGAGGAGAGTTTGGGATTTGCGGGTGACAGCAGTGTTTGGTATGTGGAGGGCTCGGTTCTGGTTTTACCGAGCGATGCCACCATCACTGCTTTGGCTTCCCAACATCCATGCTGTAAGGTGAGATTAGGATCAGTCTCACCACATGCTGTAAAATCTTGTTTGTAATTTATATTCCGCAAGAACAGTTTTTAGCAAATTGCATAATAAAGGTAACTCACATTTTGCGTGGACCATGTCCTATAGAAAATGCCTAAACATAGGGGAAGACGTGTCAGTCAACCACAAAGGCAGAGCATGGGGAAGAGAAAAAGAGGTCTTGCAGATCCTCACAAAACCAACGAGTAGAGGCACTTTCCATACTATCTCATCCTGGTCCGGATGCTCCAATCTTATCTCAGTATCTGCATAAATTGTGCCTTCAGCAGCTCACTTGAGGCAACAGAGCTTTTATCCACCTCTATTTATCCAGATGAAAGAAGCTGGACCCACAAGGAAGAGCAAAAGCCAAGGCCAAAAATCCCCCAGAATTTGTAAGCTAGGGAAGTTTATGCAAATGAATCTTAGAGTTCCTGTTATTCAACCCTTATTATGCTGCCCACGGTAAGACGTGCACTGCGGCTATTAGTCCCTGTGCAATGCCTCAAGGTGGGGCAGCAGATCTACTCCTGACATCAGCAGGGTGTTCCCAGGAGTGAGAATTTGGCTGTTTCTGCCTGTTAGCCAATGTGTGACAATGTGGTTCCCTGGCTCCATCCTCTCCTGTCATTTTTGTTCAAAGTTGAATCCTTTGGTTTTGCACCATGACCTCAACTTTCTTATACCCTTGTGTGCAAAGGGCCCTACAACTGAAAAGAAATTGGCAAAGAATAAAAAGGCTGACTTAACAAGCCAGGAAATCAGTAATATAAGGAAAGGGAAGGAGCAACTAATTTGATAAGAAAAAACCCCACCAAAACTTGCCTTGCCTTGAGAAAGATTCAAGCTTAAATTCCTCTAGCTCTCAACCATGTATACTTACTGCAAACTTATCTTCTCCACAGAAGACTCCGAATGCCTGGGAGCAGCCAAATTCATGCCAATGTCTTGAGACTTTTGTAAATTATAACAGAAGTACTTCATGCTAAAATTTTCTTCACTAGCCTGTTTTAGCTAGCTGTAATCCAAGGTCTTCAGTTTGCATAGCACCCCCAAAGTAAGGAGTTGTAAACAGGAAGATGTTGCAGTTGACTATGGGCATTTTAGGGTAGAGTGTGGGATTTTTACTGAGAAGTCTATGCCATGACTTCCTAGATAACATTTTAAAAGATTGGTGTATGTTATCAGAGTTGGTTCCCCTTCAGGCAGTCTTCCAGATTTCTCGACTTTGTGGTAGATCATGAGGTTACAGCAGAATCAAAAGTTCAGTGGTAGTAGCTGAAGTTGGCACACTGTGCCTAGAAAATGGGGGAAATTAAATGAACATTACCCAAGCTACTGCAGTACAAATAATCAGTCTTTACTATTCCAAACGATTTTTTTCAAAAGCACTTTAGCAATACTATTCTTAAAACAAAAAAGAAGGCTGTCTGAAAAGATATTGGGAACATAAAGTCTTTTACTTGAAGAGCCATTGCAGATTGCATGTTGTTTTGCAGTTGGAAATGTGGAACTGACAGTAGAAATGCATATGTGCCTGTGTATGTCTGCTGTGTGTGAAGTCTAGAGGGATTATTCCATGTTAATGAGAGCCAAGGAATTCCTCTAGCAGCATCTTGCATAAGTGAGAATCACATAATTTAAAGCTGGCCAGGGGCAGCTTTAACTTACATGCCATTTTCAAAATTGCTTTTTTTTTCTTTTTGAGGAAATAAAAGCTATAACTATACTAGCTTTTGCTAGCTCCCTTCCATATTGCATGTCCACTAAGCTTTCTAAAGAATGGATTTGCACCCTTCTAAAAACCTGTAAGTGCAATACATGTTATTTCCTTATGGATGAATACTGATTTTGCAGAATGAATATGATAACACTACACAATGCTTCTCTCAAGTCCATTAAATGAAACCCCAGGCTATAAGGTCTGTAAATCACAGTAGATTATGCTACGAGAGTCCACATTCTTCCTCTTCTCTGACACCCTTCCGTTCTTCCTATAAAGCACCATGGAAAAAGATGTCTTTCAACAAAAAAATGTAATTAGTTTTTTTCATTAATTTATTTATATTAGTGTCCCCAGCAGTGAGAACTCTCAGAGTTTATTTTCTAAAATCTGTAAACAAACATACATGAAAATATATGGCCTTTCTGTTCGTAGCCACACAAACGTGTGATAATTTCTTTCTCTCACCATGCAGTAAAAGAAAGTCTATAGTTCATAATATTGTATTATAATTTAATCTAAAATTTATCCCATTTAACAAAGCAATTGCTTAGCAGTAACTCATCATTTCTCCAAAACTGAGGCATGTAGCTGCACATGAGCTAGCTTTGATTTGCAGTGGATCTCTGGAAACAGATCTTGTTTTAAGTGAATCTTCTCAGCTTTAGCATTGCTTTTGAAATCTCCAGTTAGACTAGACACGAATAAGATACAAAGATGAAATTTTTACGCAGTAAAATATGTCACTAACAGTATTTGTATAAAAGAACACAAACTATATGACCAAAATGAACATATCTTTTACTACATTTTTAATTAGATTTTAGATATTTTTCATTACACCAATACAAATGAATTCAGCCTGTACTTTTGTGGTTAGAAGGGGGAATGTGGTATTAATGATACAGATTGAATAGTCATGACCTTTCTATCCCTAACCTTCTTCCCATCCCAAGCACAGACAGACAATGCAAATCAGCTGAAGGAAGAAGGTATGGAAAACTGCCTCACTTGGTGTGTCTGTTCCACAGCAAATTAACAGGGAGCTGCAGCCACCATGCTATTCCAGGACAGCACCCAGACAACAACAACAACAAAAGATATTATGCACTTAGAGAATTCGTTCTTTTATTTGACCCTTTATGAATATACATACTAAATCAGTAACTTTTATGACTTCCTAAAGATTTAAGAGAAGGTAAAAAACATTTTCTGCAAAGATTATGTGAGGCAAGAGTCATTTTAAAATAGTACCATTAAAGGTTGGTTGGAGCTTGCAGTGGCAAAGACAAAAAAACTCCACTATCCAAGACAGTATTTTACTTAAAATTATAAAATCCATATAGAATGATTCAGAAATAGTGGGCTTTTTTTAGTTCCTGTGCATTAATTTAAATATGAAGCAATACCTCTACATTTCATGGTAGCTACCGTTTCTTTTATTCTCAAAGTAATCTTAGTAGGTGGAGGGAGGGAGAGGCAAAACTTTTAAGCATTTCTAGCCTGATGTGGGGGTGGAAAAAGAAGCTTGTAGGCTCTGATAGTGACTGCCCCTCGGAAACAATAATTAGCTTGAGAAAAGCACAGCAGTTTCAGCTACCAAAAGGCACAAAATCCCAGTGTCACCAGTTTGATCAGCTCATTGATAGGATATGCAAAGACCTGTTAAGAAACACAGGAGCAGCAATGATAGGGATAGGCATGTTTGTACTGTGTCAGTTTCAGGCAGTCAAAAAACAGAATGATTGTCAAATATGAAAAAGTAAAATAAACGCTAGAACTTATACAGAATGAGTTATAGTTCTAAGGGTGATGTCTTAGATAAGCTTTGTCATTCACTTTTTTGAAATAATTATCAAAATATGGACTAAAAATAATGCATCAGCAAAAGAAGAGCAGAAAAAAGCAGGACAAAAATCTTTGTAAGCTGATCTCGCTTGACCTTTAGACAAATAAAAAATTAGTAGCTGTGCAGAACAAATATTCCTGTAAGTTCCTAGTACAGTAAGTAAATCAAGTGCTTAAATATTCTAACATTTTTTAAAATTATTTTTATTTACTCACAGAGTTAATTGGTGTTTTACAAATAAAGTCACAGTTTCTGCCATTGCAAGTTTGTCATTTTTGCCAAAAATAGCCTGTAGAGAGACTACATATTCACTAAGGTTGAAGGTCAAAACTTCAGGTTTTGTTTGTGTCTTTTGCAGAAAAGCACATTTTTCCTAGTCAGCCACTTTCCATTGGAAGCTGTGCATTTGTAAAAAGATTTGCTAAAGATTGGTAGCTCTTTGTGCATGGTTCATCTTTTGCTGTATTTTTATAACATGCTCCGCAAACAAGAGACACAGCCTCCTGGGTTGTGGCTGACCATGGTTGGTGCAATACAAAAACTATTCAGAAAATAAAAACAGGGTAGGAGCAGGGTAAGGAGATTACATAAATCAACTCTCCTGCCATCCTTCTGCAGACTGTGCACCCCCAAACATGCACACATGCACAAATAAGAGCTGACTCATAAACCAGTGTACCCCCAGTCTTTGGAGAAAAACATCATCAGTATTCTTACTGTGGGAAATGGACAACTCAGCAGCATCCTGTACAGGGAGTGCCTACCAGCCTGTCATTTTTGCCTTCCAAGGGGAAGATAAAAACCTTATCATAATATTGGAGGAAGGAAAGGGGTTTCTCAGTTTTATTTACATCAGTATGCATGAACAAGAACAAATGTAATAGCAATTACCCTCCAACTGTAGCTGATTGTCTTACTCTAATCTGCTTTATCTTTTGATTTTGCTACAGCACTGACGAAGAGCAAAATTTGAACTCCCACAGGCCCAGCTATGCACAGATACCCACGCGTGCAGGGTATTGCTCTGATTATACCCAGCCAGCACCTTACAAACACTTAAAAAATTTGTTTCTACAGAGTTGAAATTAGAGGAACTCCTCCTTGAAATTCAGAAGCATTTGTCATCTCTGTTTCCAGCTAAAAGAAAAGCACAGAAGCAACTGTGATGAGAAAAGGTTGCTCAAGTAGTACTTTTTGATCAAAAAGGAGCATAAGCTAAGTCCATAAGCACACCATTTAGAAGAGGCAGGTCTTTTGCATCAAGTCAGATTAAGCAGTTAAACTACTGCGACTTTCATGACACAAACAAAACTTTGAAATCTCAAGAGAGCATGCTGTATTTTTTGTAGTGATTTTCCATTTATCCCTGGGAACCACATCACTCATAGTTTTCCTTTCACGATTTAAAAATACATTTGAAGCTTTTACTTCCAAATATAAGGATTACAGACAGTGACAAAATTTAAGAGAAAAACATTCATTGACAGAAATCTAAATATATTTCAGTTTTTATGTGAAAAATAGCCACAATCCTTATCTATTCTCAATCAGTTGGACTTTTGCCAATACATAAAAAGATTAAAATGTAAGATTAAAATATATTTCAAGACACTTCTACAACAAGAGGCCTAAAGGTGCATTCCCATTTCTATAGCTAATACCTAAACACACAATCTACAAACAATTAAATATGAAAGTAATTTTTTCCTTCTTTTTCTCTTAAAATAAAAAAAAACCCCAAAACTATTAATTCTGATGTAGACTATTTTAATTACAGCACTTCATGTCTTCCAACTGCAGTACATTATGTGAAAGAGAAAGGTTATACAGTTAAATTGCAGAATCTCTGTAATTGTATGAAATATTTCCAATGGCAATCTTAATTATTAAGAAACTCCAGATTGCAATTATTTTTACCTAATTAGTGAAGAAAATATTTTGAAACAGCCTTTTTTGAGAAGGTACAGTTATAATATTCCTCCAATGTCTCTTGATTTTGAAATGCGGCATATTATTCAGCCCGGGTCCTTTGATGTGTGTTTTTTCCCTCAATCCATGCTCCAACAATTCTGTCATACAGAGAACTGAAAATTAAGTTATTCTCACCAGCAATACTCCCCCCACAAAGAATCTATCAAACCATAGATATAAACCTCAGAACAATCCCTGCCAGGTTTCTCATGCAAATGCTGCAGAAAAACTTACAAGAGCACTTTAAGATACTGAGAACCCTTCAATGCAACCCAGTATAATAACTTTTACTTGCTAATTTCTATGGGTCAGTTGCAAAGGAATAGACCTGTCAATCTTTTTCAGATGTAGCAGAATTTGTCTGTCTACAAACAGGGATGCTTTGTTGTTGCCATAGAGACTAATCCTCCACTTTCCTTCTGTTGACACAGTTAGTCACATGCTAAACTACCTGATCACACTTTTAATAGGCAGCTGACTCCAGTACCATAAAATGCTCAAATCAAGTTCGCAACACTTGATGCATCTACTGTTGTGTTTTAAAATAATAAAAATAAATAATAATAATAATAACAAAAATATAATAGTGTTGCATATAGAGAATTCTACCACTTCTATCTCAAAAAGTAGGTTGTATAGAAATAGTGCCCGTCTAACAATTATTTCACTCAAGTTCCAACTTAATTATATTATTCTGAATGAATAAATTGTTATAATAGAAGAAATGTTCTTATAACTTGCTTTCTTTTTTTTACATCTTGGATATGAGTTTCCTTTAAGAATTAATTGATTAAACATATGAAGTAGTATAACAATTACTCATAATACCTTTTCTGCTTCTTTTCACAGAATAAAGTATATTATATCATTTTCTCATTTCTAAATTTTAAAACCTGACAAGAAAGCAAATATGGAGGTGGCTCATGCCCTGCAATAAAGCTGTGTTCTGAGAAAGGCAATTTTCATATGTGCAACTTGAAACTTTGTGATGTTTCAATAAGTATTCTATACATAAAGCTGATACAAAGACTATTCATACCATCTTGGTTTGCAAATCAAATAGAAGTGAGCCTTTTTCTTTAAAAAGAAATAAAAAAAAGGTTCAAATATGTTTTTTTATCCAGGTTAGAATATTTTTATGAGTTTTTATTATATTATTTGTTGCTTAAATAAAAGGTAAAAGGGACAAAACCAACAAAACACAAGGACATTAATATATTAAACTTTTTGCTTCTAAAATGACAGAAAGTCTTAATCAAATTTTTCATGACAGCATTATTTTGATGTTCATTTTATCTAAATTCTTTTGCACATTGGCAGTCAAAAGTCTCTGCTTCCATTCTTCAATCAGTCTTTAGCTGCCTTCAGTGTTAAACTACTAATTCTCTTTCCAGTTCCTCCTCATTCAAAATGAAAAATTCTAAAGGTAATTTTCCAAAGCTATTTTGCCCTACTTTAACATATATTATAAAAAGTTTGTTGTGACTCCTTCAATTAACAAGAAAAAATGATGTGTATCATTAATTATGCCAGTAGAAATCATAAATCATCACTGAGTGCTGCAATTAATTATTTTAAAGTCATGTGAAGACAAATGACAGGCAGAAGATAAATCCACAAACCCTTCAGATCAGAATGAAACGGGAGAGACAAAATGGAGATGAAAAGATGCAACAAAATCAGCAACAATTGTGAATTGAAACACACAAATAATTTTCTCCTGTTTCAACATTTTTAATAAGGAGATTGTAACAAAACACTAGTACAACTCAATTGTGTTTCCATAACAAGCCTTAATTTTCAGTATTTATAAACTGACTGAAAAAGATACTCTTACCAGCTTACCCGTTTTGCTTTCTATTTGTCTTTGTTTTGGAGAAGGGTAGCTAAAATGCCAGAAGGATCAAGCATCCCTTTTTAAGTGTTTTACCATCTTTGCCTCTGTAATGTCAGTGAATATGATGTTTTAACTGACTACTTTTCTGGTGGAAAAAAGACCGGTGTGAATACAAAATAGCAATTTTCTGCATATATATTAGTAATATTTGAATGATACAACCTACTAATTTAATACTATTGATCCTTTTCTCTAACATTTGCACTAAGAAAGGTAGTTCAGAACACCCAAGAACATGTAGAGGAACGATGTTATTACTGCGTACCCCAAAACTTGGGCTTTTCTTTAAAACTATGCAAAATACATAGGGTTACAAAGCTCATGATTTTTGACAAAAGTTGCTATTCTTGTCACACAAGTTTAAGTATTTGCACACTATTGCTACCTTCATAGACACACAAATATGGGCTAATACAGTCTCATAAATTCTTACAGGAAGATACTTAGTAAAAAAAATTATCTTGGAATTTATCTTATGGGATTAGAAATTTTTACAGAAACATGAGGATTTGAAACCTGTTCCAGCATTCTTAATATGGATATTTGCAAATAAAACTATACATGCTAATTCTGTATTTACCTATACAATCCTACATGTCACTAGAGGCTCACACATGTATAATTCCCTTTCTTAGATGCAGTCTGGGGGCTTAGGGCAAAGTACAAATACTCACTGTATTCCAAAGTTTTCAGGTTTAGAATTTGAACACAGTTTTTTCCAGTTAATTATATATATATATATATGGGTTTCAAATAATTTACAAAATACCTAGGCATTCATACTTCTTATGTACACTGAAGGACACCTAACCCTTTCCCAATTTTTCTCCTGCCATAGGGTATATGTAGGGAACGCCAGCGTGAACATCAGTGTACACAGATTGCACAACTTAGCATCCTCATTGAATTACTAGATATGAAACTAGGAAAAGCTCTAACAGGGTACAAGCAGTTTTGCTTTGTAGAGGAGAACATCACACTGCAGAATCAAAACTTGCTGCGCCTTTCACCTTAAGGTATTAAGGGTACATGAGCTTTCAGTTTGCAGAATTGGTTTACAACAGTGAAGCAGCAGTACCTGTTTTAAAGCATTACACAGGACATCATGGAAAGATCTGCAAAGAGGAAGAGTGAGTTCTGGGATCTTAAGCCATCCTCACGTCACAGGCACAACTATTTTACAATATTTTGCTCTAGGTAGTCCAGCTCCTGAAATGGTAGCTGTTATCACTGACCATCTGTTACCTGTACAATTACTGCCAATGCTTTTAAATCCCTTATTTATTCTAAAATTCAGTTGTGTAACATCATGTTTAAAAAGTCAGTAGTCACTTCTATTTTATGCAGAAAAATGCTTCTACTTCGGCTACCAGTAGCAGAGCTAAGCAGAAGATGAGAAAGCGAACCGTTGTCAAAAAGCAATGTTTACTGTTTAAGTCTAAAGCCATTGAGAGCATTTGGCAATTATTCTTGTCAGCAACAACAATATTACGATTTTTTTGGACGGTATTCATCATAATTCTCAATTTAGCATTCATCATAATTCTCAACTTAGAATTGTGCACAGAGGCACATACAAAAATGGCATATACAGATGAAGACACAACTTGTCATTACCCTTTCCAAAGACATACGGAGTCATAGCATTTCCCCTGCCCTTAAAGAGAGGTCTGTTTTTAGAGTCCTATTTTTGATAAGTCAGCCAACTATAATATCTATGCACACTAAACTAAATCATAAACTGGCCCAATAAGATCACTTATCAGTTTTGGGTGTCAGCAATTAATGTCCCTTTTTGACAGTAATATCATACTGTCTACTCCATTCCTTGACTAGTTCTAAGAAAGGCAACAGGATTAAACCACTGAGTAAACTATATGTTTTACATTAAGTTAAATGGTGGGAAACTTGGTTCATATCTCTATTGAAAAACATATCTTAATTATATTCTTATCCAGTATAACCTTTTCTGTTGTGATGAGCGCATTTCACTTCACTGAAGCAGTACAGTAAAATGCAGATGTAAGCTTCCTTGTAAAGTCAGTCTTGCAAATGAAGATCCAATGCAACTCCGAGAAGTTTAACATGACCTTCAGCAGCCTAGTTTGTAAACTTATATTAATTCCTAAACAATTTAACCACCATACTAGTGAAAAAGACTTTTTATACTATACTTTAAAAAGACAGCTACACCCTACTCATAGAATGTTTTTGTAGATTCCTTGTCTGGGAGCTGCCATTTCTTTAAGCAGTGAAGGTAACATTTAATTGTGTGGTTCTGAGTTACCAGCTGGGCTTAAACCATGACATTAATACACAAGTAAAATTGTATATGCAACATTTCCTTTTACTCAACCTGTTGAGCAAAGTGAAAAAGTAGTGTCAATTTTTTCTACAGGGATTTTAAAACTAAGTTCAAGTGTAAATAATGGAATTATTATATTTTTATAAGGAAATGTAGTCAATTAGGAATGTCTAAATAAAAAAAATAAATAAACAAAAGAAAGCAACTTCTTTCTTCAATGCACTTTTGAAGCAGTTTTTAAAACATAATTGCTTGCTGGAATATATCTTGCTTTTTTTTTCTTAACTTTTGCTTACATTGATAAAGACCCATCACAGATCAATTTTCCACCTTTTCCAGTCCTTTGTCTTCCTGGTAACACATTGCATGCTCTCCTTATGCAACTTTGCACTTGCAACAAGAAAAATGATTTAAAGATCAAAGGATATTGATCTTCATTCCAAAGTCAATGCCACATATCCTGATGTGTGCATCAAGCAACACAAGTTAATTTACAGTCATGCACATGAGACCATGCAGGACAAGTCAGTCTCTCTATCAGGGATGCTGTTCAGAAATAAAAAACTCCAATTGGCCTAAACCAACTTAACAACACTGCCACATTAACTATTGATGTAAAATGGAAGAACCTGAGCCATCAAACAGGAATATAAATGCAGAAGTTACATTGCTTCACTGTATTTCAATCCAGCTTTCCCCCTACCAATTTTTATACAGATACTGCACTGCAACATGTAACCTATTTTTCTAAGTTCTGAATGCCTTGCTTGGTCTTAAAATTACTACCATGAACAATTCTAACAGAGCCTCTAAAGTCTTTATAAATTAAATTTAACGTTAAAGGAGTTCTGAGACAACCTTCTAAAACCAATTTAATATTTCTTCAGCCACACTTTTTATACCACAAAGGCCCCTGATAATGTTACAAATTCATAACTTATATCTTTATTTATATCTTCCCTGATGTAAAGAATAATTGTAATTAATTAAAATGTTTCTTCTTTAAAAATGTGGTAGTAGCCAGTGCTTTTTTTTATATACATATGTTGGGTTTTTTCCCCCACAAATTAGAGACAGCTTTTTGCCTCCAGAATTCTGGTTAGCGGAAGAGAGACTGAAGGGGGAAAGAGTGGTATATTTTTTTTTTTTGTTCTTTTGGTTCTTCATATTATCAAAAGATAGAGATTTTTTTCGCAAGAAAATTACAAAACTATAAATTTGCTGCAAGTAAATCTTAAGATGTATTTTGTCTATTCTTCCAAAAAGCCTACTTTTGTCACTCTTACTCCTCCTGAGCAATATTTTAGAGCAGTATTTTCTCTGTGTTAGTAAATGGCAGGACTGAAGAGTTTTTATTTACTGCCTTTAGAAGTGCACTCCTCTAAAGTGTATTCTTAAATGTAGAATTATTCAGCTTTTGTCACAATCCTCTTCCCTTCAAAAATAAATCAAAATGGCTGATATAGGAAAGTTCAAGTTCAAAGTCTAATCC
The DNA here is from genome assembly GCF_963264785.1 of Psittacula echo. Taxonomy (NCBI): domain Eukaryota; kingdom Metazoa; phylum Chordata; class Aves; order Psittaciformes; family Psittacidae; genus Psittacula; species Psittacula echo. The sequence continues at coordinate 79,961,238 of NC_137742.1, read as the reverse complement.
CTGGAAAAAATAAAACAGTACCAACAAACCAGTTACCCAATTCTACTAGCTCTTGGACTGGGAAGAGTAATACAAAGGACATGTGTGATGGTGAAGTCTGGAAAGTTATGTAAGTGCTTTTCAAACCTGCTTTAGACCTGACTGTGAATATGCTATGAATCCATTGCTCAAGAAAGATATTCTTTCTGGCAAAGTAAGTGAAATTTGTCTTTATTGACAGCTATGATAAAAAATTCTCCTTGGCATCTTTGGGACCAGGATTTTTCCATAGAGATCTAACCTGCTTCTTATTTGCTCTTAGTTCAAGAAATAATTGCCCTTATAGCTAGGTGTTTTGGCATGATATGGAGTGGTATTTACTCTGGGTGAGGATCGACAGTAATCATGCCTGGCTGGGTGTGAAGAAGTTGCTCACCTACACTACAAACACTCTTAACGTGAAATAACACAGTACTTTTCTAAGCCAGATCACTGCATCTCCCTGGTCAAGAGAAAATTTGCCAGAATAATCCATGTGTCATATCATGACTATGAATTAATGACATTTCATTAATGTGATAAAATGCATTTTTTCCTATGACATGAGTAAAGGTAAGACTGAAGTTTAAGCTAGTAAGCTAACTGAAGATGAAGATTAAAGGGTAATATAGATGGGTTAAGGAAATACTTCAGGTATAAGAGATGTTGTTTCACACTGTAAAACATTTTACACAGCATATATTCTCCATCTTACAGAAAAAATGTTTGGAAATGTGAACATTGTTTTATTTCCCAGGAAAAAAGAAAAAAAAAGTCAGAATTTTTTACAGGGTTATTTTTGCATCTGGTGAATTGATAACTTCTTTCACTGCTTTTTTTTGTTGTTGTTATGAGATTTATACTAATTTGGATATAAAAAGAAGAGCTCTTATTGGCATGAAGACAATCTTTAACTGTATTTCTCCTGATTGTAGTAAACTTCCAGATTACTTTATCTGCCTTTATTACTGGTTACTCTGCAGAAGTATATGTATACGCACAAACATAAACAGATTTGCAACAGAGAAGCAATGATTAAAGAGGTTTCATCCTTTTAGCTTTCCCGTCATTATCAGCCAGCATGATATGTGTTCCTGTATTGCATGAAAAAGAGCATCCCCTGCCTTTTCCGCATTTAGATTGTGGTAGTGTATTCTTCATTATGTGTGCCTAGAGATATATAAATAAACATAGTCCTTCTGTTTATTAGTCCTTTATGTATGATTAATACTGTAACTGAAAATAAAAGCTTTTCCAGAAAGTTTGGCAGACAACACGCCCATGCAACTACATGCAAAATATTTGCTGCATAGCTGAAGATCACTTCAGACAAGGAACAACCTTTACACACAAGCTTAAAAACAAGCAGGTCAAGAAAAGTATGAGAACAATGTCCACCCTTTGAAACTCCCTTTGGGTACATAAAAAAACAGCATTATACAGTCTGGAGAGAGGCCACTTTGACGTATAGAGTTTAGCTTTTATTAGCTGTGAGCTTCTAAGTAGTTTTGGGTGTATCACATTTTTTTTCAGCCCTGCAGTAAAGGTAAAATGGCCTTAGTGAAAGGAATAGGTTGGACTCCAGCCTTTTTCCCGTTTGTTTGTTGGGTTTTTTTTAAATGTGATCTCAGTCAACAACAAAAAAAGCCCCAACAAAACAAACCCCACAAAACCAGCATTTGTAAGATAAAGAATAACAGAGACCCAAGACAAAACGAAACATTTGTGCTGCAATCCCATAGAACAGCTGAAGTCCTTCCTGCTGGTGGAAAAAACAGTTCCGAAGTTTTTTCCCAGCCACAGGCCTCCATTTTAGCTTTTGAATATGAACCTATATAGCAGGATGTTTGCTACTGAGCTGAAAAGTCTCTGACTTAGAAGCACAATGAAACTGCGTCATACAAATTCTCTGTGAAGTCCTAAATGAGCAGGCTGTTGAATTAAATGAGTGTTAGTGGGTATTCTTCTCCAGAAATTTGCTATTTTTTCTGCTCCTAAGGTTTCTTATATGATTCCAAAACAAATTGAATATTATTATTATTGTTATTATTGTTGATATTATTATTGTTGTTGTTGTTGTTATTATTAAACACGTCAATGCCTCTATTTTCTGAGAAATAAATTGACATTTCTGTAAAGGCTGAACCAGACTGGATTTTCCTTTTTACCTCCTTTTTTAATCTTTGGGGGATTCTATAGTTGAAAATTTTGTTATTTACATGATCTTGTGGACCATTTTCTTCAGTCTTAATTATTCAATATTATTTTAAAAAAAAAAATTATCCGTATACATGGAGTCCTACGTATGCAAAGTATACTTCACAGGCTGAATGCTTCAAAAATATGCAGCCATATACAGCCAAAAAGCTACATGGGTTACACTCACAACTTACACAGGTAGGAGTCTGCAGGCAGAACATAAACCATCAAAACGCCATTGATGAAAACTTCTCACAAGAAGTGATGCGATACCACTGGCTTTCCATATCAGAAAATCTTTTGAACTGGAAAAACCCCACACTGCTAGACTTGCTTATGTGGACCATTACTTGTAGTGAGATTTCCCAAAAACATTGCACATTATATAAAACCTGCTTTTAAAAGATGTAGTTATTTATGAAGCTAACCTCAGAACTCTTTCAGATTTGAAAAAATGATTAAATTCATGCAAGTTTTTTGTAATGCAATTTCAGGCAGGAATGGTCATCTGCTGATGTTGCGGCTGCTTCTATTCATTATACTGTATTTCATGTTTTCCTCACTGTCAACCTTTTGTACCTTGAATCGACAGTGCTGAGAAGGACTTTTTCACCTCAAGGACGTGTTTCTCAGCTACTCTGGGCTTGCAGGTATGCAAATGAGAGCTCAATCTGCCCTAATACTAATTTACCAAATGAAGCCTTCTGTCTACCCTTCTTCCAATTTTATTTCTTCCATTTCCTCAATAATCAAAAGAAGCAAAAGCTTTCTTCCATAACATCAATGGAGAGTTAATTCTCAAGATTCCCACTTTGATACTTCCAAGTTCCCAGAAACTCACATTCCTGCCAAAATCGAAAAACATTTAGTAAATCTCTAAGAGCTTTTGTAAATAAGATGCCATCCAGCAGATTAATCAGGCTGTCAAAGCAAATAGCTAAGGGATTTGGTAAACAAGAGTTATAATAAAACAGAGTGTTAAAATACACACACACACATATATATATATATATATAAATGCCTGCATTACAGGCAGGAAACAATTCATGTCTGGGATGACTGCATTATTAGTCACAGCACTGTGACCTATCACCCCAAGTGATAAAGTACACAGGTCAGAATTGACAATACATACTCATGGCTGATCATGGCTGCCAGTTATTGATCCGAGGAGGGGAAAAAAAAGAAAACTTTGTAGGAAAAACATTGCTCTGAATTACAAACACGCATTCTCCTGAGACTCAGCAACTCTCTGAGTTTCTCCCACTGGAGCTGGAAAGCAAGAAGTGAGTTCAGCCAGTATTTAATATCAAGTGAATGTGGTGTTTAATCAATACTATTCTGCTTTTGTTCCACGATGTGGAAAGCAGTGTCTATTCATTCAGTAAAGGTTAATGCCAAGGGTCAAGTGATTTCACACTCTCCGTAGGATCCACAACATTTCGGTAGTTCAGATGCCTTGGACAATGATGACTCAGTTGGACTGATTTATTGCCACTCTAAGGCCCTGCTTAATACTAAAGTGCTATCTTATGATAATACCTCAGAAAATAGCACTGATAAAAGAGGAGGCAATAATTACCTACATTTTGAAGTAATGTCTTCATTTCTAACATCCTATAAAGATGTAAGGTCCATTTAAAATTATCTGCTCCTTGTATTAGAAAGTCAGTTAAATCAGATATTATCAGTGTTCTCTGGTTTATGAAATGCTATCTATGCAAAAGAAATCTGGCTGATATATTAAGAAAAATGCAAATTGCAAGCAAATGTAATATAGTACATAATTTAATATACTTTTAAAAGAATAACTTAAATCCTTGTCTACTTGCCCAATCCTTGTCTACTTGCCCAAATACAGAAATACTGTTCTAAGTCAAATTAATAAGACAAAAAAGGGGAAAAATTTTCAGACAACGTAGAATAAAAATATAACAATTACAGGCACTCTATGTTCTAATCAGGCTTTAATATGTGAGACCACATAACAACAGTATTTGCAATTGCTTCTATTTTTTATTTTCTTTAAAATTTCTAACTAAAGCATGGATATGCAAAAAGCGGAAAGCTATATACTCCCCTTCAATATGATACACTGAAAAGGACATTAGGTGAGGTCATTGTCTAAATCAGAATGCATTTGACTTTGTCCAGGGTTCTAATTTTTAACATGTTAGGATCCCTGATTATTATTCAGCAATGTCTTATTCAAGATGTGTTTTATATAATGAAAGAAGTTCAGATGTCACCAGGAAAATAGTGTGAGAAGAATTAATTGGAAGGCTTATCAGAGAAAAGTAATTTAGAATCCAGCTCTACCTAATATATCATTGAATGATGAATATACCAATCAATTAGCGAAATAAAATAAATTCTGCAAATTTGACTGAAGACATCCTATTATTATAAGTGGGAGGATATTTGGAACAGTTAATTGCTCCTTATTTTAGGTTCTAAGTATGCAAAAATCCTTTATGTGAATTTTCAGCTCTCCCCCCAATTACAGATATTTAGAAATTTCTTCTGACTTGTTTTAAATGACGATGTCATATTTTCTATAACACAACGGCAGATATAGGAGAAAGGCATTTTAATGTGAGTTAAAGGAAAGAAAAATCCTGCATTCTTAGAGTTGTAAGATACTGTGTCATTTTATAAAAAGAGTAATCTGTGCCAAAAGGACAAAATGTGTGGTATTGTATTTATTGAGAGATGGACTAGTTATTATGGGAAAAAACCTATGTTATAAGGCAACCAGTTTATTGTCTTCAATATAATAAATTATTACTGATATTCTGAGATAGTTAGTGAATGAATTTGTCTTTCCACTCTTTGAATACTCTTTGAATAGGAAATGTCAAAACTATCACTAAAGGTTACGAATGATGGTGAAACAATACTGTTAAAGACCAAAACCCAAAATGCCAAGATTCTGCTTAATTTTATAATTTAGAAAGCTCTAAATAGTTCACAATTCCAGACAACTGATTTATACTATTTGATATCCGTTGATTTCTTCCTCTCCCGATAAGGTTTCAAAGTCACAGTCTGAAATATAAAAATCCACCACCTTCCTAGGTCAAATTTCATACAGAAATTTAGGCGTTGGTAATTAAGGTACTTCAGAGATATTAAAGACCATCTCAAAAGACATTTAAAGCAGGAAAAAAAAAAAAGTTTGTCTACTTGAAATTGATGGAAGTTAAAAAAATCCTTTGTTTTAGGAAAGTTTGTATTTTTGCTTGAACAGAACACTTTTTTTAATTTCACTAAATCAGACCACTGCACCATTAAGTTCAGAACCCCACCTGCAGCCCCAGCCAACATCCACTGTCTCAGACAACAGAATGTCTAAGGAAAAAGACATATTCTTTCTGACCCCATTGACTGTATCCACCTTGAAGTAAGAACTTTATTAATCCCATTTTTATCTGCACAAATCAGTATTAAAAATTACTTGCTGTTAGGGCTTCACAAGTTAGCATGCAGCAAACATATAGAAGACTGCAGAAAACACAGTCTGTCTTAATTAACTTTCTCATGACTACATAAAGGCACAAAGTATGTGTAATAAGCAGTATCACTCCTAACAAGAATACCTCTATATCAGCAATATCCCAAGATCACAATAAAGAACTGAACTATTTACATTACTTAGTGACATAGCCAGCCAGGAAAGCTGAAGATTACAAAATTGGGTGAAGAGCTGTTCCTAGACAATTTAGCATAACTGTATGACCTAATGATTCAAATATTTCAGCTTTAACGGCTGAGCTGCATATTCCTACTTTCTGTTTTGCATGCTGCAGTGGAATTCTAGTACAGTGGGTATTTTGGAAACGAAGTGTTGAAAAAGAGTAAGTAGTAGAGAGAAAAGAATGGCTATTCAGATCAACATGACTGTAATACCTAATAGTATACCAAGAATAAAAAAAAGGAAAAAAGACATGCCTAAAATTAGGCTTCTGAATCCATACTTAGGCACTTAACTAAAAGGCCTAATTACAAAGACTGCTAAGCAGCCAGGAGCTCCTATTATAGTGAGTGTCGTCCTATTGCAGTGAGGGCAGTGAACTAGCTGGCTCCTGAAATATGTGGCTGAGTATCCAGGCTAATTATGCAAAATGCTTGCTTTGTGACAGAGTGCAACATCAGTGAGATTTACACAGGCAGATTTAGCTGCCTTTTATATACTAAGTGGTATAGACTGAATTTGGATCTCCATTCATGTACAAGTTATATGTAATATGAATGAACATCTGAATCAATCATGAATAAAGTGTTTACTTCAACTCTGTTACTTAGCTCTGATTTATACTCATGTCTACTGTTTTGTTCCATTTTTATCACTTTTTTTGTTTGTTTGTTTAATCTTCAGTTGTGTATGACTTTGGGGCTTGGCAGGCTTGCAGCTGAGTTTTAACTGTGTAACATTATCAGAGTACAAAAGAAATTAAAATCTTAAAAAAAACATTTTCCAAATATCACAAATGAATAAAGCAAATTTGTTTAAGAATTTAATTATTAGAAAAGAGGAGTACTGATTTCCAGTTACTAAGCCACTTGCCAAACATTGTCAAAATAACAAAAAAAATTAATCTTGGTTAGTTTTATGAAAAATAACACATTGTTTGAGATAATTAAGTTTGAAATAAATTATTTGTAAACCAGCAATTTAACTAGTGGTACTAAATACATGCCTAATTAAAAAAAACATGATAATCTGAATTTGTCTTCAACAGCTGGTGTTTCCCTGCAGCTCACTGATAGTGCAAGGACCCTATCTACTCCCTTTTGTGTGAAAGGTCTTGCTGCAGGACTAAGATCCTGATTTGTAGGAAATTTAAACAAAAATACGCTTGTTAAAGTGAGAATATCACCAAATTTTGAGATGCAATCTTTCCTTCTAGAATTGTTTCTGTGCCTTCACTGAGGCGTCCAATGGATTTCATGCACTTAGGTGCAACTTGTTGAGAATGCATACGTGCACCTCAAATCTATTAAAAATTTCAATCTGAAGTCTCCAACTCTTAAAGGTTGCCTTCCACTGACCTAGAAGATTAAACAGCTCCTGCCAGCGTGCTGAACAAGGCTGGCATCCTAACTGAACCCATGGAGTGGCTTTGGAAAAACAAGACAGTTAATTTACACTCCCAGCTGCAGAAGAGTAGAGTAAATGTGGCTTTACATATCTCTATTAATTGTGAAGGACACCATATCAAACTGAAAGATCTAAACAAGCTTTCAGAAATTACCCAGATGATATCACGTTGCAGTCAGTTCAGTCAGAAGGATTACACCAAAAGTGTTCACCAGGCCTTAAAAAAAAAAAAAAAATTCAGGAAAATAGCAAATACTGTATATTGCTTACCTTCTTATTTTCGTTCTTTCAAGAATTTCTTCAAGCAGTTCTTTATGCTGAAAGTGGAGGTCACTACAAGGGAAATTTTGGAAGAAATATATTTCCCTTTACTTTCAATTCTAGTGAAAACCTTCATCTTTCCTCAAAACACTCATCTCATTTGTAAAGCACCATTATTCTCTGCACTGTGTTGACTATCCATAATGTCTCTACAACAGGAAATTTAATCCATCATTATGGACCCGTAAGCCAAATCCCCACCTTTACTCATAGTTATAATATGGTGTCTCTCAAGAAAATACCCAGGAGTAACTACACCCTGTACCTCCAGGCTGCACAGCTTTTGCTCAGTGCCCTGTAATTTCACTTCCTGTCTTCCCTCCATCCTGCTAGACTTGGCAAAGCATCCCCTTAGGGCATGCTGCCTTGGCTGTCCCCCTTCTGTCATATATCATGATACATAAGACTCACCTGAGAGTGCACCATCCTGAATCCTGATCACAGGCATATCCAACAGCCTTGCAAATTTTTCACACCTGTGAAACAGAGGGGGGCAGAATATGTCAAAGGCAGCTGTTTTACCATGCAGCATTAGTCTGTTTTTAATCTCTTTGCTTCAGTTGCTGAACTGAAATGTTATATAAATATGTCATTCTTTATGACAAAAGCCAAACAAATGCTAATACTATCATTAGAAAGAAACTTGTGTCTAGGGTGTAATGGGGAGATGAAGTGACAGAGGCAGTAGCTTTTCCTCAAGGAAAGTGTCAACATTCTTCACCTCAAAAGACTGATGATGCTGCAGCACCTCAGTTGGGCTACACTGATCTGGGTGCTACATAGCACAAATGTTCCAAACCAGGTCTCCATTTGCTGTGATTAAGCACAGAAACACTGAACTGTGATCCCCAAACTGAAACAGTATTCTGGCTAACCTAGTGTTACTGCTGGAAACTAGGCTTGACTGACCACATTCTGCAAAGAAATCTCTAATTTTCCCTCAGAGATATGTTGTGCAAGCATATGACCTCTTTGGTATGAAGTGCATAGTTTTCAAGGAAATATCATTTTTGCCTGTAATATACATACCTGTCCTATGAATAAGGCCTCATCATTTCATTTCTTGAATGTGATTATCAGATAGCACACACTTAAACTGAATAACAAGAGGAACCAGAACTTTCTTCAAATCATTCAAAGTCAGCATGGTTTGTCTAGCTTGGATAAAGAAGTCTTTAATCTCTACATGCATGTTAGTTGTTCTGCTTTTGTACAGTGCCCACCACAGTGAGACCTACATCCAGCACTGAAGCAAATAGTATAAAAATACAGAATGCTCTTCCTTCCTTTCATAACCGATGGCTGATCGTCTTCTCAGGCATCTAAATACTGTGCTTACACATAATGCTGACTGAAGATCAAACAAGCATATAGACAGCATCTCTTCACATCCTTCCATCCCTCTCCACACAGCTGTTCACATCATATTTGAGGTCAGTTCAGTCAAAGCTACCTCAGCTTTGTTAAATTTTTTTGACAATACTGTAGCTTTTGAATGCCAGTGCAAACAAGCTGCCATCACATCCCCAGATTAGGAAAGATTTTAAATTCAGTCAACTTGGCCTTGTTTGTTTGCCTTAGCTAAGATGAGGAGTTGTCAAACTACACAATTTCCATAGCTGTCAAGGATGTTTTTGAACATGCAAATCTGAAGTACATTTTATCACAAACATTGCAAAAAGCTTTAAAACCAGGACATATGAAATATGTATACTTTCTTTTTGTTAAAATAAAAAATGAAGTCTCTAGCTCGGCATATAAACCTTCACCCTGCATATCAATGTGTCTCTGTCTTGTCTGGTTTGTTGCCAAATGGAAACAATAAAGCATCAACAGCATTGTCAGCTCCTTCGATATATCTAATTTGGGCCTTTTATTATACACAAGGATGAAAGATGTTATTCTTATTTGGTTTCTATTCTGGTTGAAAACTTTGACATTTTCTGAGGATGTGAGCTAATGTCACATACCAGGCTAAATTTACCCCATCCAATGGGTATGCTAGAGTGGCTGAGAAATGTTTGTTCTCCTCCCCACTTAAATTTTGTTGGTTTTGCAAAGAAAAATGTGCAAGTGTGTAAACTTTAAACACATTTAACTTACTTTAGGCACACAGCCATCTCCTTTGGCTCTCTCCCCTGGCGCTGTGCTCTTCTGCCTCTCCAAAGACCTCTGTTGCTGTTGACACACATAGGAGCAGACATGATGGTGATTCATGAGCCCACAGGTCTGCTGCTAAACTCTTGAATTCTTCCACTAATGTCTACAAACACACATAAACTGGGTCTTGCACACATGACAGAATTCTCCACTTTTCATGAGAAAAACATTGCTCTTTTTGCAGGTTTTACCTGCCTGGGAGTTTTCATCTTGGTTACAATTAGAGATTTCATGTTAAATGAGCAAACTCCGCTACAGCAACAAGGGAATATTTGAAATGCTAATGAAAGACCCAGACAAAACAGACTGAAGACTCTGTTGGAGAAGCTGCAGAATCAACCAAGATGCAGAAGAGAGAGGCTGTGAAGAGAGTACAGTATTTATCTCTGCTGTGGCAAGTGTGTTGTATTCGTCAGGCAGAAATTTTGGAGGGTATCCGCTGGGTTTAAGCCTTTAGTTTAGTTTCATTTTGAGTCACTTATTTCGAATAAGCCAGACCACTGTGTTCTGCTTACAGAACCCCAATACAAAAAATCATGTTTCTCCACTTCCCATGTGGAATAAACATACAGGAGCAAAACAGACAAGATTTAGTATTATATTTGGCAGTTAGTCTAATGACTCATTGCCAACATACATTTCTTCTGGAAACACATTGCTTATAGTATATATGGAGTGTTAAAACGTTTATGTTCTAGAATATAATGAGCTATTTCCAGCGCAGAAATACAGCTGTTAAGAAATAAGGGTGATTCAAATACTGCCCTTTTTCTTCAGGACAACAATCCTCTAAGTTCCTGCAGACATCTTGAAGGGGTTGTTGAAATGTATTATTCTGCACATTTAATACCATGTAGAACTCTGAGGAGATGAAGTTATACAATGCCTTAGGCAATTATGAACATGGATTATAGGGAAACTAAGGCTGTAATGTAGAGTACAAGTGTCATGATGTAAGCAGAATATTTAATATTTAGGACAACAAAATAAATATCACACTGTCTTGGTTACTGCTGTAACAGACACCATTTCTTTCTGTGCAGTTCAGATCCATTTATTTGAACTAGCAATGTTCAAATTCATTACTGAAGCCGTTATTGATTTGTGGAACATGACTTAAAATCTCAACAACCGCTGAACAATCTGTAAGGAGCTCTTAAATACTGAACGTATGTAACTAGACATCTCAATTTAACAACCAGACATACATTAAACAGCATTAATAGCAAGGCACTTAATGGATCAATTCCCACTGTTTGTGTAATGTGGAAATAAAAAAGGCTTATTAAATGACAAGTTTTCCCTGGTTTGTGCTAATTAATTATACACTGCATCTGACTGCTAATTTAGTGGGAAAATGCAGTCCAAAACTATGGTTTCTGCTTGAACTTTGCCTCAGCACCGCCTAATTCAGCACACAGCGCAGCTGCGACCTGTCTCTGAAAGATGACAGTATTAAATTAGAGCACAAGGCCATCAATTTAATAAGTACTGTAGCAGGTAATTTGAATAAGGACAGTATTAGTATTCTACCAGTGCACAACTAAAAGCAGCTGACCTTTCAGACCAGAGAAGATCCTTGAACACATCTAGCTGAATTGGAGAACACAGTAATAATCTGACCATGTTAAGAGTGCCAAGAGAGATTTTTACAGCTCTACACCCATTACTATACATCAACTACTCTACAGTATATAAGAACACTTTATGTACAGAAAAACAAGGTTATTAATAGAACAAAGGCAATGTGAAAGATAGATTTGCAGTGGCACATTTGAAAATTCTCTTTATTACCTTGATTTATGGTTTAAAGAATGTAAAATTAATAAATGCACATAAAAATGTGCTATGAATGCCCCCATAACAGCTCAGTGACTTTTCACCGCAAATTTAATACAAAAAAGAATACAGGTATGTGTTGTGTTGTAAAAATACAGCATATAAAATTATTTTGGCAGCAAGTCTGTTTTAAACACAGCAATATAAGAAGGACATAGCATTCAGGCAGCAGAAAGATAATGCTTTTCTGCTAATTGGCAAGGTTTTTTGAGGTTTATAACTACAATAAAAAATCCCTATCCAGAAACTGTTGGTTTAGACACAGCACTTTGTGAAATTCCTCTAAATACAATGAAGCCACATTGAAAGAAATGAGGAGTTTGTTGCGAGGATACTAAGTATTAAATAAGTATTAAAAATCACACATAACATCAAGCAAAGAAAACACAGTCATACTCATTTGATTGAGAACAAAACAATTTACATGAGCAACCAGTATAATTATTCCTGTTTTGTTCATTTTTTGAGGGACATTTGTGGCTGTATGTGGCATTTTTTTACATGGCAAATTGAAGTTTTTTAAGGAGAAGGTAATATGAGTCCTCATGGATGTTCTGATTTTTTTAAATAAGAGTAGAGTTTTCGTAGGGCACTGGCCCCTGTTTATCACGTTATCCCTTCCACAACCTGCACAAATACTTCTTAGAATGAAGCAGTGAAAAAGCACACAACCCTACCAGAACTGCTCCAAATGCTAGTATGCATAGTAAAACCACGATTGAGAGTCTTATCTTTTATTTCTCTCCTAAAAGATACAGTTCAGGTCCTCAGGTTCTACCATTCCCACCACTTATTTTAGAAATGGCCATACTTTTACACAGTGCCAGTGATCACACAGAAAACTGTTTATTGATGCATGGCTGAAATGTTTGGTAATACCTTGTGCCTCTCCAACCAGCAGGCCATTTATTTTCGATGACATAAGGATGATTCTCTTAGATCTTAGTGTCAAATTGTGCAAAAACTTGTGGTGCTTGAAATACAGCATAGTTATATGAACATATGAATTGCTAAATAGCTATGAAAGAATTGTTATTTCTTTTGTATGATAGTGCTTCCTGGAGCATTGCTTACAAATATTTAACATAGTCTGAGTGTTTAAGCTTCTCATCATGGTGAGCAGACATAAGTTCATTTTGGATGTCTACCTTTTACCCTACTGATTTGAAGCTAATGAGACCCACCTCGTCTGGTTGCCAGTAAGACTCAGCAGAACAACCATACATATTTATGCAGACTCCTGAAAAGTGACACAATTTGTCACATCTCTTCAGAAGCTGTCCTAGTTCAGGAAACTCAGAACTGTTTTTACTTTTTTAAAGCTGTCAGGAAAACTGACCAAATTTGAACGGCCAATTGATATTTTGATATTATTGCAATACTGAACACATTTTTCATGGCCATAACCAGGCATACATCATACTGACAGACAATTCACAAAATGGGCATTGTTCAGTTAAAATATGCATAAAGCATTGTGGGCTATATAAAATATTTATGGCCCAGATGCAAATGGCAGGTAGAGGAGCCCTCTGGGGCAGAAAGGGTCCAGTCTGGAAGGAACACAAAAGAAAAGCAACATGGAGGAAAATAGAGCTGATATGGAAATGGGGAGGATAAAGACACACATGGAAGTGACTTGCTGCATGGAAAATAATCTGATCCTCTGTTGTGGGTTCACAAAGCCCAGTAGTGTTCATGCCATGAAAATTGTGTTACTCTGTATGTATTATAAATTAAAACCAAGCATTGTCCAGTTCACAAGGTTAATGAGCATGAAAATGAATTCTCTCAAAAAAAAAAAAAAATTAAAAATATTTCAAATTAGGACATAATATTTTTTAAAAAATATATATTGGATCATGACCACGAGTCAGACACGAAGAATTATATAATTCTGGGTTTGTTTCTGTCTCTATCTCAAATTCTAGTCTAATTCCTGCCTTTACCTAGTAACAGGCTAAATACGTTGGATATATTTATATCCAACCCATCCTTAATGTAAAGGGCTATGATAATAAGGTTTGAAAAAAATTCAAAGAAAATAAGACAAATTATGAAGAATGGGATATGAAAAAGAATCTAAGGGAGGAGGATCCCTTTCCTCCTCCATCTATTTCAGCCTGTGCAGATTCTTTAGTTGCCCAACATCACACAAGTTCTCTCATAGTCTCCTTGGCTAAATTATGCTGGGAATTGAAATCATAAAGTAGACTTGTAAGTCAGAGATTTTCAGTAAAAAATTTTCACAAACTCATTTAAAGTTTTCTCTCTATTTTACTCATGCTTAGCACCTCTTTCTTTTTTTTTTTTTCTTTTTTTTTCTTTTTTTCTTTTTTTCCTTTGTATTCCTTTGATTTCAAAAAAGGTATTGTTACATGCTTAAGCCAAACAGAGGACTGAATGCAATGTTGGAACATGTTACACAAAAGACACATGAAAAGATATTTCCATTAAAATTACGCTATATAAAAATGAAGGGTAAACGGGACATGATTCATCCATGAATAGAGCCTTTAGTCTGATTTGTGGTAATAAGCATGCTGTCATAGGCTTACTTATTGCTAAAGATGTATCGTATTACCTTTATTGCAATTATTAATATTCCTTCTCCACCTTAAAAGTGAACTTGATTTCAAGTACCAAGAATCTCCCCAGTGAGCTTTCCCATCAAATATTTCATAACTAAAACGTTAAGTACGTCTGCTAAAAGAGGGCAAGTAATAGTGTATTTCATTTTATTTTAAAAAGGCATGCAATTTGAGAAAGTACTAATACTAATAATATAACCACCTAGTTTTAATGTGATACTGTATAATACCTTACCTGCCAGTCTGCTTATCTAACATCCACAGTAGCTCTACATACTGATGGCACTGCTTAACACAAATTGCTTAACTTCAGAACTAAAGTGTTTGCAAATAGTTTTAAAACAGCCCAAAAGAAAACGATAATTACTGCAATAAATACTGATTTTCTTCAGGACATCCATATCATACTAGAAAAAAAATCCAGCATCTTAACTCTATTTAATTAGGCAACTCATGTTTTCACTACTGGAATGGGATAAAAGTAGTTCATAAATTTGTTAATTAACTAAATGTATTCTAGCATTTCTGACATAACTGTGTTCTGGAGAGAAGGAAGCAAAAGGATGAAATCACACTATATATAGTAGAAATACACTGATGAACACATCTCTGTAGATAATTATGTTATTTTTCACTAACTGAAGCTTTCACAAAAGAAACAGTGACAACGAGATCTCTCTTCCCCACTAGCAATACATACTTTAGAATTATTTTTAGTGCATTGATTATTGCCTGTAAGTGTAAGAAGCATTGAAGCAGGTACAATGTGCTACTAAAATAATGTTTCAGCATAAAGCAAATATTGCATCTAGCCCTGAGTATAGCAGAAATACCACTCCTGGTGGTTCAGGTTTTTTGGCTGGCTGGTTCCTTTGCTCTTCCTCTCCCATTATTGGGTTCCAGACAGTTTAGACATGACTGTTTCGAAGTTTCTGGCTTTGGCAATATTGAATTTTCCTTACTGCCAAGTGATTTTATTGCTACAGTAGATCAGTGCAATGGAAGTCTGTAGTTTGGAAAAGTTCCTGCTGGTGTGAGGACTGTCCTGTACCAGGTCAGATCACAAGCTTGAATGGATCTGTTCTCTGGAAAGCCAGTATACAGTACTTTGAGTCAAATAGGACAACTTATTAGCTTTCATTTCTGCATTTAAACAAATAACAGAGTCCCATTCCTTTTACTTTTTTTTTCATAGTCAGTGCTCTCTCTCTTCTGTTTCTGTGCTGAGATAAAATAATGAGGCCTTTACTTTCATTGTGTGAAGAAATCAATCTTCTCCGAGTCCAGCCTTGATAGTCCCAATCCTACCTGCATCTCGGTAAACTCTGTTAATCATTAATGACCTTTTCCAGTTCATACTTTTCCTAGTCACACTAAATATTTTTAGTTCCAATGACACAATCTCTTTTGCCTTGTCGTTTTTGTGACTCATCACATGGGCAAAAAGTTGGTCTTCATAAACATTCCTATTCCTTGACTATTCATTAGTACTTCTTGGGGAAGAGCTCTCTGAAAAAGCTGAAAAGCATTACAGAAGTCAAATGTAATGTTAAAAATTATTAAGAATGAATGTGAGAATCAAACTATGTGTCAAGTAGCATAAAATTATTTTGTGAAATCCTGAACAAACTCAATATTACTTCAAATCTAGTCACTTCCACACTCCATACAGAACGGTATTATAGCGCAAGGTAGGGCCGTGGCACAAAACTGGACAAAAGTATGATCCAGTTCAGGGACCCATTTTCTATGAAGAAAGAAATAACCGGTTAGGAATCAGCAAAGTTCTGCTCAGCCATTCAGAGTACAGTGTGATATTCAGAGAAAAATTTCTAGTTTTTCAGCCTGTGAATGAGCAGGCATTCAGAAAAGCAGATTTTGAACAAGCAAAAGAAACCAAATGCGTCATGAAAATAAGCAGATGGAATCTTTGTCTCAGGATACTGCCAAACACTAACAGATTCAAAAAGGATTCAACGAGTATCAGTCCAAGTGTAATCTCCATCCTTCTGGATGTCCAGTTCTCAGGGTAACATTAACATGGTCAAAGAAATCTCCTAATCTTTGTGTCCACTCGGGTGTCCCACCATTTACAAATACAAACGCTAAATCATAGGAATTTTCTCAAAAATCAGAATGGGTTCTCATGGGGTTTTTTTATGTTTTATTGCAACATCTGAACTAATGTATTTATTTTTCTTTTAAATTACTTGAAGCTTGTTATTTTGATCCAGGCCTTAATCACAGTTTATTTATTTTAAACAAAACAAAACCAAGCCACAAACGTTGCAAGTGCCTGAATTCAGGCTGTCAGGTTGCCCTGGGTTCAGCAGTAGCAGTCACTTTTTCTCCTTCTTAGTAGCTGGTGCAGTGCTGTGGTTTTGACTTTCGGCCTGGGAATAATACTGATAAAGCCGATGTTTTCAGTTGCTGGTCAGAATGTTTACCCTGACCAGGGACTTTGTGAGTCTTATGCTCTGCCAGGGAGGAGGAAAAGCTGGGAGGAAGCAGGGACAGGACACCTGACCCAAACTAGCCAAAGAGGTATTCCATACCACAGCACGTCATGCCGGGGGATGTAACTGGGAGCTACCTGGAAGAGCACGCTCTCTTTTCTGTCGGGCTCATTTCCGGCAGGCGGTATCGTATTCTCTCCCCTTGTTATTTCTCTTATCATTATTATTATTGGTGGCAGCAGTAGTGATTTGTGTTATACCTTAGTTACTGGACTTTTTTTATCTCAACCTGTGGGAGTTACATTCTTTCGATTCTCCTCTCCATCCCTCTGGGTAGGTGTGGGGTGGAAGTAGACTGCGTGGTTCTGATTTACGGCCTGGGCTTAAACCACGACACAGGTTTATCGTTTTCTTCTCAGTTACTGTGGAAACCACCCCAGTCCTGTTAGTCATCCTGATAATTTGGGCATTCTTTTTGGCTAGGTCCTCTTCCTACAGTTTAAATTCTAGGCTTTAATTAAGTGTGCTCATTCTTCCAGTGTAAGTAAAAATCTCAAATATACTGTTTTATCTATTCATCCTTATAGCTAAACCAGCTTATGTCCTGATTACGGAGACATCACCTTCCATGACCTTGTTAAATAAAACCTTGCCCTCCTCATATTCTTCATAATGTTACTGGAAGATACAACTTATTGCATTTATGTGTGATCTTTGTCTATTTGTAATGCAAAACCCCCAGAATATTATTACTAACAAAAGCAACAGATCATGGCAAATATAATAATAACGGTTAAAATTACATAGTATACAGCACAAAACACTAATCTCAAAAAAAATCTATTCTTCTTTCAGTTTTATTAAGGTAAACTCGAAAAAAACTTGATTAGCTTCTCAGTATTTACAGTGTTTCTTTCAACAAGAAAAATCACTGTCTTCTGATCTTGACTGCCCCAAAGACCCCAAAACAGGCAGTTAAAAAATGCCTAAGGATTTTCCTAAGGATTGTCTTACACTGTTCTTGTTCTCATACCTATCTGAACTTTTCAGACTGACAAATGAGCCATCTTTCTTTGAAAAGAAAATACTGCTTTTCCTGTTCATACTTATTCTTAACATTTCAGTATTTCTAACACACTGTCTTGCTTTTAAAAAGTCATTTTTATAATCACAGAATAAACGAGTGGCTTGAGTTGAAATGGATATTTAAAGGTAATTAATCTAATCCTACCGCCCCTGCCATGGACAGGGACACCTTCCACTAGACCAGGTTGCTCCAAGACCTGTCCAGCCTGGTCTTGAACACTGCCAGGGATACGACAGCCACAGCTTTTCTGGGCAACCTGTGCCAGAGCCTCACCACCTTCATTGTAAAAGATTTCTCCCTTATATTCATTTTAAGTCTACCCTTTTACAGTTTAGATTTGTCTCCCCTTGTTCTGTCACTACAGGTCTTTGTGAAAAGTCTCTCTGTCTTTCTTGTAAAACCCCTTTACCTGTTGGAAGGTTGAAAAGGTCTCCTCAGAGCCTTCTTTTCTCCAGGCTGAACAATCTCAAGTCCTTTAGCCTTACTTCATGGGGGAGGTGCTCCATTCCTCTGATCAATTTCATGGCCCTTCTCCTGAGGTTGGGTCTCAGAGATGGACACAGGACTGTGGGGGGGGGGGTTCTCATGACAGCAGAGTAGGGGGGGAGAATCAACCTGTTGCTCACATTCCCTTCGATTCCTGGAGACCTTATAACAACATTCCAATATCTGAAGGGGGCCTACAAGGATGATGGAAAGGGACTCTTCATCAGGGACTGGGTGATAAAACCAGGGGTAACGGGTTCAAACTGAAACAGGGGAAGTTCAGGTTAGATATAAGGAAGTTCTTTACTGTTAGGGTGGTGAGGCCCTGGAACAGGTTGCTCAGAGAAGTTGTGGCTGCCCCACCCCTGGCAGCATTCAAGGCCAGGTTGGACAGAGCCTTGGGCAGCTCAATCTAGTGTGAGGTGCCCCTGCCGTGGCAGGGGTTTGGAACTAGATGATCTTAAGGTCCTTTCCAACACTTAATTATTCTATGATTCTATGTTTCCCAGCACACGTGTGGTTCCTGGGCCCACGCCCACACTGAACCTGGGTTATGGGAAGCTCCTCCTCAAACAAGACCCCCAAGTGCTTCTCCTCAAGGCTGTTCTCAGTCCATTTTCCACCCAGCCTGTGTTTGTACTTTGGATTGCCCCAACCAGGTGCAGCATCTCACGCTCAGCCTTGTTGAACCTCATGAGCTCGCATGAGCCCACTTCTCCAGCCTTTCCATTTCCATCTCTGTATGACATCCCATCTCTCCATCATGTCAACTGCACCACACAGCTTGGTGCTGCGGGCAAACTTGCTGAGGGTGCACTCGATCCCACTGTCCATGTCACTGATGACGACATTAAACAGTACAGGTCCAAGTACGGGACCTTGAAGGACACAACTCATTACTGATTTCTCCTTGGACATTGAACCACGGTGTGCAATATTTCAGGCTTTGCCATCCAGCCAATTCCTTGTCCATCTATCAGTCCATCTGTCAAAGCCATATCTCTCCTATTTAGAGGCAAGGATAATCTGTAGGACCATATCAAAGGCCTTACAGAATTCTAGGTAGATGACCTTCATAGCTCTCGTCTTGTCCACACATGCTGTCACTCTGTCATAGAATGCCACTAGATTAGTCAAGCACAACTTGCTTTTGGTGAAGCCATATTGGTTGTCTTCCAGGACATCTGTTGCCTGATCTTTCTGGGCACAGAGGTGAGGCTGACTTGTTACTAGTTCCCATAGAATCACAGATTCATAGAATAGTTAGGGTTGGAAAGGACCTTGAGATCATCTAGTTCCAACCTCCCTGCCATGGGCGGGGACACCCCACACTAAACCATGTCACCCGAGCCCTGTCCAACCTGCCCTTGAGCACCGCCAGGGATGAGCATTCACAGCTTCCTTGGGCAACCCATTCCAGTGCTTCACCACCCTCATAGTAAAGAATTTCTTCCTTATATCCAATCTAAACTTCCCCTGTTCAATTTGAATCTGTTACTCCTTGTCCTACCACTACAGTCCCTAATGCCGAATCCCTCCCCTGCATCCTTATAGGCCCCCTTCAGATACTGGAAGGCCGCTATGAGGTCTCCACACAGCCTTCTCTTCTTCAAACTGAACAACCCCAGCTTTCTCAGCCTGTCTTCATACGGGAGGTGCTCAAGCCCTCTGATCATCCTTGCGGCCCTCCTCTGGACTCGACTCAACAGCTCCATGTCCTTTTTATGTTGAGGAAACCAGAAATGTACACAATACTCCGAGTGAGGTCTCAAGAGAGCAAAGTCCTTTGACCTGCTGGTCACGCTCCTTTTGATGCAGCCCAGGATACGGCTGGCTTTCTGGGCTGTGCGTGCACACAGAATCTGGGTAATGTTCAGTTTCTCATCGACCAATACCCTCAAGTCCTTCTCCCTGGTCCTCCTTTTCACTCTTCTAAAAAATGGACATGATGTATCCCTTTTTCCTTTCACTTGGGACTTTACCTGACTGGTACAGGTTTTCAGATATGATGAAGGCTTGACAACTACAAAAGACAACTCCCTCAGGACCCTGGGAGGCATCTCTTTGGATCCTATTGACTTATGTGTGTTCAGGTTCTTCAGGTAATCTGGAATCTGATCGCACTCACAATAAGAGGGACTTAATTCCCCAAGTCCCTACCTTGAGTTTCAAGGTTTTGAGAGGTGTGAAGAAGAGAGATTACTGTTTAACGCAGAGGCAAAACACTGTTGAGCACCTCAGCCTTTTCCATGTCAGTTGCCAGTTGTCACTGTTTCTAATTTAGCAGTGTGGATACATTTACATTTATTGTAATTACTACTCAGAAGGGATGTAAAACTGAATAAACCAGTAAGTGATTGAAAGACCTGAAACCAAATACACTGAGAAAGAGATATCTCTAATTTGTATTCAATGAAATAACTAACAAACTGGCTTTCTTAAATTGGCCAATACAGACTCTTAATGCTCTAAGCTTACAATCAAATGAGGAGTAAAATTATGTGTAATGAATTGATAATATTATATGTTGCAAGTCATTGATAAGAGAGCTTTAAAGTGTAACTGACTGAACAATTCTAAGAGCATATCATTTTACTTTGCATCTTTTTAAAAAACAAAGTAATAAAGCCACTTTGACAATCTGGCAATAATAGTTTTGAGGAAACTTAATGTACTGGCATGGGTCAGTGACTATTAAGAAAAAAAGTAAACCTGCAAAAAGGCAAGCTGTCTGCCACATATCAAACATGCTTTTAACAAGGCCAATTTTAAATTATTCGTCTAGTGTTATTTCTGTTCAGATATATGTAAAGGAGGGAAAAAATGAAAAAGTTGGGTTTTAAATAGTAATAAATAACAAACAACATCAAATAATAACTTGTATATTAAGACTGGAACCATTTATCTCACAACCTTCTCTAGCACCATATTGTTGTTTTCAGGAGGTGGCATGCAGGGCTTGTGACACTGAGCAGAAGCATAATCAGAAAACAAATAAATAACAAAAAAGTTATGAAAATACCTTAAGGACTTATGATACCAAAACCCAGAAAGAACATCAGGAAACGATCCTATCATCTTTGTGTTGATGTTTACAATTGTCATAAACTTTTAATATCTCTGAATGAACATTTTCCATGCTAAATTCAGTCCTTAGACAGATCCCACATTTCCTGGAAACTAAATAAAAGCTTTACTGTGTACAGTTGTTCACAAAAGCTATGATTAAAAAAATAAATCTTAGAAGACATAAAACAAAAGAATTACCATAACAGGTCAGACCAAAGGTCTATCTAATACAGTAACCTGTCCCCAGCTAGAGGAAGAAGTGGATATAAAACAGCAGGTGCATGGAGAAATCCTGGCACAACACTATATCTTCCAGCAGTTTAAATTTAGGGTCTTCTTGGCTATGGTTTGCATTCCAATCATATTTTCGTTGCCACAGGTGGATTTACTATTCATTAATCTAACCGGATTTAACCCATTCATCCCCTTTGCCTCTATGATACCCCATGGCAATGGGTTGCACCACACAGCTAGGTGTTGTATGAAAAGGTACTTCCTTTTTGTTCCTTTTCAGCTGCTGATTGTTGCTTACAATAGAAGAAACTACAGGAACAGAATGAAACTGCTAATAATTGTTACATCTACACCTATTTGCTGGCTGTGGAGCAGTAATCAGTTCTCAGCTGCTAGTACAGCAACACGCTTGCAATAGATATTTAGTCTTGTGCTCTCTTGCCCAGAGAATGCCAGCTGCCAGCTTAGAAGTAGCACACCACAACACAATGAGAAGACTTTAAAAACAAACGAATGAACAGAAGAAAGGACTAAATGCTGTAAAACTTTCCATACACGGAATATACTGTTACAGGAGTAGAACTCTTCAACTTCTAGTAGAACTGCTTTCCAGCTAGGTGGTGAATTTTGTGCTCATAAGCAGGAAAAAGGATCGTGCACAGCACAACACTTGAAGTGTTCCTGCAAACCTCAGGTGCAGCACTTCATTCTAGACCCACTCGTTCTTTGTTGTCCCAGCCCCTGTGCATCTACCTGGTGAGCACGGACACCCATATCAGGCTGCATGGTGTTTTTTTATCTTGTGGAAAAATAGGGCAAGTTAGAAAGCAAGATTATTTCTAATTGACACCTCTATGTGAAATTGGGACTTGGGGTTGAAGGGCTAGTGTGGTAATACTCTACCGCAACCCAGCTCCAGTTACACGTATTCCTGGACCTAGATGGACACTGAGAGAACTATGGGAAAGAAAAAGTGACAAGGTCTTAGCTTTACTATAGGCATGAGAAAATAATCATCCTCAAACTAATAGGAAAGTGCATGGGCTATTCATGTCCAAACTAGTTCATCAGTGTACAATTACACACAGTAAAAAATCCTGTCAAAATCAGAAGGACAGAAGAAGCAAAAATATTACCCATCCTGCTATACTAAAAGGTAACAAGGCTTACTTGAAATAGACACTATAAAAACCTAAACTGAGTTGAGGCTGACCCTGTCAGTCATAGTGGTTATAGTTTCTACGTCAGATGTTCCTTTACCAGAGAAGCTATTCTGTGGGTAAATTAAGTTAGGTTGTCAAGTGCCGTTCTTCACAGTGTTATTATAGAGTGTAATACAAAAACAGTGTGTAGAAAATAAAGAACAACAGCATCCAAAAAAGGAAGAAGTCTCTGAAAGCAAGATATCTTTTCCCAAAATGAAAGCTCAGAACTTTCTTTACTGCCCATACAACAGCTTTATTTGGTATAGTAGTAAACAGCCGTCTAAATTATTTCACCATATGCTAAACACTGTGCATGGGTTTTGCTCAATTTGTTATCCATGTCCAGACAAAATTTTGTCAAAGCACAGCATGCATTCTAGTAGCAGAGAGCTGCCAAAAAAAAAAAAAAAAAAAAAAAAAAAAAAAAAAAAAAAATCAGGAGCTGAGGGACTGCTAGGATTTGGAAGAAAAGCCATGAGCTGGCAAACTGTCTGTTGTACATTGTTTCACCTCTGGAGAAATGTTGTCAGATGTAAGAACAAAAACAGGTCCAAGCTTTGCAACTGTGCGTCCTTGAAAAAATTTCTAAAGGTAAAACACATGTAGATCCAACCACTGGTACCAACAGCTACCAACACGGGTCAAATTAAGATAATTCCTGAAAGGCAGCTGTGAAAGGAGACTTTTACAAGGGCCTTCAGCATGGGAACAGAAGAACAGAGTTAGATCAGGAGGCTGTGTCATCCTGCAGCTGCTATACAACACCTGGCCTGCACTAGCACAACCTGTCTTACATGACATTTATTACAGAGCAGCTGAGCCATTTATCAGTTTTATTTTATACAGATGAGCATAAAAATAGTCAGTAGCAGATCCATTCAGCCCAGGGTCCTGTCTGTTATGGTGACCAGGTGCCTAGGAAGGGGATGAAGAGAGAAGGTGGTAATGCACTCCCTGCTGCTGCAGGAAAGCCTTCCAGCTGCTGGCAGCTGGATGCTGCCACGTGTCCTCAGGGAGCATTTATATGGACATCTTCATGTGGACACAACCAAAGATGCATCTAACACATTTTAAAAGCTGTTTATAACTTACTTCTCCACTGTTTGAAATGAGAAAATGAGCTCTACAACTTAACAATATACAAAAAAAATTCCTTTTTTCGTATGTCTATTCTAAACCTGCTGCCTCCTAACACTGAAAAGAATACCCATCAGCATTTATTCACCTCAGCTGTTCTGGGATCAGCCTCCACATGCCATAACCCCCCCACAAAGCCCACTGCATTCATTGTGCACTCTGTTAAGTACTGCACGGAAGAATTTCTGCATGTTCCTCTATTCTTTATCAAATACCTTCCAGATGGGTTACATACTGACCAGGGTAAGCTGAAAGAACAGGCATAGGTCTGTAAAACACATGCTGTATTTAATATGCTGTTGACTACACCTGTGGGGCAGTCAAAAAACTCCCATTTCATTGTGCATTCTTCATCCTGGATTTACATCAGCCTGATCCGCAGGAAAATGCCACTTTCATACAGTAGCACAGTGCTTCATCACACATCCCAGGTTTTTTTTGGTTGTTGGTCTTTTGTTTGTTTGTTTGTTTGTTTTTTAGCAAACTGACAAATATTAGAATGCTTTCTCCCTGGCATAGAAGAAAAGCTGAATTTTAATTCCAGATGTACAAAATTCATTGCTGTACATATCCCTTGGTGCAGTTACAGTGTGATTTGGAATTTGTAATATTGAAAAATTGAAAAAATTTGAAAAAAATTGAAAATAAGTCTGGTGGTTTTATCATTCATATACATCTCTTTCATCTGTCAGATCAGGTGGGAAGTGGAGATCAACTTCAAATTGTTCTAATCCATTCCTGACCAGAAGATAAATACTGAGGTTGAGAGAGTCTTGGATCTTCTAAACTCTCTTTCTATCTCTATTGTGGCAACAAGAGTGTTGTTCTCAATCTACCTGGCTTAAGTAAGTAATATTTAGACTTAGTCTTAGTATTCAGAGTGTATTTATAAATACTTAATAAAAGTCATGGATCAATTGTTTATAAACCAATTATAGACATTCTGTGTAGCACAGAAATTTTACAGAGATTCTTGGTCTGGCAGACTTAATACTAACAAAATATTATTAACATACTAAGTATACACTTAAATACATTTTAACTTACTAAATTTCTATGAGTTATTTCTAGCTGTGCTCTCAAGCATGGACCAGTTTACACACATTCTTAGGTGTCTGCATATATTGTTTCTGCAGTAGGATTAATTACTGCACAGTGATAATCAAAATGGAGGTTCCTTATTGTTATCCTCAATGTCAAAAGTCATTTGGGAAGGTGCTCTGGAAGAAGAATTTGTGTTTTGGAATCCAATATATAACTCTGTTCTGGTTTAGCAGTAGCAGTCATTTTTTCTACTGGTGCAGTGCTGTGTTTTGACTTTCGACCTGGGAATAATACTGATAAAGCTGATGTTTTCAGTTGCTGGTCAGAGTGTTTACCCTGAGCAAGGACTTTGTGAGTCTCATGCTCTGCCAGGGAGGAGGAGGGGCCGGGAGGAAGCAGGGACAGGACACCTGACTCAAACTAGCCAAAGAGGTATTCCATACCACAGCACGTCATGCCCAGGGATGTAGAACTGAGAGTCCCCGGAAGGGCTGGATCATGGCAGGGTGGGGGTGAGGTACCGGTTGGTGAGCGGTTGTATTCTCTTCCTTGTTATTTCCTTTATCATTACTATTGGTGGTAGCAGTAGTGATTTGTGTTATACCTTAGTTATTAAACTGTTCTTATCTCAACCCGTGGGAGTTGCATTCTTTTGATTCTCCTCCCCGTCCCTCCAGGAGCGGAGGGAAGAAAGGTGGGGGGGGAAGTGGACTGCGTGGTTCTGATTTACGGCCTGGGCTTAAACCACGACAGTTCTATTTTGGCGCCCAACGTGGGGCAGGAAGGGTTGAGATAACAACAGATCTGACTGAGGCACAATGCTGATTTATTGGCTCTCAAAGTTGTTTCTCTTGATGTCACAGTTTCTGTATGCTGTAGCTTACTTAGAGCCGGTATTTGCTGTGTTAGTGTTTATCAAGTGTGGGCCTTGGGCTAAGGTTCTTGTTTCATTGTACTTTATGGTAATGGCTTGTAATGCGGGCGGGCTCCGGCAGCAGGGCGGGATGGACGTGGCCGTGGACTTGTACCTGGCCGTCCCGCTGCTCTTCACTGTCCTGGCCCTCGTCCTCGCCCCGTCTTTGTGAGGCTGCGGGGAGCCGAGGGGGAGCGGCCCCGGGAGCTGGCGGCGGCCGAAGTGGCCCGGGAGAGCGGCCCCGGGGACCAAGCGGCGGCGGGAGCGGGGCCGGAGGCCGGGAAGGAGGCGGCTGCCGAGCAGCGGGAGGAGGCGGCGGAGGAGCCGAGCCCCACGGCCGAGCCCAGCCCCTCGGCGGCCGAGAGCATTCCCCAGCAGCCGTCTGCCGAGCCCCGTGAGCCTGAGCCGCAGGAGGATGCTGGAGACCCCGCAGCACTTTCCAGCAAGGCAGAGGAGGAAGATCTGGACTCAGAAAAAGAGAAGCTGGTGGTGAGAGAGCCTTCAAGCACAACAGCTACACCAGCCCCAGTGACAAGTACAGTAGCATCATTTGAGAGTTCTGAAGGTTTTGAATGGCCTCTGGGTACCCTTGGAACCTGCCTGCTGATTGTGATGGGGATCACCATGTTGGCACATACACAGAGTGTGTTCTACCCACGGCCATTTTGTCTGATCCCGAGAGTTAAGCAGAGTCAGGTTTGGGTCTTGTCTGGGTTTAGACAATACAGGGGGACCGAGAGGTTTTCCCTAAAGCTGGACAGCCATGAGTGTCAGGGTGTGTGGGACAGTATGGGCGAGTATCTAGTTCACTGGGCCCCTCCAGTGCTTTGGAAGCATCGGAGATGGAAGGCAGCTGTGTGGAGTCCCCGACAAGTTGCAGAAACTGCTGCAGGGGAGGGTGAATTTTTTTAAGCCTGATGGGCCCATCCATCAGGGCGGAGATGCAACATAGAGATGGACTCATGATCGAGGGGTGGACTTTGCAATGGGCCTCTCCTGCTCTGAAAGACTGTTACAAGAGATGGAGCACACCATCATGGACCGAATGGACTCAGCAGCTTTATAGGGATTGGTCCGTGCACTAAGATAAGAGTGCACTGAGATGAGAGTGAGGGTATATTGAAAATGTGGGATCTGAGCATGACGTGAATGGTATGGAATAAGGGGTGGATACTGTCCTGGTTTAGCAGTAGCAGTCATTTTTTCTACTGGTGCAGTGCTGTGTTTTGGCTTTCGACCTGGGAATAATACTGATAAAGCTGATGTTTTCAGTTGCTGGTCAGAATGTTTACCCTGAGCAAGGACTTTGTGAGTCTCATGCTCTGCCAGGGAGGAGGAGGGGCCGGGAGGAAGCAGGGACAGGACACCTGACCCAAACTAGCCAAAGAGGTATTCCATACCACAGCACGTCATGCCCAGGATGTAGAACGGAGAGTCCCCGGAAGGGCTGGATCATGGCAGGGTGGGGGTGAGGTACCGGTTGGTGAGCGGTTGTATTCTCTTCCTTGTTATTTCCTTTATCATTGCTATTGGTGGTAGCAGTAGTGATTTGTGTTATACCTGAGTTATTAAACTGTTCTTATCTCAACCCGTGGGAGCTGCATTCTTTTGATTCTCCTCCCCGTCCCTCCAGGAGCGGAGGGAAGAAAGGTGAGGGGGGGAAGTGGACTTCGTGGTTCTGATTTACGGCCTGGGCTTAAACCATGACAAACTCTAAACCAAAAACTGAGAAATATAAGGCAAATGTTAACAGGATGTTCCCAGGATCAGCCAGCCTTCTTCACAGTTTAACCAATCTAAGCAAATCTTAGAAACATTTTTATTCATGTGCAAAATTTAAAAGAAGTTGACCTTTTTTTTTTTTTTTTTTTAACTAAGAAAAGTGTATATGCCCACATAGTACAGTAATGATAGGGTTTGTATTTCTAAGCAAGTTCAATTGGCTTCTGCGTTAAAAAAATATACAAAAAAAAAATCACCATTTTGTGTGCAGAAATTAGACTGGCACATAAAGTAATCAGATGCTTAACTAGTCCTATGCTTGTTAGCATTCATTTATTTGCATACGTGCATTTAGTTATTTGGTGTATATAAATGTTCACGATCTAGTACTTCTGTGATACTGAAAAACAGTACTATTAACTCCTTGTAAGCAATAGTAAAAAGTTACTTGCTTTACCTCATTATTTTTTATAAATCATCTTTCTTTACTAGTATAAAATTACTTATTTCACAAATAATAACTAATGAATTAAGAAACTATATTAGTGTTTGTAGGGTTTTTTTTAATATCTCAGCTGCACAGGTAAGAATCTAGATTCCACAAAACTTTCCAAATTATTAAGAGCTCTTTTCTAATCCCTTTATAAAAAGTTTTCTGTGTTTTATAATATTTTTTCTGAAAACATTGAGACATCAAATCTTCCCAGCTTCTGCACAGTCTGACTTTTCATCAGTTCTTCAGAGATTGAAGATAATGTAAAGACAATGGAAAAATAAGCAACAGAGATACAGTATTTGGTCATATTAGGAGGCTGAGCTGTTAAATAGACATTAATTACATTATGTTGTAAACATGCAGACAGTTATTTTTGCTAGGCAATGCTAAGTAGATAAGCTTCAGAATATTGATAAAAAAAAATTTTGAAACCAGAGTTTGCAGCCAATAAACAAAAAGAACCAGAAAATTTTCTCATGACACAACATATTAACAATCAAAATCTAACTATGAATGTGACAGATTAATCTCACTTAACAGCTTATCTGTATCTGAAGAAGTGAATTTATATGGAAAAAGTAATTTTTACCAGTTAGAAAGATACTTTAGGTTCAATGCAGCAATGCAGAGCTGGGAAGTTTCTCCTAAACTACTGGAAGAATGACTGCTGTCCATCCTGGAAGGGGAGGCGGCCACCAGGAGAGCTGAGCAGAGGTGAGTTGATGAGTGCACAGAAGCTCCAGAGGTTGTGGCATCTCTGAAGTTCACAGACCAGCAGACATTGATCATTATCAGGTTGTTATATGAACACTCTACTAAAGGCTATTTCAACAACCATTATCCTTTCTACCTGTTTACTTGTATCTATGTGCAGGCCAAATATATCTTTTGAGTCATAAAGTGCACATATTTTTAGTCACGTAACTTGGAGTGCAAGGAGAGCTGAGGGAACAGCAACAACACTAAAACGTGCAGCAACAAGTGCATGTTAGTCTGACATTAATGGGCACAGTATGGATTTTGTGTCATTTTACAGAATGGAGCAGGAGTGTCAAGACAAATTCAATTTGCCAGTATACTGTTGCAAGAATGTCTGCATAACAAAAAGGTCAAGTGGCCCAAGAATATCTTTTAATGTATTAGAGCTGAATAGATACGTGCAGTCTACCTAGCAAAACACACTATTTGCTACCTGGCTTACCCCTGCAGTAAATAAGATTGACTGTATTCTGCTGTGCTAATCTTTTAAGTAACTTTTTTTTTCTATTAGGAAATTAGAAGTGAAAAATGGGTCTAGAAGAGATGATTTGTGACAGCTATGGCAGATTTTGCATCTGACAAGTATAAGCTCTAAGAATAAAAGAGCTTTTGATAAATTAATTCCAAGTGACATTGAATGGGATTTAGGATTCTACGTTACTCAGACACTTTTGAATTTTTTCCCCATAAAAGGAGAAAAGAAAATGAATCCATTCATCAGATAAGAGATTACAATCTTAGCTCCAGGTTGGAAGAGTCTTCTCAGGGAGGCAGCTTCAAGATACAAGATTCAAGATTCAGTGGTTTATACCAGAAATGACACAGCAAAAAAAGCCTATCAAGCTGAAGCAAAGCCTTCCCTTCTTCTGCCACTCAGAAAAACTCTCCTCCAGATTATGTGAAATTTGGGGATTTTACTTTGACAGATGATGGTCTTTCTCCCTCCCACTGAATGTTGAGTGTGTGTGGATCAGAAACATACTGATCTCTTTTTAGACTTGAAGGTGGTGATAAACAGGAAAAAAAAAAAAAAAAGGCAAAATTACTATGAAAATGACTGAAAAATATTTTACTAAATGTACTTCTCTGTATAAGTGGATCATATTTTGTCTTGTGTTTTGTATGCTTTAAAACTATCTAAATAAATGATAATCTGCTCTGACCTTCTTTCCATTATTAAAAACATGTCAAAACCCCAAGATATTTATTTCCTGCTGGTCACTTATAGAATAGAAGTGCTGCAGAGAAAAGTCAAACACTGCAGTCACATGTAGATAAGATGTATAAACTGCAGAAATGTCTACTCTACTCATACAAATCTTAATCTCTTCAGGTCCCTTTGGGCTTGTTTTTTGTTGCCTTTTGCCTTATGGAGTTACTTACATAACTATAGAATAGTAGTACTTGTAGGTGTAAGGTTAGGGCAAAGACAAATTAAGTCTCCTTACGGGGGAAAGTCTGTGGGAAAGTGGAAAAACTGGTTGATATTTTCAAACTAAGGTATTTGGCCACACAGTTCACACTGAAATTAATTAGAAGTGAGCAGATTATTCTCCCAGCTTGCCTTAAGAAGCCTCAAGCACAGAGTATAAATGAGAAAAGGGATGGGAGGAGGAGAAGTTTAAACAAAAATAGCCTAAGCAGAATGTGCGCTTCAGTTGTAACTGATGTGGACGCTTTGTGTAATATAATGCATATCAATATACAAAGCTTATTAAGAGTACTCAGGCTTCTTGGGTTATTTTATGAGTATTAATTACTTCAAAACCCCATTCTTTAGAGTATGGGCGCACGTGGGCACACAGGAAAAAAGAAAAAAGAAAAAAAGGAAACAAACAGACAAACTTAAAAATTGCTATTTAAGGCTTTAACTCATCTTAATTTTTCTTTCAGTATAAGTTAACTACAGACATATAATGACACTGTCTATACCTTATAATGCTTAAGGCTTCCTTTCCTTGCAAATACAATGTCAGTCTATATTAAATATGTTTGCAGTGGAAAGCTATGAAGAACAGGTTCCCATAAAATGCCCAAGTCCTTACCCATCCAGCTGGCTAGCCAAGAGCAGGGCAAGAAAAGACTTTATATCAGTAAATTTACACAATCTATTGGAATCATTCACATTTCCTATTAGCTCAATGTCATGGTTTAAACCCAGCCATGCAGCACTCGCACTCAATCCGCCCTTTCCTCCCCCTACTCCCAGAGGGATGAGAAGGAGAATCAAAAGAATGTTACTCCCATGAGCTGAGATAAGAACAGTTTAGTAACTAAAGTATAACACAAATCACTACTGCTACCACCAATAATAATAATGATAAATGAAATAACAAGGGAAGAGAATACAACACCTCACAACTCATCAACCGATACCTCGCCCCCACGCAGCAGTGATCTCGCCCTTCCGGGTAGCTCTCAGTTACATCCTGGGCATGACGTGCTGTTATATGGAATACCTCTTTGGCTAGTTTGGGTCAGGTGTCCTGTCTCTGCTTCCTCCCGGCTTCCCCTCACCCCTGGCAGAGCATGAGGCTCAGAAAGTCCTTGGTCAGACCAAACATCAGTGTTATCAACTCTGTTCCCAGGCCGAAAGTCAAAAACACAGTGCTGCACCAGCTATTAAGAAGGAGAAAAAAATTACTGCTACTGCTAAACCCAGGACACTCAACTACATATTATTTGATTTTCTTGAATACATCCTTTTCTCTTTTCCTGTTTTATACTATCGTGGGGCAAAGAAAACATTGGAGTGATAGCACTTGAATTGGAAGGGATGTGTGTCTTCTGAAGAAATTAGGAGAAAGAAGGTTTTGGCTTAAAGAACTAGGGAATACATAGTAGCAGACACTGAACAAACCTCAAAGAACACAAGAAGAACTGGAAAAATTAAGGAAACCCAGAAATAAAGGCTAAGCATTGAGATCTGATAGTTAGGTCCAAACACAATGGTGCAGAGACTTTAATAAAACTACATTGAAAAGCCAGAAATAGAACTGAAAGATGGCATGATATGGGAAGGTCAGTAAAGGATAGACTTTTAATGAATTGGATTAAAAAAGCATCAACAACAGAAATGAGAGGGATGGAGTATCTTGTGGAGAAAATGACCGAACCCGAGCAACGTTTTTATCACAATGGCAGTGGTAGGTGGCTTTACAAATGGAGTTACCATGGCAAAATCAGAAAATCTCAACCCCTTCAAGAGTACAAAAACAACCACAGCTAATTGTCATTCATGCCATCTTCAGGAATAAAAAGGCCTTGGTAAAATTTTCTCTGCAGATATTCAGTTTTAACACATTAAATTTGACTTTGAATCTCTTTGTGAATATACAAAAAAAAAAAAAAAAAAAAAAAGAGAAGAAAGAACCAGGTTTTCCAGAGGGAAATAAGCCTGAGGAGCAAAAGCAGTCCTGGATAATGGCTGTGTCCAGAAAAGCTACCATTCTACAGAGATTCAGTATAGAAGAATGAAAACAAGAAATACCAGGACCAGAGAGGCTCTATGAATCTGTACTTTTCTGGAATACTTATACACCCTGAACATGCAGAATCTCTATGACCCTTTCTAAGTACCTTTTTATTAAAACAGAAGTCAGGATGCTTCCCTCTAATACGTTTAGCAGAAAAGAATCATATGATTTTTTCTCAGAAGAGTTCAGAACTATAGTTTATTTGCAATTCTTTGACATAGACTTGCTGTTTTCACTTTGGGCAACATACAGCTTCCTTTGTCTCTAATACTCTGTATTTAAAAATGATCACTTCTTCTAGTAAGATTGTTAGTGAAACTAAAAATACTCTATTTTCAAATACCTTGAAATACTGGCATTTAAAACGTTTAAAAAGCACTTAATAGTGGTACAAGTATAAACTTTTGCTTCATGACATAAAGGTAAGAGGTAGGTTGGGGAGGAGCAGAGATGAAAAGAACATGGTCAGTAAAAAAAAAGGAAAATTTGTAAATTTCTATATGCATTTGCAATTTGCATTGGCATATATATTTTCCCAACATCCCATTTACTGAAATATCTTCTTTTCCTATAATCAGACCGTCCTCTGTCTCTCTGTCTAGGTTTTCTTGGCCTTTCTTCTGCTTCCCACATGCATGTCAATTGCTAGTGACCACATTGCAGAGTCAAGAAAACTTCTAGACTCTTCTCCAGTTTCACACTACAGTTTGCTGGAAGAAACAGAAAGTAGTTTGAAGACAGAAGAAACAACAAAAATACAAAGGGAATGTTGTGAAAGTAGTCACACAGAGGAACCAGGGTACACTGATGGGTGGACAGGAGCATTAAGTTCAGTTAAGGGCTCCCCAGCATGACAGAAACATGGAAAAATTGGACGAAGTCCAGTGAAAGGCCACCAAGACAAGTGAGGGCTGGGTTATCTCTCCTATGATGAACAGCTGAGAGATCTGGGACTGCTAAGGGTCAGGGGAATTTCAACCTGGGTGAAGGATGGGAGGGTGCAAAGAGGATGAAGCCAGGCAGTGGTGTCAGTGATGTCTAGTGACAGGACCAGAGGCCACGGGCATGCATGGAAATACAGATGGTTTCAGCTTAGAATCAGCAAATATTTTTTCACTGGGAGTATGACCAAGCACTGGCACAGGTTGTTCAGAGAGGTGGTGGAGTCTCCATCCTTGGAGATAGTCAAAAGCCATCTGGACATGGTCATGGGCGATCAACTCTAGGAGACCCTGTTTGTGCAAGCGGGTTGGACCAGATGGCCTCCAGAGGTTCCTTCCAACCTCAGCCACTCTGTGATTCTGTGGCTGAGGCTGGAAGCAGGAAGATAAATAGGAAACTTGGATGTGAAAGGAAACTAAAAAGGACAAGCAGAGCTCCTGCAAGCAGAGACAAAGCAAATGTTTGGTCTAAGATTAGGAGATCTCAAAAATATTAAAATTAAATATAAAAATCTTATATCTTATAAAGATATTAAAATCTTATCTGTTTCCATCAATACTTTTAACAAAAGGGGATTTAATGAAAAGAAACATAAACATATAATGTTTACCTGCCAGACCAGCAAATAGTCTCATGTAGTTAAAATTAGTAGGATAATAAATGGAGTGGAAAATGGCTGCAGCTAAGTGATATTACTGCTCATAACAAACAGGATTTTAAATTAATAAACATTTATATATTACTCCACTATATACTGTGCAGTAATGAAGGATACTGATGTTACATGAGTCAAATGTCAGGTCACAGTGTGACAAAACAATTTGTAGCAATGCAGAGGAATGTGCAGAAACCTGGGAGAAGACCTCCATTGAAGGACTGCCCAAAGAGAAATCATCCTAACAATCTCACTGAAAGTCTTTACTGTAAATCACATTGTGAAATCCTGAGTTACAGAAAGAAAAAAGCATCAAAAGAGTAGATATGCAATAGATTGTAATCTTCCTAATCTCTGCCTATTGAGGGAGAGAAGCAGAGATGTTTCTGACTCTGAGACCTGCTTCCCTAAGTTTTCAGTGAAGAAGCCAAAACTTGTCCACTCACCGCCATTCCAGATGGTAAGAGAACTTCTTAGACTGGAGCACTTTGACAGTTCCAGAAAGAGGACATAAATCCTGTCTGC
This sequence comes from Psittacula echo, assembly GCF_963264785.1. Classification (NCBI taxonomy): domain Eukaryota; kingdom Metazoa; phylum Chordata; class Aves; order Psittaciformes; family Psittacidae; genus Psittacula; species Psittacula echo. The sequence continues at coordinate 79,926,803 of NC_137742.1, read as the reverse complement.
TTTTAAGACACGAAGAACAACTTAGGTACCACCTACCATGTAAACTATTTATCTATTTTCCTCATCTGCTGCCACCATTTGGCCCCAGTCCTGCAAGCAGCAGGAAGCTTGTTAGTCTTAATTAGGCCTTAGCACAATATTATAGTCTCCATTTTTGTGTATCTAAAACCAGGACTGGCATTCATTTACGAGCTTTGAACTTATATATAATTTAGTCATTTCCAAAATTTAATTTTCAAAAAGTGCAAAAAATTACCACTTAAAATAGCATGCAGGGATGCCTTATTTTTTATTCAATCTAGAACAAGCCAACCTAATAACCAAGGTCACCAGTCTTGAGTTTCTATGTGACATGTGGTATAACTAAATATATGTGCTTATTTGCATCGATTTTTGTTGCAAGTCAATTGAATTTGCAAATCATTTCCATCTGCATACTTACATAATTTGACAACTTTGCCCATCCTCAACTTATTTTTAACTTGCTACAGCGACTCAGAAATGGTAAATAATTATTATTTATATTACTTACATTAAATTACATTAGCTTGCAGGGATTATCACAATCAAGTCAGCAACTGGGACTGGGCCACTATTGGAGACCTCCTATTGGGAATGCCTTTGCCCAAAAAGAGTTTAAACAGGAAAGGACATATAGAAATTAAACAGTAACATTAAGAAGTGGCTTGTTTAATATCGTTCATCAAAACCATGCGCTGTTAGGCTCCTGAGGCCTCTAAAGCAGTGAATGTTTTTCCCCTTAACTTTTACATTAAACTCTCTTCAGTTCATTTTGTACGATTTCTTTTTAACTTTTCAAAATATCATTCGACAAATTTTGAGGATCCAAACGTTTTCCCACAGACACGTTTGTTAAATTAATTTCTAATTCAAAATGTCATGCTTTTGCACTTTATGCATTCAAAATGTCACATACAAGTGCCATGGCAGCAGACTATGGAAATCTTGGCTTCTGGAGGGAAGACGGGAAGGAATGCAGTAGCAGATGCTCACACATATTTATAGACTATTGTACATAGAGACAGACACACAGCAGGTAAGGCTAGGACAGAAAGAGATGCAGTTCTTCTCCAGAGCCCCTGTGTGCTCATTTATTCAAGGTTAGAATTCAACTTTAAGCTAAATTGCCAGCATGTCGGAAATTTCCAGTTGGACAGTCTGTATTTCCACAATTTCTTAGTAACAGATCTGCTGTCTCCTATCAGCACAGCTAACCCTAGTGCAAAGTGTAGCCTATTTCCCTTGGCTGTTACCATCAGATCTGCTGATCTTCAGCACATCATGTGGAGGAAGCCAAGGAAACACAGCACAATTTTAACATTTACTCCTAATGGAGCTTAAGGCTATTTCTTTGGTGCCTTCTAGCCTCACTGTATAGCTTAATGGTCCAAAACAACCATAAAAACTATCTAATTGCTGGGCATTTGGGAATCCTGGCAGGGTCAGTATTATTCTCTTCCACTTCATGCTCCTCCATACCTCTCCAGGCTGGAGTGCCAACCTTCTCAATAATTACAGGAGCAGCCTTTGGAAGATGCTGTCAGGTGGCAAACAGCATAAGGCAGCCCTAAGACTTGTCTGCATCCCTTACCTGAAGCTGCTTCGGTTCCCAGCTTCTTCAGGTATGCCCTTAGAGGCTTCAAAGCATGATTAAACACTTTCTCAATAATGCTTTTCAATTTAAAGTGTTGCACATATCAACAAAAAACCACAGTATTAAAATGTCTAGGAAACTATTGTTTAAGTGGTTTCAATAATCATCATTAAGATACTTGTTTTTAAATATTCTCAGCCTGAAAGAATAGTATGAAGTGTTTACCACTCTTAATGCAACTGAGAACTTCAGAGGAATTATTCTGGAGCCCAAACTCCTGTAAATATTTAAGTTTGTAAGCTGGCAGAACACTTAAAAATTTCCTCCTTAATAATTGGGATTTTTTTTTTAACCAGCAACAAGAAAGTCAACAATTCAGAAACAAGGGTTGCTTCTCAGTCTGCTTCATCACAGCCTTGAGTGAAAATACAATTTAGCACCCTTCCCCTTAAATGCAGCTTCATGGTGTCAGAGAACAATAATGCACACAGACAAAAAGTGACAACCTTACTCACCTTGGGGCACTGCAAAACTGTATTTCACAAGATACAGAGAGATGAGAGAAAAGGTCATTTTTTGCTGCCCTTTTCTTTCTCTTCTTCTTCTTTATTTATTTATTTATTTATTTCTAGTCCTGAGATTCATTCCCAAAGAAAGAGAGTCTCACAAAAGAAAAAGGTCACACACAAGAAAGAGGTAAAGGAAATTTCATGCTGCTCCAATTATTTTCATTATATTAGAGTTTATATTCTGAAAAACCCTACTCTTTACAATACAGATTGATACTGATACTAAGGGTATAGAAGCTCCTATAAATAATAGGCCATAGTAGCTGTGATTTCTCTGAGACTGCTTATGGCAGCTCACAATATAGCTGGTACTAAGAGTTTGCAGAACTAACTAAATATCAACTGTGAATGGAAAAATCATATCACAGAGACAATTTTTCTTCCTGAAACCTTTAAGATGGATATCTAGTATCTATAGCTCTTTTTCTGTCATGCATGTGTGAATTATAATTCCAAATTTCTGTCACATCACAAATGAGAACTTAACTATGACGGGGACATAAAAATAAATTGGCATGACTTTCATGGACTCCTGGACATTTCTGGCTCTCATGCTTCTCTTAATCAGTTGGATGTCAGATCACGTCCCAGCCACAGAAAGAGGTATGGGTCTAAATTAAAACCAAGTAAGGAATCATATTGAAAGAAAACCGCAAGAATTGTTTCTAAAGACAAATGGCTATTTAAGTTTACCTGTTATTAGAATGATATACTATACATGTACATTACATATATTTGTACCCATTTACCTGCATATACATGCACACACATTCAATTTATGAATGTTCACAGATATATGCGTTTAGCAGAAAACCTCACTATCCAGTAGAAGATGAAGAATAAGCTAAAAATTAAAGAGGAAGAACTGGACCTTTTGGAGTATTGGGGTGTTTATGCTTAAGGATTTGTACGATACTACAAATGTTCTCTAAGTCTTGGCCTGGACTATCATATTTTGGAAATAGATACAGAGTAGAGAGGTTAAGTAAGATGCCACCCCAAATACGAATCCAAATCACCACTTCTGACATGGAATTTGAGTCAAAATACCATGTTTGGGGTTAGAACATGGCCCAGTCACTACTACTATGGCATTGAGAGCTCTGTGAGATATTTTCTGGGTTTACTGTCTGATTTGCTCCTATTTATTTAAATAACTTTAGGAGTTTCCAAGTGTTTTATCATAAATAGTATCAATACCTGGTAAGAAAAATAAAGGATGAGAGATTTCTTGCCTTTTCACACCAAATGCTGCAAGAGCAAAGGTATAGGAATAAACGACCAAGAAAGAATGGGGAGGGGGAGCAAATACAAAATGAAAACATGAAGCATACCTTTGCGGTGAGATGTTTCTGAAGTTTACAGCAAAATCTGCTCCTTGTGGATTACTGAACTCTGATCATTTTTCTTGAAGGATTAGTAGCAATTATCATTAAGGTTCAAGCATTTAACTGTGACTGCTGCAATAAATCTTATTAAAATAACTGAAACATACTTTTTTTGCATGTGGCAACCTGTCTCTGAATCACAACCATCTGCACATAGTTATTGCCTGGTGCACACAGATGGCAGTAAAACAACTATAAAGCTATATACCATTCTTTAATCATAACTTCTAACACAACCAAACAAAATGAAATTTGAGTCAGACCATTAGCATTTGAAAGACTATATAATCATTGTAATTAACAAATACACTTTAGATTCTTGTTATAAAATGTTTTATTAGTTTCTGATTGAAAAAAAATAATAACAAATTGGACTGGGCAGCAGCTTGTTTTAATCTTTGACAGCTCATTTAGAGAAATCATATGTTAACGATAGAATCACGGTCTTAAAAGTTTTTATTTTTCCTTTTTTTTTTAAAGTATTTATTTTTTACACAGTTCTTTTACAGATTTAAAATGACAGTCAAAGGTAGTAGAATAATTTATTCCTTCTTGCTTGGGGCACAGAATCATGAATGCTTCAGGTCAGTAACTGCAGGGCTACACTAAACTCTTGTCAATCCAAATCAGTTACAAAGTGAGCATCTGTACTCTCTGCTTATCCTTCAAGAAAAAAAAATAAAAAATCCACATTACTTACAAATGCTGGGCCTCTGAACATGCACAGCTCTAACTGAAGCCAACAGGCAGCTTCCTGAATGTCTTTCATCTGCATAATACTAGATATTGAACTGCTAGATCCAGCACCATCTTATTAGCTAGAAGGCACCTGCTTTTTTTTTACTTCAAATGCCTGATCTTGTACTGTAATTTTGGGTTGGAGATAAAATGGGAATTTATACTAATAGCTGTTTGCTCATTCAAGATGTTAAAAGTGCACTCACTGGACAAGCTTTGAGACCTGTAAGACTACTACTTAAATAAGCTCTCCCACAGAGACATATTAATATTTCTACCAGAACATGCCTCTGCTTTACCTAATAAAGCTCGCTTTGTAAAGTACTATTCATCCTTCATCTCCTATTCACATCTAGAGAACCTGTGGGCACAAAACACCTTCCAAGTTTATCACCTCACCATTACCTGAAGCAACATAGAAAAGATGAGGGGATCACAGGCAACTGCATTATCATGGCTTAAAAATTTACCACTTATTGTCTGACCTGCATTAACTAATAATGTGAATTTTTTTATCTCATGACAAAAGCAAAGGAAAAGTTCTTCCCATTTGAAATGAGCCAGGAGCCTGAACACGGTCAGTTGCATGGTTCATTTGAGGAGAGGTAGCTTGTCAAGCTCTGGTGGCTTGCTCCAAATCCATTAATGTTTCAGAAAGCATTTTATAGCATCCTCTGGTTAGTTCAGTCTTTGTGAGGATAGCTTTCAGAGAAATCAAAAAGTAACTGAAGTCAGCAGGTCCTCAGATTAAGGCTGCTTGTACTATGTTGTGAGACTGTCAAAGCACCAGAAGAAAATGAACAAATTTAGATTTAAAATACTTGAATAAGCTGTCTTGGTATTTAAATAGATGATTTGGTCTTTTATAGTTAAAAAAATAGATCAGCTACAGAAACATTTCATAGAATATAGAAAAGAATTTTCATTATAAAGTTATTCACTGAGATGTCTACAACATTTGTCTTTCACAAGCACCTTGTTCTTGCACAGTATAAAAAAGGCACATGTTTATCTCAGTCATTTGTCAGTTCAGAGTACAAATAATAGAAGACAGATGTGGCAAATGTATATGTATCTTGCAAAGCATAATAGCAGTTCCTTGATGGGCTTAGGGTAAGCAATTGCCCTCCCTGGGGCATATTTGAACTGTTTGAGATTCTTTGCTGCCAGCTACACAGCTTGCTACCTGTCAGGAACTGGAATTGGCAGAAAACAGCTGGTAGAAATCAATGAATGTGCCAGTTCTGGTTCATCCAGCAAAGATACTGTGGAACAGTGCCGTAACTCTGATAGGAGTTAGGCAGCACAAACAAGGTTTATTTGCATGTAGCTTCAGTGCCTTCTCAGCCAGTGAGAAGGTTCAAATGATGTTAAGTAATTATTACATTTTAAAACCTGGCATTCACATAACAAGTTATACAAGAAATCCATTGCAAACAAGGGAAAAGTCAGCTGCTCAATAAGGTATACTACAAAATCCTATTGCAGGTCTGCAACAAGAAATGCCAGCACTGTTACTGGATGTGTCAATCCAGTGAACAAGAAAGAAGAAGAGCTCAGGGAAGCTCTAAGTCTTTAAAGAAAGCAACCTTCAAGTGCAAGAATAGTCTAACCCAATACTCCGTAAAAGAAATAGAGAAATAAGGACACCAGCCTGCTTGGTGGGTAACCCATGACAGAGCTCCAGTGTAAAGGTGCAGCATACAGTAGGATGAAGCAGGGAATGCAAAGAAGAAATCTGGAAAAGTTACCTATGCACAGTATTAGGATGTTGTTGGGAAAAGCCCAGCTTAACTGGAGACTTGCAAGGACTTTCAAAGGCAAAAAGAAGAGCTTCTACTTTACATCAGCAATAAATGGATGAACAAGGAAAAAGTGGGGACATAGCTGAAGGGGGAGTGACACAGATGATGTCAGCTGCAGCTGCGTACTCTGATTTTTCCCTCCACTTCTTAAATATGTTATCCCAGAGGTGCTACCACTGTCAGTGATGGGTTTAGCCTTTGCCAGCAGTGGGTCTATCTTGGATACAGTGGCATTTGCTCCATCAGACATGGGGGAAACTCCTGGCAGCTTCTCACAGAAGCCACTCCTGTGGCCCCCTCATTACCAAAACCTTGCCACGTAAACCCTATACAGCTAGTTGCCACAGCTTTGGTTGAATGAGTATCACTTCAAATCCTCAAGAGATAGTCCTGATAAAGAACACTGGTGTGAAAAAGGCAGCAAACAACTATTTGGACAAGTTTTTCACAGATGTACATTTGCACACCACACATGTACCTGTACAAGGAAAATACAGCTATGAAGGATATAAGCTTTCGGAAATACAACATAAAAACATTTCCAGCTGTCCAGAAGGAAAACAAAAAATGACAGCAGAAATTCATAATAAAATACAATTCTTACAGGACCTCCAGAGGTAAAAGCTGGATCACCTGCATTTTGAGGAAAACACTTTGATCCTAAGGAGTCTGCTGCGATGAGATTCCTCCAGTAACACACTGTTAAATCTACAGAGCCTAAGTATTTTGTCTCGTCTATGAAGAATGCAAGTCAACTGCATCCTAACTCACCAACATGTAAATACAGATCAAGTATCAATAACACACACAAAGACCTCAAAGTCTGCCTAGATAAGACTATGTGACTATAGTCAGTAGACACCTGGAAGCTAGAGCACCCACTCACTTAAAATGGAGTCCTAAACTGGGGTTACTAGGCATGTCCTTTAAGAAAACAATGCCATCAAATTCACCAGAGCTATAAACAACTATTTTCAAAATAATGTGTAGAAACAATGAAAAATATGACATAAATATGTGTAGGTAAAGGCAGGATTTCTTAACTGTTCCCTGGTCTTCAGTGATCACTGAAATACCATCCAAATTGGAGGACAGAGCGCAGCATCTAATTAGGCACAATAATGCAACAATAACCATCAGGAGACTGATGGTTTAAAAGGAAATGGGAATCTACTTTTTAAAAGACTGTAAGTTAAACCAGTAAGAATACCCTGGTGAAAAGTAATGCTCTGTGATATACAGGAGGAAACAGAAGTTACTATAAGCCTCAAAATCTATAACATTATCAGAAGTTCCATCTAGCTGAAAACAAAATTTTGATTTAGTCCTGAAGAAGACCAAGGTTTTCCTTTATGTTTTGGTAATACAAATAATTGAAAATCCAGCACTGTTTGTGATCAGGCTTCTATATTTTCATCTGAAATGTACTATATTTAATATAAAGTGCCTCCCAGTCACCATGCCAACACTTCTGTGCTTTTGCATCCTTTGAAACCTGTTATTCTATTATGACCTACCCAGTCAGCCCAGCTTAATTATCCTTCTGTCCTTCTACGCCTTCTTTTATCTCCTTCAGATACTACGCATCACACCATTTCCCCTTCTTCCATTAGCAATACTTCTGTCTGTGGAAAAAAGCTCCAATTAACGTGAAAAGCTCATACTACTCAAAAAAAGTTTTTGCTGATGTGTCTGGTAGCTCCTAAGGTAACATGCAAACTACATGCACTTTCTTTGTCTTCTCAGAGACACCTTACCTTCTGCAGCTAGTATTTTCTTTCAATATTGTAGAACTGATTTGCAATGAAACTGATGTGCACCTTACAAAGACCACTGAGAACTAATATCAGGTAAGAGGGCGATTTGGTCACTTTCCCAATTTTATTTTTTAAAAAAATAAGTGGACTGAACAAATGAAGTATCACTTGTGTCGTGTGAAATAATGTGAAGTTACCACAGCTATGCTAATTTATTCTAACTGAAGATATGCCCTAAAATACAGCATGGATGCCACTGCTTGTTTTCAGGTACCCTGGTAAGTATGATGAGTTAAACCGTGTATTCCAGTATTTATTTCACCCAGCGTGATGAGGCACATCCTTGCTAAGACCATAGCTTCTGACGCAGGGAAAAGAATATTCATTCAGCGAAGAACTGGAAGGAAAAATACACACCAACACCCTGCATTTCACCAGTTCCTGAATGAATTAACAGCAGAGACTAGAATACAAAGCTCAGTGATCTAGTAAGCCAAAGTTACTAGCCTTCAGTTGGGAAAAAGAAGAAAAAGAAAAGAGAAAATGAAAATCATGTGAGGCACTTAAGCTTGCAGCAAACATCTCTTGACTGGTTCATATATGGGGATTGTGTGTATCAGTCTAGTAAATCTAAACACTATAAGCTAGGTATGCAGAAAAAGGGTTTGCTTTCTATTAGCTTATGAAGTCAGCAATGTGCATCTGCAAAGTGAGCTGCTAGAGAATCCATCTGTGAACCCACTCTTAATAAATATATAACACAAGCTTTTCAGGAACATTCTAATCTTGGAAACAGAAAGCAAATTTCTTACATTTTAAGTTTGATGCTTTTCTGCAGAATTTCTTCTAATTTTAAAAAGAGCTTCAGCAATTTTTTCTGATGCTGAATTATCATAATTCAAACCTTCCAGGAATCATGTATTCTGTTCTCTGCAAGAAATCAGTTTCTCAGTGTAAGGAAGTATTTTCTTTTCTGTATCCTCTTCCTTATTGTCAAAATAATTTGAATTACAGACATTTGGAGTTCTTGCAGCTTCCTTTGCTCTCTTCCATTTTTTTTCTTTTTCACTCTTGCTAAATCTAACCCTTCCTAAGCTGGCATGGAGAGTAAATTGAAGTGCTGCAGCCTTTAGATCACTAGTAATATCTCAGAACTGAAGATATTTACATTTAATTGTGAATCGGAAAAACAACCATTGCTAAAATAGCAGCTCTAATATTCCTTACTGAATCTATCATGGTACTTGGTTGCTGGCCATTTAGTGCTTCCAACACCAAGTGAACAATTGCTGTGTCATTTTCTGCCAAGAAGGAAAGATTTTGTGTTCAGGCTGCTCTTCTACAAACATTAAGAGAAACAACATGTGGATACTGTTCCAGATTACACTCCCCAGTCACTCCAAGAACAACCAGACAGTCCTCAAATATGAAACTCCTTCATGAGAAGATCAGACTAACTTACCTTTGATAAAATCTCTATATTGCAATTTCTTCAAAGACAGTAAAACAGGACCATTATTTTCAGAAAACACTCAGAAACAGGATAATAAATGCTGTATTTTTTTAACTCCTAATCCCTCAAAGGTGTGATTACAAGCAGAAGAGAGGAGTGAAATTCACAAGGGATATTCCTGGGTTTTATTATTTTTTGTTGAAGTCCCAGAATGGATTCCAAAAGTGTATGTTTTTGGGGAGCCATCCTCCTACAGAAGCACACACCTTCATAGTTCATTGCATCACATGCTGAAATCCATTAATCTGAAATCTGAGGAATTTACCTTATTTAAACTTTGATGAACTCATATTGTACTGCCTATGAATTGACAATCTCAAAGAGCAATAGCAGCATCTTCTTCCCCCCTTCTTACATCAATATCCCACCTGCTCCTTGCAGGAGGGTAAATGATGAAATTACTAAGCAGTCAGGACTTTAAAATTTTTATTTAAATACTCTGGAGCATAACAGTGTTGCTCAACTAAAGGAGGGTTTCTAAGTGAGAAACTGACTACAGCTTCCAGGTTTCAGGACTCTTCAGGCAGATGCTCAGCTCAAAGGCAGCCAGTTCTCAAGTCACTCCCCAGGCAGCCTGGGTACCCTCACAATGCTGCACTTCCCATGCTGTTAGTGGACTGGAACAGCTGCGCCAGTTCCTGGTCAGAAAGTCACACCCTCTGCGAGAATGGAAGAATTTATATATCTCGATAACAGACACTTTCTCCTTCAAACCTCTTCAGTCACCAGCTGTAATTTCCCTTGTAGCTCCAAATAGCTTTAGCAGATACCATGGAGCAAATGTGCTCCAGCAGAACTACCCAACAGGTTTCTGTAGCTCAAGGAGTTGAGGGAGCTGAGGTTTCTGTGGATCCCAGTTCACTGAAGTCAGAGGTGTCATCAAAAGCAGCCTACACCCACGCCTTCGAGTAACCAAAGGAGACTCCTCACCATTTCCCCACAAGCACAAGCGAATGCATGCATGCAGTTCCAAAAATTGATTCCTGTGATGTAAATTGTTTTGTTTCCTTGTTTTACCTTATTCTACTTGAATAGCTAGCCCATAGGCAGGACTAGGTAACATCTGTTCAAGACCTCCTTGCTTCAGAGATACCTAAAACTAATCGACAAGGCTCCTCAAAAAAATGTAATAGCACTATTTTTTTTCCTTTGTTTGCTTGATTTATTTTTGCTACAGAATAGCGTGGTCCATTTTTAGGCAGGATGACAAAAACCAATATGAGTATATTACACCTCCAGACCCATTCTTATATGTCTCTCAAGTAGAAAATGATGTGCAAATGCATGCAAAGCCTCTTTGGCTTTTGATAAAGAGTGGACTGCTCCCTCAGTTCTCTGGGTAAGTGCTACTAATTTCGTTGAGAAAATATAAAAGGCTAGTACAAATAATTATTTTGAAGCAATTGGAGGGGTGAGGGAATGGTGTCTTCCCACCATTCCTCATTTTCCACTCTTAATATTTTTGCCCTCTCGCTCTTAATTCTCCATGATTTCATTCCAGTTCTTATTCTTCAACTATCTTAACTAAGGATGTTTGTTCACTGTCTTTAAAAGAATGCAAAACTTCCTGTGACATGACTTTTTTTTGCAGTTCCTTAAAATTTCTGCACTGGTTCAATTCAGAACTTGTTAAAACATATTCACTGAAGACAGCAAAGTCACAACCTGCAGAATTACTGCAGATCCCCATTGAGTTACATATTCTTAGAAGCAAAAGAAATACTTAATACAATTATTTGGGTAATTTTGCAATCCTTAGTTAGAAGAAACTATTACTTGCCAAACCAGAGTAATCAAGCTAAACTATTGCCAATTATTTTCTCCATCAATAAACTTAATTTTAGATAGCACAAGTTGTATATATTAAAATGGCAAAGAATTTTGAAAATGTTCAAGTAACATTATAAAACAGGGACAGTATTAGAATGTATATGGATAATATACACATTTTTCTTCAGCAGAAAACTAAAGGTGGTATTTTCTATTTAACTCTTCTCTGGAGCTTATCTGTATTATAATGCTTTTTGCCAGAATAGTTTAGAATACATTTATTGTCATTAAATTCACCCCAAAATTATAGAAGTTGGAGATTGCAAGTAATATTAATTTTGTTCAAAAAATTATCTGGTTCTCCAGGTGGAGCTTAGTAGTTGTGTAACAGTCAAAATCAGAGACTCTGAACTCAGGTCTAAATCAGTCTCATGGACTATCAAAGAGCTGGATCAGGACCAGCATTTATTTCCATACATTTCATTTTCACCCATGGGCTAAAAGATAACTTGGTTTTTGCAAATGTTGGGCAAAATTCTCCACTAGGAAGGGAAGGATCAAGTACCCTGGGGATCAAGCATGCTTTATGTCCATGGCTCCTTACCTGGCAGGAAGGAAAGGTAGGAACACAACACAAAAAATATGGGCATGCAGTTCCCCGGAACTGCAGTGAGAACAAAACATAGATACACTGCTAATCTTCTCCACTGCAATTTACAAAAAGGCAGGAAAAGGCTATTAAATAAAGCAGAATTTAGTTCATATCAGAACTGAATACAGTCAAAATGAATTCTGCTGTAAATCCACATCAGGGTCTTGACATCAGTGTCCTGGATGTATGCATAGGCCCACCATAACTAGATCATATTTGGATTTCTTGGGCCCTTATACCTTCCATTTTGCAGTTTCCAGGATTCTGAATGGAAGGACAGCCAGCTGGAAGAGCTTGATTTAACAGCAAACAGCCTGAATGAGAAATTGTTTAGTTGCTCTAGCTGGGGAACGACTTCTCTGATTGTTGGGCTAGATTTTCATTGACATCTCTGTCTGTCTTCCATTCATATAATGCGTTCATCGTAGTTCACATAAATTCCATTACATCAGAAGATCATATTCCTACCCAGATGGCAGTACTGTTTCAGACTGCACAGTTTCAAGAAAGCAGATGGGAAGAGAGGCTCTTAAACCTCTGGAATTATCCCAAATATACTGCATGCCACAACTGGCAAAAAAAAGGGAAACTGAAGGGTGAGGCAATAGCCAGATAATGGAGGGCTCAAGACAAGTGAATTCAACCAAAAAATGACTGAGCTAATATAAAATCATCCCAAAATTTAAAAGAAAGTTATTTGTAAACCCTGCACTTCTTTATTTGTTTTAAAAAAAGCAATGCCATATTCTGCAATGTTTGACATGATCAGGAAACGAGGAAGAACAAGGATCTTTAGCTGGTTTACAAGACTGTTTACTCACATATAGCAAGACACTTTACAGACATAAGCAGTCAGGGGTTTCTTCCCAATTTCCTAAAATATCAATCTATTAAAATCAAAATGTTTGGTGAGAACACATTGGTTGTTGCTAGATCCCAGTAAAACTCAGAAGAATCTGCCCTGGCATTCCTCCAGCCTATCCATCTGGCCTCATGGCAACCTGTCAGGCAGGCTGCTGCAGACAAGATGCATCCAAGCTCTTTGCCCTCAGCACCCCAGGAGCATTGCACAGCACAGGACCCCCAAATCCTCGGGTTTCTACCTAGCAGATGATTGGAGATGACCCAGGAAGCCCCAGAAATACTCTCAGTGTTTCACAGTGAAATGTCACTCTGACCTTCTCTAAGGAAAATGTCAGAATTTTCATTACATGGAAAATTTCAAAATGTCATTTTTGTTGTGGTTTTGAACAGTACTATTTTTAATTTCCAGAGGATAGGGACTTCAGTGTCTGCTTTAGCTCTAGTCAGTACACATTCCTCTTTCTACAGAAATCTAGCCTTGCTGACTTATTGTCTAAAGTTTAATGACTTTTCTAAACTAATGAGAGAATCAGAAGTCAAGCATACAATTCCCACTTTTATGCTAAAAAAGTTGTCCACCCCTCACACTTCATTTTCAGAATAATTTCCAGCCTCTTTCCTAACATTTCCTAACCGTTAGCTTTCTTAACCGTTTCAGAGGAAGAAAATTCTAGTAACAGTTCGAAATTATTCCACTAAAATTTTCGTAAAACTAGAGGAGTTATACAGCAACCATTTCCTCTGCTCATGGTTAGAAAATGGCTCACATCGCTGGTGTCATTCCAGTTTGTAACCAAAATACCATGCTCAAACAGCATTAGATCTATTTAACTAAGCATTCATTTCTGAGATGCAAAATTATTCAGTCGCCAGATTCAGGAAAGAAAGCAAGCTGATGAGAAGAAGCAGAAAATTATTATTTGACCTCTGTAGCCAGATACACGCTATCTACTTGATGCAGTCTTATCTTGGGAGATACAGCATCTTAGTCACCAGACCTGATACACAAGACAAGGACAGCTTAGTGCCTGAAGAATGTTAATTCTTGAAGTGACTGCCACATTATCATTTGCTGACATAACTCCAGCAGAACTCTGCTATTTCAGCATTCACAGCTCCTCTAGTTAATATTCCTTGACATCCATGCTGAACAGATGTTATACTGAAGTAATCTGCAGTTCTGTCTTCTCCACTGATAATGGAAGGTTTGGAAGGATGAGCACTTTAGGCAACAGCAGCACTTGTTTTTTGTCTACTCAGGCCTTAATAAGTTTTATTTCTCATCACCTCATTTCCATGTTACTTCTCAAGCTGCTACTGGCTTAATATAAAAGGGAAGCTATGAACATCATTTTGCCCCTTCCTTTTTTTTTCAGTCTAATCTTTACAGTCTCAAAAAGTGCTGTGACACTTCAGGGTTTTTTTACCCTCCTCCATTTAAGCTATTCCTCTCATCCCATCCAGTATCATCACTGGCATTGAGAAAATAGACAAAGCAGGGACCACATACTGTTCTTAATAGCTGTGGATGAGGTCATGTTCATGTGATAGAAGAAACAGTGGAAGAAGAATTGACAAGGGAAAGATGTGGAAGATTGCTGGGGGTAGACAAAAGACCACCAGAATGAGACTAACGGTACAAGGAAGTGTTTTGTCACTGCTCTGATATACACTTTCTAAAGCAGAACAAGAGAAAACCTGTCTTTTTGAACTGTAACTAACAATAGTGTCAAGCCCTAACTTCCAAACCACAGAAGAGGGAGACACAGAAGACAGTTTTGCAAAAATATAATTGTAGGGTTTTGAGTCTAGTTTGCATGTATCAATCATACAAAGGCAAAAGCAGTCAAAAAGGCTCCTAAATGAAAATCATTTGCACATTCACCTACTTGATCTGCAGCAGGTACTTGATCTGCTGCAAATGCAATGCAAGTCTTATTTACAGCTTTCTTCTAGCTTCTGAAATTTCTTTATAAAAAAGATGTACCAAGTGTCTCAAAATACAGAAAACTAGGTTCAGCAGCACCACCACAGCTTGAATGGACTCTTAGAGAAGAATTAAAGCATCAATTTTTACTGCAACCTGTCAAATATGTACTCCTGAGGCATACATGTTTCTCTTCCTTTCTTCCTGTGCTAACAATTTGATCAACAAGAAAAACTAGCAGGCTTTCTCTGCGTAATCTGCCTCTTCAAGCCCTGAAAGGACTATCATAGGAGGCACTAGAATTCACTGCAATTTCTAGCTTCTTGTTACCACAAAGCTAATGATTTTTGATCCTGTTAATTTCCGACAAGATTCCTGAGACTTGAAACCCTTCCGTAACCTCATTTTGGTATATGTGCTCTCAAGTATCCAGTAACCGAATGCTTTCTAATTGAGATTGCCCAGTACTGCTGGTGTTCATGCTGTTCAGCAAATTTCAGTATTTTGCTTGCCCACCATAGAAGCAGAATATATTTTGATTACATAGCATTTGAGCTGACGTTTGCTGGAGTTCAGAGGATACTGCCTGGCTTATCTCTCAGAATTCGCCTTTTCCTCACAAGGTCTAGATTAGGGCTGTACTTCTTCTGCCAAATTTAACTTACATCTCAAGGGTATTTAACAGAAAGTGAAGGATCATGTCATGTTCATATTAAAGGCAATTACACCTTTCTTTTCTCATGAACAGAAGATATGCATAGCTGGGATTCTTACATGAAGAAACAAAGCATCTTCAATCAGAAAAACATGAAGTTAGGAAAATACAGATTTTTTTAAAATGTGTGATTCTATCTATAGTTTTAGTTCCAAAAGTGAAATATTGATTTGTATGGTAATTAAAAACAGATCCAGTAGAAGACATTCAGAGATCCTATTCCCTAATTTGGGTATCAGCTGCATTCCTACCTTTCAGGATATACATGCATATACTGATTACAACATAAACATTACACTGGTTCTTACTGTAGTGATTTAAGCCTAGCCGGTAACTCAGAACCATGCAGCCACTTGCTCACTCCTCTCCTTCTTCCTCCCCCTGCTTCCGGAAGGATGGGGAGGAAAATCAAAAGAATGTAACTCCCACAGGCTAAGAGCAGTCCAGTAACTAAGGTATAACACAAACCCACTACTGCTACCACCAATATGAATAATGATAAGGGAAATAACAAGGGAAGAGAATACAACCGCTCACCACCAGCCAACCAATACCTAGCCCAACCCGAGCAGTGATCTAGCTCTTCCAGGTAACTGCCCCCAGTTTATATACTGGGCATGACGTGTTGTGGTGTGGAATACCCCTTTGGTTAGTTTGGGTCAGGTGTCCTGTTTCTGCTTCCTCCCGACTTCCCCTCCTACCTGGCAGAGCATGAGACTCAGGAAGTCCTTGGTCAGAGTAAACATTACTGAGCAGCAACTAAAAACATCAGTGCTATCAGCGTTGTTCCCAGGCTGAAAGTCAAAAACACAGCGCTGCACCAGCTACTAAGAAAGAGAAAAATGACTGCTACTGCTGCAGCCAGGACATTAGGCATTTCTCATTAATAAATAACTAATGAGAATTAATTTTCCTTAATTATGTGCTATGAAATAAACAGATCTTTAAAAATGTAGGCAGTGAATAAAGCTGTTATCACAAAACCATAAACAAGCCTGGCCTATGATTAACCTCACAGCCAATTGAGTGCAAAAATTGATCACTCAACCTGCATGTTAAACCTAGCCAGAAAAAGAAAAAAGGGAAAATGCTGTGGTCTGAGTCACCTTTTTTTCCCCTCTGTGCTAGGAATACCATGAATGCAAAAAAGTTTGGATTTTTTGGGTTGTTTTTTTGTTGGTTGTTTTTTTTTTTTTGCATCTGGCCTCTAAGATAGATTTTTCTTTTCTTTCTTTCTCACAGTTAAATATATATATATTATATTAACAACTTTTATTAGAAAATAACTGAGAAATGACATCTCAATCCTTTCTGTTCAAGGCCAGCTGTAGACTTATCCCTAATACTATCTGCTTGTGCAAGAAGCCTGGCAGACCCAGACACTACTGATGCAATGCCAGAAATACAAGTGCACTAACATTTTATATTTTCAATTGTATATTCCTATTTTTGCTTTTACTTTATGAGCTGCTTAATGATTTTTTGGTACCTGCCAGCATTGCACAGACAACGGCATTCAAAAGCTCTTTAACACCTGCAGTCTTAGCAAGCCGAATTGAGAAATACCAAGCAGTGCTGGTGATGTTATGTCTAGTCCATTAATATAAGTGCTTCTTTAAGTTGCCCTAATTACTTCTGACCAGAAACATATTATTTTTTTATTGCCCGGTGCTGCGGGAAGGAGTGCCTGCAGCAGCTCGGCTCCCTGTGGTGTGAGAGGGTAGAAGCTCTACCTGTCCCCAGCTTTACCCTGCACATCAAGGGTTCACAGTAAAACAGTCCTGACACTGACCTCTCAAAGACCCAGCAGCTGAAACAGCCTTAACAAGGCTTTAACACAGCAAACATGGCCCATAAACTATTACCGGCTGCAGGCTGGGGAGGGGAGGCAGAGCAAGATGAGGGGAAGAAGGGAAAAGGGGAGAGGGAGAAAGAAAAAGAAGGGGAGTTGAGAAAAGGCGGCTGTTTCACAGCTGGAGGAGTCTCAGCAGGTTCTTTTAACCTCTTCTCTGAATTCACCTCATACTGTCATGGCAAGGTGTTCTGAGCTAAGGGTTAGCCATGTCTTACACCCGTATGTCTTGCAGAGCCTGGTCTGGTTCCTCTGCTGGTCCCACCGAACCACACCATACTGCTTTAGCAACAACAAACACACTTAAAAATGCTAGACAAAGTAGAGCTTATTTGCCTTAATTACAGGTGGCTAGTAGCCTGCTGAGCAAAGACAGAGAAGCAAGTAGAAATATGCCAACCCCTGCACAATCCCATTAGTATTTAATGAGTCTAATACATTGAAAAGTATGCTTCCAGTGTAATCCAAATTTACAGCTGGTCTACCTGCAATATATTAATTGAGATAGATTTACTTCACGGTGATTCTGCCTTTGGGACTCTTTGGGCTACATCACTGCACTAATCCGAAACTCTTTAAAAACGGAACCTTAACTTCATTTTACATTCAGCTAAGCATGTATATCATTTTCCACATCGCAGGCCGCAACACAGGGTAGTTGTTACAGTGCCCAAAAACATAGTTCAATGCTAGTTGTACCACTGAACTTCAAAGACAACTCACACAGAAGCTAGAGCTGCTTGAATAGTGGCAGACGATGTTATCAAGACTCAGAGAGTTGATATTTAAATTACAGAATCTCAGACTGGTTTGAGTTGGAAGGGATCTTAAAGCTCACCAAGTTCCAAGCCCCTGTCACGGGCAGGGACACCTTCCACTAGACCAGGTTGTTCCAAGCCCTGTCCAACCTGGCCTTGAACACTGCCAGGGATGGGGCAGCCACAGCTTCTCTGGGCAACCTGTGCCAGAGCCTCATCACCCTCACAGTGAAGAACTTCTGCCTAAGTTCTCAATCTCCCCTCTGTCAGTTTAACTGGCTTATGAAAGTATTGAGAGCTATCATACTAAATATTAAAGTAAAGATTGCTGGAAGGGGATAAAGCCTTGGGTTTCAGGATACATACTTTGACTTGAGAGGGCAATTTCATAATGTACTCTGATACAGACAATTCTAGCTTCTGCCTAGTCCAGTATCCACACCCTAACAAAGGCTCTTCTGATACACTCAGGCAATGACAAAAAAAAAAAAAAAAACCACCCAAAACCCTTGTCTTTTGAGCTAAAACCATTTGCATGAATAACAAGCCAAAGAGCTCCAACACTTTTCTTTGAGGGGCAAGACAAAGGAAGAGAAGAAGGTGTTCACCCATGAAGTCTTCAAACGGGATGGGAATGGAGCTGTATCCTTATGTGTTGCAACTTGCTCACCCGCTGTGTGAGCACAGCTGAATTATTTGTATGCATTATCTCTCATTGTCTGATCAGTTGTCTGGCTGGTGAGCAAAGACAATACCTTGTGCTAGAGGCTAATCAGTAACCCCAATTAATAAAGAACAAATAGCCAAAATGAAAAATTCAGTAAAGAGCCTATAGGCATAGAAGATTATCTCCAAACTCTTCTATGTGAAGTTATGAATAAGCAGATATTGGTTGTAGTGTGGCAATGATGGTCTAAAGAGAAGAAAGCCAGGTTTGTAAGGGGATTTGTCCTAAGGATTTGGTATGTTTGGAAATAATGTGCCAGCCTTGAGGCTTGAACTTTATCAGACATCATACAGTAAAATCCATGTTGCATAGACATTAATAATAATTTTATTCATTTAGTGATTATAACATTGATTAATCAGCTTGAAAGAAAACTAGTTAGCACTTCCACCATAGATAGTTGTTAGCAAAGGGATCATGGGAATATATATCAGAGGCTGCGAACTCAAGGTTTTCGTTTGCTCACACACTGTTAGCTTCCACTTGAGTTTGAAATTTCAGCTTCCAGGCTTAGGTCTTTTTTGAAGATATACATGTCTTAAATGAGGCTCAGAACTGAGCAATCAGGTCTGGGAGAGTGCCATGAAACATTTTAAAGAAGCATTTTTTCACTCATAACTGGGTGTCCCTACCCTTACAACCTGTCTTGTGTCATATGTTCACTGTGATGCCTACTGATTATGCGGTTTCAAGCACCTAAATTGAATGAAGACATTTGGTGCATTCATAATGTATGTCTAGACTTCATGGTTAACAAGGAATAATGAAGCCTTTGAGAGAGGAAACCAGAATCATCTTATAATGGAAACTAGTAAGCAGAGGAGATTGAATTCACAGCTGGCTGTAGGACATCACTAGAACCAGCTGTACTGGAAAACATAACTTTGCAGCACCTAACTGCAGCCATAGTCAGATCTGACTGAAGCGGCAAAAATTCTTAGGCAGGCAGCAGTCTGTCACTGCAAGTTCTTTTCACCTTGTTCCTGAACTTACGAGAAAAACAAAGAGTCTGAAAGTACACATGCACGTCTTAAAAGAGATGTGTGTGGTTAGGATGGGGAGAGTTCAGCTGGCAAAGACAGAAGAATAAAAGAGCAAAACAGGTAAGAAAAAGTAACCAGAAAAATGGCATTCAGAGGAAACACAACAGGAGTAACAGAGGAAAAGAAAAGCAAGGGGGGGAGGAAAAAGAAGGGAGATAGTAGCTGGATGAACCATGGAAAAAGGTGGGCAGAGTAAAATGTTTAACACAGCAGAGTGAAGAGGAACATGACAGAAAAGAAAATCCAGCTGAAAAAAAAATCAAAGTCTAAAGGTCATGTTGCATCCAGCAACAGAACATAGGGGAAAAAGGAAAGAGAGAAAAAAAAAAAAAAGTAGAAAAGAGTGAAAGCGTCTTTTAAAATACTGAAAATGTGCATAAAGAGTGAGAGTGAATTTTGATGATGGAAGTGTAGGTAAGACAGATACATGAAGGCATGGAAAATGAAAAGTAGAGAAGACATGGAAAAAAAAAAATAAACCAAACCAAAACAAACCAAAGCAAAATAAATAAAATAATAAAACAAAATACAAAATAGAAATAAAAGTATATTAACAAAAAGATAAATAAAATTAAGAATAGAATAAAATAAAATAATAATAAAAAATCCTAACAACACGGGACAAGCTGAGGACAACTTGGTTTACTTTTGGTAAAATCCTGTAAATTAAGTTAAAAATTGGCAAAGCCCGAAGTCTTCTCTTTGCCTGTATTGAACATAACAGTAAATAAAGGCACCTGTTTTCCATAATTAGTAATTTTAATTTTACCTGAGGAAGTTCTCAGGGACCAGGACCTAAAAAAAGAAGTATCTTTATAACAGTTTTAAACAGATATCTTCTACAGGAATGCTGTTTTGTTGCACTTGCCATGTCCCAGAATTCATCAGTTTCAGGACAGAAGAGTTCATCACAGCTTCGTGCTGTGGTAGGCATCAACCACCCACAAATGAACTACACTGCAGGGACAAGGATGCTCCATCCCCTCCTTGAGGAACAGCAGGGACACCAGCACTGTCCTGCAGTGGTATCAGTGACAGCAGCCCTGTCCTAGAGTAACATCAGAGACACCAGCCGTGTCGTGCAGTGATATCAGCGACACCAGCCCTGTCCTGCAGTGACACCAGTGACACCAGTCCTGTCCAGCAGTGACATCAGTGACACTGGCCCCGTCCTGGGGACATCAGTCCTGTCCAGCAGTGACACCAGTGACACCAGCCCTGCCCTGGGGTACACCAGTAACACCAGTCCGGTCCTGCAGTGACACTAGCCCCTGTCCTGCAATGACACCAGTGACACTAGCCCTGTCCTGGGGGACACCAGTGATACCAGGCCGGTCCTGCAGTGACGCCACAGCGACATCAGCCCTGGTCCTGCAGTGACACCCAGCGTCCAGCAGCGGGAGAGCCTGCTCGAAGCATCCCCCTGACCTCCCGAAGTCTTTTCTACCTTTGTCAGATCCTGCCAAAGTGGTTTTCCTCCTTGGAAAAAGACAGCACAGAGTGCCAGAGCCGCTCGAGATAAAGCTTTCTAAAAAATGATTATATAAAAAATAACATCAGAACTACAAACTGGCACAGACGATGCACTGAGACCAAATGCAATCTGTGCAACAGCATGAGCAGAACAAAGGGAACTTACTTAGAGTAAGTAATCAAAAACGGGCAACCTGATCTAGTGGAAGGTGTCCCTGCCCATGTCAGAGGGTTGAAACTGGATGAGTTTTAAGGTCCCTTCCAGACCATTTAGTGATTCTTGATTCTATGAAAACTTACAGAGCGTAAGTTCATGAACAAAAGACCTTATTTTTTCCCCATTTAAATCCTTGGATGAACTGTCATTGGTTGTAGCGAAAACACTGGGCTCATTTCTTTTTTTTTTTTTTTTTTTCTTAATGTGATTCTGCATAAAATGGTTGGGAATAGAAGAAACAGCTTCATGACAGCCCATTATAGAAAAGACATTATTTGTAGAATAATAGCATGGTTTGGGTTGGAAAGCACCTTAAAGCTCATGCAGTTCCTACCCGCTGACATGGGAAGGGACATCTTCCACTAGACCAGGTTGCTCCAAGCCCCGTCCAGCCTAGCCTTAGACACTGCCCAGGACAGGGTAACCACAGCTTCTCTGTGCAATCAGTGCTAGGGCCTCACCATCCTCACAGGGAAGAATATCCTTATATCTAACCTGAACTTCCTCTGTTTCAGTTTGAACCCATCACCGCTTGTCCTATGGCTATAGTCCTTGATGAAGAGAGTTTTATTTTTAACTTCAAGTGTTTCTTCCTTCACAATGGTGATGGGATAAATGTGCTGTATAAATACAGAATGCACTGGTGACAATAGGAAAAGTACAGCCTACTTTGTAATGCTCAAAACAAATTCTTGCTACGGGATCTCAAATACCTCAAGTACAGCCCTCCAAAGACAGGCCTGTAACAACCTAGCAGAAATTTTGTTACAAAACCACTTTTAGAGTAATCAGATTGTATAGGAGGGAAGGAAGGCTTCTACAAAACAAGACAGCTTTCCAGCCTCCCACTTTTCTCCACCTACAAGAAACACTAGCCCCCTAAATTACTTGTAAAAATAAAAGTATCCGGAGGAGCAGCTGTCATTTGAAACCTTACAGCTTCTATGGGAAATTAGAACATTCCTCCGGCACTCTGTACATTGAGAAGCTCAGTAGTTTCAATTATGATGTGCCCTTGTTGTTTCCTCTTTTAATGAAGTGTACATCTATCTGCCTCAACTGAATATGTGAGGAAAGAAAAGAATCCTATAAAAGAGGAGCTCACTTTTGGCTGGAGTTGCCACAGATTTAGGCTGCTGAGGTATCTTAACAAGGCCTTAATAATCTGCCACAATTCACAAACTCTTAGTTTTTTAAGATGATGGCTACCCAGCTCTTCTGTGTTTAGCAGACGCAATTTGCAAGGGCTCTATTCACGCACAACAATCTGCAAACTTTGACGTCAAAGAAGGTGTGGAGTGGCTGACTGCAAGCTGCAGAGGGTCACAGATCTCTGCTCCGCACCCAGCCTTATCTATTCATCAGAAATTCATCCAGGCCATGGAAACTTTCTATTTTCCCTGCACAGGCCTCAGAAAGTCAAATAGCATGGGAAATTTAATGTAAGTCAGTCTCACATTCCCTGACCATGAATGTGAAAAAAAAAATTAATCCTCTGCAGCTAAATACTTTTGTAGCAATTTGGTATAAAATGCAATGGTCTGTCACTTATATCCTGCACTAAACCAGTAATGAAATCTTGAAAGGGGAGGCAGGGGAGGAGGGGGGATCACCACCACAATGAAGCCAAAATTAGGCTATTGCTTTCATGCCCCAAACCAATTTGGGAGTAGCATAATTGAACGCACAGTGTTTTTCTCAGCAGCACAGGATGCATTCAGACCTTGCAAAGGCAGGTGTGACAGCAGATGTTTTCAGCAGCATCTGCAGAGCTTTGCCCTTGCATTGTGACATTACAATACATTCTCACCACTGACCAGAGGTCTGCAGTGATTCAATATCCCAGTTGTATTCACCTTGTCTCACTGCGCTAAGTCCATCGTAATAATATTATAAGGCAATGAGGCCTTGAGGGTCTCCATCGGAGACACACAACCAGCGCTTGCCTACTATGGTTCTTCTTGCTTTGCAAGCTCCTTGGGATAAGCAGTCTGGCAAAGAATAAGAGCCACAGCTGACAAATATGGTTGTTACAGTGGTCTTCCAGCCACAAATGTAGATGGGAAATAAAATAACAATAGGCAAAAAAGTTTTAACTTATCAGCAGGAGGAAATAGGAGCACATGGGCAGAGATAAGGCTCCGTGACTGCTGCTTCAGAAAGCACCCATGAATTATAACTGTCCTTAGCATCCATGGCACCACTTATGTCTATAAATGGTCATCAAAAATGACAGTAATGAGGCTTTGTAAATATTATGCACTTCATACTCTGAGAAATAAATATGCTGAAAACGTGCTTTATGAAAAAATAGTGTATTTATGAAAAAATAGTATATTTTTGTCCTTTTAATTTAAAAGACAGCAAAGGTTGTTACTTTTGTGACACATGGGAGATCAGCTTCTGATGAAAAATCTAAATGTAAAAAAAATCCACAACAAAGATCAGAAACATTTATCAGAAGAGTTCATGTTTCTGATAAATATTTAAGTGTGAAAGGCAGAACCACTGAGAACAGTAAATACTTTATAGCTGGCACTTTGTCAAAACTATAAGTGGCTCTGCCTTTGAATTTTACATCATCAGTAAATTTACAGTCATTTGATAAGTGGCAGAAGACAAGAATTACTTCTTTCTAAATCTAAACCAAGCAATAAATCTAACATCAGGATTCCTCTTATTGTCCGTTACTGTCTGATGACAATGCCTTTTACCTTCATTGTCTTGACAGAAATATGATATGTAAAATTGTAATGTCACATCACTCACTATGATTTAACACTATCCACCCATACCATTTTAATCAATCAAAATTGTCGCTTTTTAGTGTAATGATTTTCTGGTGGATTCCCTGTGTTTAATATGATATATATGTCTTCTCAGCAGTTGATTTACTATTTCATTTCAGAGGCTAACAGCTCAGAAGGCCATTCTTGCCTCCTTCAGACACCACTGGAATTAGCAAACAAGCATCACTGTAGGTACTACCAGAAAACTAATTGTTGTGGAAAGCAACTGGAAGATACAAAAGTATTTTTACGCCAAACTAAAGGTGCCTGGGGCAGGGAAAAGAAAGATGAATAAATATTGTGAAATAAAGGAATTGGAGGAAAAATTCTCACTAAAGATACTACAGCACAAGCAGGAGCAGTTGTTCCATCTTCTGTATACTGAGATGGGCACAGGCATCCTTAATTGGATAATGCAATTGCTGAGCTTTGCAATTTGCTTTTAAAGCAATCTGAAGAGCACAGCAGGTTTCTCTAAGGAGAGAAAATCTTTTCATTTTTTCTCTGCATACTATATAGTCTTTTTATTTATTATTCACAGAAAACTACAGTGTTTATTTCATTGACAATTGTAAGAGAAGCAATCTGTGTTTGTAAAGCTCTTTCAAACACTATGCAATATATGATTTGAATAACCGACCTACTTTAAAACATGTTTTTGCACAAGGCTGCAGCAAATCATGGATGCTTAGAGCTAGCAGACGTACTAAACCAACAAGTTTTACATGCAAATTTTGTTTTCCACATTCTCTTGTAGTGTGCTAGAAAACCTATGCTCTCTTAAATGGAAAAATGCACATGGCCGGGTAATGAAGAAATGGGTGGAAATAGATTTCAAGATAGATTTCAAGGCAACAGGTTTATTCTAAGTAGTGGAAGGTATCCCTGCACATGGTAGAGAGGTTGGAACTAGATGACATTTAAGGTCCCTTCCAACCAAAAACATTCTATGAGTTTGTTATTCTATGATTCTCTGTCAATTAATGATTGACAATTCATAAGATGTAAAGTGGCAAAATCACTCCAAACTGAACAAACATATCACAAACAAAAAAAGAAGAGAGACAACAAAATCCTTGCTTTGATTGAGGAGTTTAGAGGTCTCATCCTGTCAATTTTCCTTCCTGCTTGTCCTGGGTTCAGCAGTAGCAGTCACTTTCTCTCTTTCTTAGTAGCTGGTGCAGCGCTGTGTTTTTGATTTTTGGTCTGGGGACAGTACTGATAAAACCGATGTTTTCAGTTGCTGGTCAGAATGTTTACTCTGACCAAGGACTTTGTGAGTCTCATGCTCTGCCAGGGAGGAGGGGAAGCCGGGAGGAAGCAGGGACAGGACACCTGACCCAAACTGACCAAAGAGGTATTCCATACGACAGCACATCATACCCGGGATGCAACTGGGAGTTACCCAGAAGGGCACTCTCTGCTCAGTCGGGCTCGTTTTCGGCGGATGGTATCGTATTATCTTTCCTTGTTATTTCTCTTATCATTATTATTATTGGTGGTAGCAGTAGTGATTTGTGTTATACCTTAGTTACTGGACTGTTCTTATCTCAACCCATGGGAGTTATATTCTTTCGATTCTCCTCCCCATCCCTCTGGGAGAGGGGTGGGGGAGTAGAAACTGCGTGGCTGACTTGCCAATTGGCTTAAACCACAACACTGCTAACTAGCATTTACATGAAAAATTGCTGAAGTAATAAGTTCTGCAAGCATAAACCTGTACCCCTGGGCAGGTCAAAGACTGATGACCCATTTTCAAGACTAAAAGCATGTGGCTCTGGAACAGCAGAAGGATTACATCTCCACCACTAGACTGTCAGCCCAAGGGGAAATACACACTACAGTGCTCCACATCTACCTTCTTTGAGGGACAAATGTGGGTTAGTCTCCCAGATTTGCTGTTGGCAATTTTAAAATCAACAGTTTTGGGGAGGTTTAGACAGACTGGATATCAGGAAAACTTTTTTCACCGAAAAGGCCATCAGGCATTGGAACAGGCTGCCCAGGGCAGTGGTGGAGCCACTGTTCCTGGAAGTGTTCAAAAACCGTGTAGACAAGGCCCTCAGTGACATGGTTTAGTGATGGGCTTGGCAGTGCTGGGGTAATGGTTTGACTTGATGATCTTAAAGGTCTTTTCCAACCTGGTTGATTCTATGATTCTGTGTTGTTGATCCATCAAGCAAGGGGCTGAGGAGCCGTCTGGTCTTTCTACAAAAGCTAAAAGGGCCTTGCATAGACCAGTTGAGATGAATTATTTCTATTCTTCAGGAATAATAAGCCCAATTTCAGTGACAGATAAAGACACAAAGGTAAGACAAATGGTCTTCAAATAGTATTCACAGGGAAAAGTGACATGGCACATTTAAGTTGCATCACAGATCATGTAGCTAACTGAAAAGACATGAAGGCTTATTCTTCATTTTTGAAACAGGTACATACTCAATATCCTATCGAGAATGAGAAATTAAAACATATTTTTTCCTGTGAAAGAGCAAAAATACTTGGGATTTTTTTCCCACATCACTCATTTTTCACAGTAAGAAAACATGTAAAATAATTTCCCTTTTCAGTGCACTTCTTATTCCATAAATTCTTGTTCTTCTAAACATTTGATGTAAGTTATTTAACTTAGGACACATGACTTTTTAGAACAATAACAGAAAAAAAACCCAACATTGAGAGCTGCCAGTAAAGAGTAGGGTCACAGCTGTGCCTTACTGTGCAATGCAGAAATTCATTGACAGTGACAGTGTTTGGAGACCACAGAATTCCTTCATAATCCCTCCTTGGGTTTTTTTATTCTCATAGGGAATCACAACCAAAGTGATAAAATCTAGTGGCAGATTACCAAAATCGTATTTTCCCTACTGCAGGAAAATCTTCTAAGAACTTCTTAGGTCTTAGTCCACCTCTTTTATGGGAAAACAATATTTATCTTCCAGCATAAACAGAGGTTTCATTACATAACATTATGTTTTGCTTTTATTTTTTAACTGTCCTTGGATAATCTGTGTCGATGGTATGTCTTACAGCTGTCCAACTGCTTCCTCTGGCCCTTGCAAATACCCTTGTAAATACAAATTCCCCTGTTCCATATGCATTTAACCCCTCTTGCAACAAAGATTTATATGAGGGAGGAAGTCATATTCAGCTTCAAAATGGCTCAGATGTGAGAGGCTAAAGTAAATAAAGTGATAGGGCAATACAGAAGGAAAATAATCATAGAACCATAGAGTGAAAGGGGCCTTAAAGCTCATCTACATTCAACCCCCTGCCACAGGCAGGGACACCTTCCACTAGACCAGGTTGCTCCAAGCCCCATCTAACCTGACTTTGAGCACTGCCAGGGATGGAGCAGCCACAGCTTCTCCAGGCAACCTGTGACAGCACCTCACCACTCTCAAGGTGGAATAATAATAGCAAATACTGGGAAAATGACTGGAATTTAAAAAGAAATAAACCTCAAATGTTGAGAATTCTGAACTCTTTTTATAGCCAAGCATTCAGTCATGGGACAATTCACAGCTGCTGCAAGAAGTATAATTTGTACCTGGACTCCCCTGAGGTCACAGGGTTTTCCTGTGAAGGAACAGGGTTTTCCTGTGAAGGAACAGGGTTTTCCTGTGAAAGACATTTCAACTTGCAGCACATCACTGCCTTTCATACTCAACAAGCAACAAGTGATAGGTCAAGATGAAACGGCCTCAAGCTGCACCACGGGAGGTTGAGCTCGGATATTAGGAACAATTTCTTCATAGAGAAGTTGGTCAGGCATTGGAACAGGTTGTCCAGGGCAGTGTTCACAAACCATGCAGATGAAGCCCCTAGTGACATGGTTTAGTGATGGCCTTGGCAGTGCTGGGGTAATAGTGGGACTCTATGATCTTACAGGTCTTTTCTAACCCAGTTGGTTCTATGATTCTATGATCAGAACATACTGCTATGTTGTTGCATATATGATTATATTATCATATTACGATATTGCTATCTGGTGTTCAATAGCTTGAACACATGCCTCTGGAAAAAAACAGATCTGGAAGAAAAGACAAGTTATAACATAAGCCTGGAGAGTATCTCCTTCATTAATTCTTTGCTTTTCTTGTCCTTTAGGTTGACAGTATTTCAAAATAGGAACTGATTTACGCCTATTGCTCCATACATAGCCTATATTTTTAGCTATCCATCAGACAGCAAGAAAAAAATAATTGTCGCAACTTAAGTTATGAAGAATCTTTTAAGTGATCAGGTTATTATCTTATTTTCTGTAGTGGATTTACTTCATCTTCCTCCAAAGTCTTTAGTACAGCCGCAGTGTTAGTTGTGGCAGAAGTTTGGTCTGGTACAGCAATTCCTGCCATAAAACACATGTTGTCATATCTGAGGCTAAATTACCAGATCTGACTAGGGAATGCAGAAGCCAATCACTTCTCCCTTGACCCTGGAGATAAATCTACTGCCTGTATCACTCAGTTTTTGCTCAAGAAAGGTGTCTACTGTAAATTTTTAATTAAAATATTTCTGGACTAATGCAGCTTCTAAAACCAAGTATCCTACAGCTCGATGCATTGCAATTAGTCTGTAGCACTCAAAACTAAATACGCCTACGATGCAATTCAGCACAATACTCTCTGTCTGTGGAGGACACACTCCCACAACACAATTTCAAAAATACCTTTGACTATTTAAAGGGGTTAAGATACTACATGTAATATTCAAGCTTTCATTAATTTTATGCAAGGCATGGTTTCAAGTCTGAAATGTGTTGTGATAATTTTTCTTCTTTATTATCTCATTGTTATGCTCTTTTTTTGTTACTACTATTAGTATACTTTCCTTTGGAAATACTTGCTTTGGAAGAGGAGTTTGGCCTAATTTGCAGGCACCTTGCATAGCCTTGTTCAGCCATAACCCCCTGAAACAAAAGCTATACATCAGGAGAAAAGTAGAGGATCATTTCTTCAGCAAGTGGATAATATTTTTATTACATAAAGAAAGCTCCAAAAGCAGTAGATTTGGATTCCATTTTAATAAACCTTTGGCTCTTTGCCCTTATGAAGAGCTCAAATAGGCTTAGTCTCTCTGCCTTTTTTCTATAATTCCTTGATCCAAGGGTTTTTCTTACACAGTACATAACACAGTACTTAAAAATGGCTAATGCAATTAAAAGTGTTAGGGTTAGATCAAGCTGTCAACCTGTACATAGGCTGACATACCCATATTAGTGGAAAATAGGATTTTTAAATGATCTGTTAGATCTATTCTTTATGTCCACAATAAAACAGATTGTGTTCTGTGTTACCTGTGGCTGGTACAGAGATTCCCTCTTGCTATCAAATTGAGCAATGCCATCTTAAGTATTAGAAGATGAAGCCATAGTAATTAATCCAAAAGTTCTGTTGCTGTATTTGAAATACAATTAGGGCAGGGGAAGACTCACATAACTGTCTGTCCAGAGTGTCAGTTTTGAGGTGGAGTCCTGTCCCTTGAAAGATTGCTGTTGTAACCTGTTTTTCTTGATGAGATTTTGTTAAAATAGTGTTTTGAGTTTCTGGCTTGCTCCAGACCCCTTTAGTCAGGATAAGGTTTAGATTCCTCCAAACTTAATACTAGGGACTGCTGAAACTTTCTTTTCCCATTTGCCTCAAATCTTTAATTGAGAAAGTATTTCCTATGTCCCAGATGGAGAAAAGAATGGGAGGAAAAGCAAGCCATACCTTTACATGACAGAGCATCAGAATACCTTGCAAGCTACATTGGTACTTCACAGAATCATAGACTTACAAAATGGTTTGAGTTGAAACGGACCTTAAAGCTCATCCAGGTCCAACCCCCTCCCATGGACAGGGACAATTTCCACTAGACCAGGTTGCTTTAAGCCCCATCTAACCTGGCATAAGCCTCACTTCTGTGGGGCTGGAAAACACCTCATTTTTAGAGCACTGTGGATCACAGTATCAAGCCTAGCTGACTGTCATTTAATGGTCCAATGACAAAAAACAAACAAACAAGCAAAACAAACAAACAACAAAAAACTCCAAATGAATCCAGAATCCCCTACTCTAACCCCAATGCTGAAGCTGCAGATCAGGTTCTTGAAATGCAGCTTCAGGATTAACCTGGAAAATTCAGATGAGTATGTAACACTACTTTCTTCAAAGACATTCTATAGGGCAGATCAGTCACTGAATGTCTAGGGCTCAGCAATTCTGCAAGTCAGAATCACCACTAACAGAAAACAATTCTCCATGCAAAGCACTTCAGCTCACACAAATCAAGTAACACAAAGAAGGTTTCATCTACTTAGCCAAGATCAGGTTGATAACCATGACAGGTTGATATTGGTTTTCAATGCATCCTTCCCTGATAAAATTGTTCTGCTGGAAACTGTATTGAAAACAGTCTGCCTATTACTGGATTACAAACTTCCAGTCTAGTTGCTAAGGTCATATTTCTTTCCACCGGATTCCTTTGCAGCCACCAAAAAGTCACCTTTTATGAACAAATAGAGTTTAATCTCTTTCTTCCCTCCAGATGAGAGGTTTCAGGCCAGAACAGGAAAAGCAAGTTTGGTTCTGTGCATCAGACTTGACTGCTATAACCATACCCAGCCTGCAGAAAAAAACCCCCAGTATCTCAGTCAGAATCTGGCCAGAGTCCTCCAGATATTCCTGTTCAGGAACTGCATCTCCCATGCACTTATCACTCTGCTTCTTCAGTGCAGGTTTAGAACTTTTTTGTGACAAACGGACTGTTAAAGCAACAGCCAAAATACTTAAATCAGATCATTCTAATTCAGAAGCAGTTTGAAGGGGCTGAATTTTTTTATAAATAAAAATATCCCTATTCATACACATGAAAAGCGCAGGAGGTGATTCTGATTGTTCCTTTCATCTTAGAATAATTTTTCAGAAAGAAAGACCAAAAACCTTAAATTTATAGCTTGGCTTTAAAGCAAACAGAATATGCAAGTTCATGACCTGTATCCTACACATTCAACTCTCATTTCTGTAGACAATATAATGATAATATTTCTTCAAAAGTACTCAGGCTAGAAGACATTTCTGAAAAGAGGATAAGTCCACAGCCTCACATGCTTGGTCATCTCTGTAAAAAGATACAGATCCCATTAAACTAAATAATATATAATCTTATCAGTGCAAAACAAAACATTCTCATATGCCTTCCATTCATAAAAAGGTGAAAATAAAGATCAAACTGGCAGCTAATAAAGCATAACCTAAACTCTGCAAATATCTAAAAGAATAGACAACTTAGATTATGCAGAATGGATTACATTGAAGGCTGATAGACATAGTGCAGGCAGCTGTAGCTATCCCTCAGGCTGTCTTTCTGTAAATGCAATACAGTATCTTACATTTACAATATCATATTTTCTCTGCTTACTTTGAAAAAAAATGAAACAACAGACAATGACTGATTGGTACATACACCACAACAGTGTTTCCACAGTATGACATCCAGTGGGCACTTCTACGTGTAGTCCTTTCTGTAAATTTTTTTTTTATTGAATTATGCTGCAGCTGCTCTTCTGCCTGTGTTCAGCTCAAAAGAGTTCAGAATAAAACACTGAACTTGCTAAAAGACACCGTTCCAACAGAAAGCCCCTTCTTAAGTATAAAATCGAGCTATCACTAACTTATTATGACTTGATTTTTCTTTTTAACTTTTTTTTTTTTAACATTTGTAACTCATAAAGAATTTTTTACAAAAAAGTGTTATGGTAGGTACAGTGTACAAGCATGCAAAGCAAAGGCTTATATGAACTTTTTCATTTGCTTGCTACAAACCACAGAAGCACTGGTCAGCCATACAGAAGTAAACATGCAGAGTTTCAAAAAGGTTTAAAGTAGCTGGTCACCTAATAGATAGTAATTTGGTTTCAGTTCTATTTAGGTGTCAGTAAAGGGAAGGAGGAAAAGGAGAGAGTTGGGCTTGTTTTGCTTGTTTTGGTGCACACTGTGTGTATACTAAACTTATTTGCTTTACATACACTCTACATAGATGCTGAAAAGCCAAGACAGACTCCTGTAAACTTTATCCTGTAAATAATGGAACTAAGTGCTTGTTAGAAAAGCATGAACTCCATTGGTTCCAATGTCAGCAGTGCTTCAGAAAATTACATCCACATTGTCTATTAAAATTTTATCTGTGATTACATCAGATCAGTCTGACATATCCGCTCAAATCTGTTAAAAGTGGGTATGGAAATTCTCATTGTAAGTGATAAAGAATTAATGCTGGTGCAAGACATTATAGGTAGCTGAGATTTAGCTTTTGTATGATTATCTTCTTCTGACAGTAAGCTGTGATGTTCAAGCAAGAATTGTGACTTCAAATATTTTTATATTATTTATGAATGCAAAATACTCAGCACTTATTCATATTTGGCAGGGGGCATCCCATATGGAAAAATGAAAAGTTACAAGTTTTAAATATTGGATTTTATCCAATATCCAAAACCATCTTAAGCACTTTAATTAAGTAGGTGACCATAAAGTCATATAAATTTCAATATTAAATAATGGACAATGCCTGTGTTCAGAATCAGATGCATAGGGATGCATTCGATAAGGAACTGAGAAATCTGTTGGAAAAGTATGGGTTTAAGGAAGATGATCGCTATATATACACCAGCACCGCTCTAATACTTATGCATATTTGAAACCAGAAAAGGCAATAAATTGTTTAGTCTAACATCTTAGTCTAAGATCTTGAAGCTCATCCAGTCCCAACCCCCTGCCAATGGCAGGGACACCTTCCACTAAACCAGGTTGCTCCAAGCCCCGTCCAACCTGGCGCTGAACACTGCCAGGGATGGGGCAGCCACAGCTTCTCTGGGCACCCTGTGCTAGAGCCTCACCACCCTCCCAGGGAAGAACTTCTGCCTAAGATCTCATCTCAATCTTCCCTCTGTCAGGTTAAAGCCGTTCTCCTTGTCCTGTCCCTACAGGCCTTTGTCCAAAGCCCATTTAGGCACTGGGAGGTCTAAGGCTCTAAGGTCTTCGCAGAGCCTTCTTTTCTCCAGGCTGAACAAGCCCAGCTCTCTCAGCCTGTCTCCAGAGCAGAGCAGAGCTCCATTTGTTGCAGCTTCTCCATGGCCTCCTCTAAATCTATAGTTCAACATAAAATTTCATATAGTTCAATAGAAAAATTGGTAGGATTTTTTTTAACAAAAAGTGTTTGCTCTGGCTATGAAAACTAAAAATGCAGCAACATAAAACCAGAAAATAGCGTAAGCTTGTATGCTGCAAGCTTCCAGGCTGAGACATCTGTCAGCTGAGATTGATAGTGCATTGTAAACAAAATCAGCGGCCAAAACACCCAGAATGGTAATGGTAATTTCCAGAGGCAATTTTCAGCAATGTTCATTGCTGAACCAGGCTTAGCTCCTTCTGGAGTCCATGAAAGTTTTACTAAAGATATTAGAAAAAGCATATTTGGACAACTATTCGGTACTTGGGAAATGCTGACCAGAAATGACACCCTGTTTTGAAAGTCAGCAGTATTGGGAGTATAACCTGAAAAAGCTGAAAATCCTGTAACAAAATCAGAAGTGTGACAAAGGATTGTACTAACCACACATGTTACAATCTTGACCTTATAATAATTAAAAATTGATGTTTATAGTGTAATACAGCTGTGCAACCACATTTAAACCTACTCGTTTCATAGAAAGAGGAAAGTTGTATGAAAAGGTCACAGTCTAATATTATGACTGTATATTTACTTTTTATTCCCACAGTGAAAATGTCTAATTTTCAAAAGAGCAAACCAATAATTACTTCTTATGAAAGTATTTTTGTCAATATCTAATTTCTTAGTATTGATTATTATTTAGACATTTAAAATGTAACCTACAGCACCAATGATATGTTTATCATACTATTCTTCTTACTTGTGCTTGCAAGTATTAAAGATATTGTTTAAAAGCAATGGGCTAAAATGCCAAAGAGTGTATTCATTACAATATATATAAATGTTGTTTAGCCATATCAAAAATAGAACTTAATTAGCAAGTAATATAAACATTCAACAGTTAAAGATATATTGGTGAAACAATGCAGGTTTCTGTTACAAAAAGCATTTAGACCTTGATTGGATTAGACATTAGGAATTCCAATTTCTGTTTCAGGGGTACAGATAGGTACATTACATGTCAGGGAAAGGGCCAGGGGTGTTTTTTGTTCTGTTTCTTGTTTGTTGGTTTCATGTTTAGTCTTTTTCATTGGGTGGCAAGGCATTTGTCTCCTTACAGACAAATTTTCAAAAGATTCTGAATAGGAGTTTAATTGAGAGGTTCCTTGAGTATCTCATTTCAAATTACTGGCCTCCCGCTATTATACAACTTACTTATAATTCTTTATGTTGTGTGGTAGGTACTCAGAAATTCAGGATCACAACACAGCTCAGTGAATGAAGCTGAAGGTTCAAGCAAGCAAGAAACCTTCAGGCTGAATTTTTCTCTGAATTTGTGTCTCTCTGGTGTAAATACTGGGCTGGAAACTCTGCATGAATACTTGGCAAATTAACATGATGAAGAAATTCAAATGGATATTGAGGATAGCTTTGCAATTATTACTTCTGAATGTTGACCTCAAAGAGGGGACAGATACACAAAAAAACCAAAAGCAAAAGCAAAAACCAAAACCAAAACAAAAGCAAAAGCAAAAACAAAACCAAGAACAAAAACAAATTTGGTTTTAAAATGTTAGAGGTCAAAGTAAATTAGTTTAAATATTGACAGTTCTCACAAAATCATCACCACCCTGTTTTCTAAGTAAATCATGGCATTGTCCTTGAACTACACAAATCACCTATAGCATTTTCTGGCTGCTTTTTGAGACTTGAGTTTACTTCTTACCATTTCAATAGACAAAGGCCAGAAAGACTATTGCTCATTTTTTTCTCAGTTGGAAGAGTGCAGAAAGCATTTGGTTTATATGGTTGTATGAACCTCAGCAACCAGTTAAGAAAAGTCTCCCAAATTTTATCTTCATTGATTCCCTTGTTGATCCTGCAGCTATGACAAGAATATCCTCAGAGGAGATTCCTCACATGAGAAATTTTCAGAGCAAGTATGCACGCTCCTGCTCTATGGAATAGTGGCAGAAGTTTACATTAGGAATATGGAAAGGAATACGTGTTCAGAAATGTATGAAGTTGATATACAAATACAAGAATTGTTTGAAATTCTACCATCTTAAATTAACAGGCAAAAAAGTTCTGATGTTTTAAAATATTTTTCAGTCATTACAAACGATTATTGAACTTTCTTCTGCCGCTGAATACCTCCAAGCTTTATTTCTACCTGCAGATATAATTAACAGCATTAGTCAGCAACACTGTTTTGTACACTCTGTTTAGGTACAAATTCTACCCCAGAGAAAAATTAATTACTCTTTAGCAAGAGACATGTGAAAACATTAGTTTCTATTTCCTAAGAACAGAGTAGAAAAAGAAGAGATTGCACAGTAAGAGTCTAATTGAAAACTCTGCATATCTTACTCAGTTTTATTTTTTTGTCCTGACATTCTTCTAGAAATGAATGGTACACAGATTTAAAAAAAAAATAAATCTTTATATTAAACACAAAGGTACGTGTTTTCTTAGTTTTCAAAGGTGCCATAAATTCAAAAGCTGCATGTTCTTATGGGTATGCTGTGTTCGTGGTGAGGTTAGCAGGACAGGTGTTGTATCAATTCTTCAAAGCCAATTTCTAAGCTGTAAACAAACACTCATTTCTCTAAATAAACACAGATAGAATAGTTTGGG
This sequence comes from Psittacula echo, assembly GCF_963264785.1. NCBI lineage: Eukaryota > Metazoa > Chordata > Aves > Psittaciformes > Psittacidae > Psittacula > Psittacula echo. The sequence goes on along the minus strand of NC_137742.1, from coordinate 79,890,838 downwards.
TTGTAAGGGTGTATATACAAAACCAAATGTGACTTATGATCACAGGTGATGTTTTACAACATTTTGCATTGAAGTAGAATAGAAAGTAAGTTCTACCTTTTTCTTTATTTTAGTGATATTTGTGCTTTATGAAACATGCCAGCTTAACTGCATATCTTTATCCAGAGAAAGGTAAGAAACAGGTGTACAGAGTAAGCCATAGCACAGGTGGGTGAACACAGGGAAACAAATGAATCCAAGATCCAGTTAAGATAAATTAGAACCTCTTCTGCAGTTAATCAATAGCTTTGAAGACTTCAACGAAGCCTGCCAACTGTTCTGCTGATAGAGTTTTACCTTTTAACACTGATACACAAACAGGAACTTAAATCAATAAAGCCACTAAAAAGTAATGAACTATGGATGCTGCTAAGTATGTTTTGAAATAGTAGCTTGAAATGCTCACGATCAGGCATAAATTCATAAAGCCACTAAAAAGTAATGAACTATGGATGCTGGTAAGTATGTTTTGAAATAGTAGCTTGAAATGCTCAAGATCAGGCTAGAAGTCTAGAGAGTCAAGTATCTGTCCTCTGTTTTTTTAACTATGCAGCCTATTTTAACTACTGAGCCTATTTTAACTATTCAAGTTAGGTCCTCTGTGTAGACATAAACCACTTTTTTTAATTTTAAAACAAATGAACCTTGAGTCCTATTAATTTACTAAATCATGAATAAACCCAAAAAGGACACAGAGAATGTGCCATGCAGAGGACAAGGCAGAAAATAGCAGTTAACTTCAAAGCTGAAGGGAAGTCTTTCCATTTACATAAGGTCATATCTTTTAAATCATGGCTTTTCTAATGCTTCCTGAATTAGCACTCTACAAAGATGGCTTTCAGATTGGAACAGTCTTCAGCAGACAGAGATACAGACCAGAGTATAGGTAAAACAGATTTTACGTGAGGGAGAGGTCAGCCAGTTAAACCAAAGCAGAAATTCCAGTGCCTTGCAGATTGTACTATTTATGCAAAAAATTCAAAACTGGAATCTACTTGTCTGCTGCTGGGCAGGTGGGAACCCTACAGGTGAGCTGCTTTATTCATAATTTTTCACATGGTCTCTTTACCAACAGAAATCAAGAATTTTCACTAGGCACCAGGGGGAGCTGAAGAATGCAATAAAAACATTGACATTAACTGCAAAGGTTAATTAAACATTTCTGCACCAGTAACTAGAGTTCAAACAAAGTGCTTGTCTGGTTTTCACCAGCTATACACAAAGATATTTAATACTATAAAATGCTCCACACAATCACAGCCAGTCAGGGAAAATTCCACATTAATGTACAGGTATTTTTTTTACAGGTGAATAAGCATGACTACTGAGTTTTGTGAGATGCCCAAAACTTGCTGCGAGTTCATGAAAGGACTCAAGGTTCACAAAAAGAACCAGTCAAGTTATTACAAGTAAATAGTAAGTCTGTATGGTTGCAAAGCTAACCATTCTTCATAGAATCATAGAGTCGCAGACTGGTTTAGATTGTCCTATCTTGTCCTACCCTATCCTATCCTACCCTCTCCTCTCCTATTCTGCTCTTCCTATCCTATCCTGTTTTGCTCCTTTTCTCCTCTCTCCTCTCCTCTCCTCTCCTCTCCTCTCCTCTCCTCTCCTCTCCTCTCCTCTCCTCTCCTCTCCTCTCCCCTCTCCTCTCCTCTCCTCTCCTCTCCTCTCCCCTCCCCTCCCCTCTCCTCCCCTCTCCTCCCTTCCCCTCCCCTCTCCTCCCCTCTCCTCTCCTCTCTTCTCCTCTCCTCCCCTCCCCTCTCCTCCCCTCCCCTCTCCTCTCCTCCCCTCCCCTCCCCTCCCCTCCCCTCCCCTCCCCTCTCCTCTCCTCTCCTCTCCTCTCCTCTCCTCTCCTCTCTTCTTTCCTCTCTTCTGTCTTCTCTTTCTCTCATTAATTAGGAATGAGGGCATAAACACATTCCTACAGCATTTTGCAAACATAATTTTATTTCTTTTGCTCTTGATAGCTCCCAATACATACCTGGCCAGCTAAAACAGATGATATTTCTATCTGACATACAGAAATCAAATGAAAGAAAAGAAAAATAAGGGGTTTAAATTATAAAAAATACTCATAAACACTACATATTGTAGATGGGTATCCTACTTCAGCTATAAACAGTGTCATATTTATAAATGGCAAGAACTGACCAAAGCCAATGGAAAACGGGAAATCTCTGTGAAAATAAAAGTAATGGGTAAGATTCAGACACAGCTGAAAAGGCCAGTCACCCTCTAAACAAATGCTATACAAACAAATGCTGGCTTGTCTATCTTGCTCCATCTGTACAGCTTTCTTCTACAGTAACATTTCCGTTTCTTTTCATGTTGTTTACATAACAAAATCTGGCTGAAAAGGGAAAAGGTACCACTTGTGTTAAGAATAGAAAAGCAATCCTCCTTCTCCACATCACCCTCCCAGACATTAGTCTAACACAGTGAATTACAGGACAGAACAACTGGCAGAACAATTAAGGGCTTCTGAAACTTTAAGTCTTTCTGCCTATCCATCTCCCTGAGTATAAGATTTTAACAGGACTTTTAAGCAGATGCTGAAGTGAAATATTTGTTTAGGAAGCACAGACAAGGATATCGGAGCAGGTCTTCTGAGAAAAGGCTCCTCTGGAAGTTGGGAACTTCCAGCAAGACATAGAGTCACAGAATAGTTTGGGCTGGAATGGACATTTAAAAACCATCTAGTCCAACCCCACTGCCATAAGCAGGGACATATTCAACTAGATCAGGATGCTGAGAGCCCTGTCTAATATGATGATCATTCCCTTGTTGAAAAATCAGTTCCCTAAGCAGAAATGATGGTTTGTGGTGAATTTGTCTTGACACTGGGTTTTCCTGAGGTCTAGCAGGTGTTAAGTTTATCTGGAAGTGGAGGGTCAATGAAACCCTGTGAAACCCCTTCCCCTCTTCACAGCTGCCTACTGAATCTGTAGATGTCTTCCTTGTTTCTCTGGAGATGTTTGAAGTACCCAAATATCATTATGGAAGGAAAAAAAAAAAATGGGGGAAACTGGTATATGAAATGTTGCTGTATAAGCTTTACTCCTTATAGAACAGTACTAGTGATGTTTCCTATTTCTCACCAGTTTTGATAGATTCATTTTATAAGCATTTCAACATGATAACCAACTCCTGTGTAGGCTTGCATTCTCGACTTCATGAAAGGATCTCAATACCAGTTGTGCTAAGAAAGTAAGTATACAGATAAATATAGGATTTTTTTTTAATATGTGCAATTTAATTGCATGAGCCTAAATATGACAAAGAAATAGAGCCAGTCCCCTATATATGCAGATTTAGCTGTGGCACTGTAAGTGGATTCAGACATATAAATTTAGTGAAATGAAAGAAAAATATTTAAGTGTGTGAGAAAGTTAGTGAACAAATCTTATTTGACAGTGTCTTATCTCAGAAGGAAGAATTAATAGGAGTGGTTGAGGCCTTTGAAACTATCAAGGGCAAAAAACTGAGGAGTGTCCTCAAACACAGTGGGCAGACTGATATGGGAAAGCAGCAGTACTCCACCCAAAACCACCAACCCAAAATTGAGTCTTACTTGTGCAGATATTACACTGAAACACTATTTATAATCATGCTTTTAACATGAGTTTCATTAAATCCAGTTCTCTGATATTTTGGATCAGTGTTATTACAGCTCCAAAGGTGTAATATATATGAGGCAGCAATGTGTCCTTGATGCAAAGGCCAGTGGCATCCTGGAAAGCATTCATAGGAGATGATCCTTACCTTCTGCTCAGCACTGGCAAGGCCACACCTGGAGTCCTGTGTCCAGTTCTGGGCTCCCTAACACAAGGGAGACATGGACAAACTTGGACAAAATTCAATAAAGAGTTACCAAGATGAGTAAGGGCTGGAGCATCTCTCCTATGAGGAAAGGCTGAGAGATGAGACTGTTCAGCCTAAAGAAAAGAAGGCACTGGAGGATTTTATCCAACCACCTGAAGGGAGGATGCATAGAGGAGGGAGCCAGGCGGTGCCCAGTAGCAGCACCAGAGGGCATGGGCACAAATTGAAACACAGGAGACTCCATATGAACATCAGGAAACATTTTTTTACTGATGCACTAGCATAGGCTGCCCACAGAGGTCGTGAAGTCTCCATCCTTAGAAATACTCAAAAGCCAACTGCACACAGTACTGTGCAACTGGTTCTATGTGTCCCTGCTTAAACAGGGGGGTTGGAAAAGATAACCCCCAGAGGTCCCTTCCAACCTCAACTATCTTGTGATTCTGTGATTCACTGAAAGGTAGTCAGCCACAGTTTTAACATTTATTTGTAAACATCCAACAAAAAATAACTCAGAGGGAAGCCAATGGCTTCTTGCTCTAAAGGAGCAGGTGGAAAAAGAAGGAACTTGCAGGAAAATCCTAAATTTGCTTTAAGTGGTGATCGCAACATAGCCATCTCTTCCAGTTAATGATCCATCAAATAATTTATCGAAGCATAATCTCACCTAAAAAGATAAGACAGTAAATTCTTCGGCTATTATTTCAGCAAGCCAAATGCCTGTATGTGGGGTACAAGAATCTTATCATGTAAGTACTGAGTCTCCAAAGGCTATAGTCATAAAATAATCATTCCTTTGAGAAAAGTATCTTTATAAATACATTTGATAGAAAATATATGCATCTTCTGAGAATAAATCCAACGCACTGACATCAGACCTGAACTTTGCTAGATACCTTATAATAACAGACTTAATCAATCTAAATGTTTCTTGCTATGTATCAACAAGCTGAAAAGTCATATTACGATACTCAATGATCTAAGCATGCTTTTGTATTTTTATACACTATCTCATTCTATCCCTCAGATATTTATCTTACATCAGTCAGTTTGATTGCATCATGTGCAGAACACAAGGAAAGACTCACAAATATTCAAACATTTGTTTCAATATACTGCACGTTGGGAGAGGTATTTGTATTATTTTCTCAGAATGCTACAGTTTTTTCAGTTATAGCTGTTATGAATTTATTTGTCCCATTATAAAGTCATTCTGATGGAGTTTGGTGATTAAGAACTGTAGTCATTAGCTGTCTTTTCAGAGGAGAACAACTCTGACCTAAAAAAGGCAAGTTGTAAATAATAATTTCATTTTTTAATATATATTCAATGTTTTATTTACAAGCAATGTTTCTACTTATCTATTAACCAGTCTCCTTGAATTTGACTGTTTTCAAAAGATTAACCTAATCCTGATTGTCTGAGTTTGAATAAATCATGACATCATCCTGGGAACTTGGCAAGTACATCAATGATTTTACATCTGGCATCATACACAAGTTACATGTTGAGGGAATGAAAAAATTTCTATTTCTTTACCTTGCCTCATTAGTCATCAAGTGGTGATATGTGCATTATCAAGTGCATGTAGCCTGCAGCTCCCATGACAGTTAGAAATCCAACAGTCTCATAAAATTCATGAATTACTCACTGCAGTGCTGATTATCTTGTGCAAAAGCTAATAATATTATTAGCTCTGCTGAAAAGTGTATTTATAGATCAATATATGCACCATCAGTGAGAATATTAACCTACAGTATGTTAGAGGAACCTGTGGAAGAAACAATGTAGGCATAACCTTCAAGTGCTACAAGTACTCTGTCAATCCTGAAATCAGTGCACAGAAGGCAGCAACAGTCTCTGCCAAGTCTGTGTCCACAGATGTAGTCATCTGGTAAATTGAGTTAGATGGATTTGATGAAGTTGTCTTTAAATTCACAGAACAAGCCTTTTTATTTTAACTAGCAACCCAGGGTCTTAAGTTACTGAAAAGCTAAAGGTTACATTTCAAGCTGCAAGTCAAAAGGATTGTAACAGATTATTAGTTGCAAACGGCATGGTCAACTGAGAAATTTCCAACTTGCACTGTTAATTTTTACATCTACTGTATAAGTCAAAAGATTTGCAACCACATGTGACTGTTGTCAACTTATGCTGCTGAGGCCTGAAAGCTGTTTTGCAACATCAGTTCTCCTGTTCTACTTGAAAACTGACGGCATAAAATAGATCGTTTCAGGCCACATTTTAGTAAGACTAATATTTATAAAGCAGTAGTAGTTATTCACATACTTCAACATTTTTCATTGCAGTTCATGTAATAAGTCATCTAGTCTCTTGAAAACTAACTAGACAAAACCCTGTGTTCACTGAAATCAATGCTTTTGCATGCTTTCCCACAAGCTGTGTCATTTATGTATATTGCATCACCTCCACTGTGAAGTAAATTTTACCAATTATTGTAAAAATTAGAGCAAAGAATTTAATCAATACATGTAACTTCATAATTAAAAAATAACAGTTGCAAGTTCAACAGCTATGCTCAGTATTCATACTTATTTTTTTTAATTACTTGATCTGTGAATTTATCACATATTGATACTGATCAAGCTTTGCTGTTGAGTTTCAACTGGTAATGGAGTAGCTTCTGCTTTTCACTGCATAAGCAAGCACTTTCTAGATGAGTACATGCAAGGGTGATGAACTCAAGATGAAGTTCCTATAACTATTTGTGCATGTGACTGATACTTGCTTCTCTCTTACTCTTGCCAGCAAGTCTCACAGCATCTACTGAAAGAAAGTATAAAAGAAGAGTGGAGTATGTTTTAACATGCACATAAATATTTCTCTGGGATTTAGGGGAGACAGTTTTTCACGGGAGTGTTGTTTTATTTTGGGGTCTGTGGGGTTTTTGTATTATTCACTGAAATCTGCCTACAAAGAAAGCAAGCAGACAAAAGGCCAGATCCTAAGAATGATCCTGGCACAAGGAACCTCCATGACACTCTGCTAATTTGCATCTGCTAAAGAGCCACAGCCCAACAGAGTTCAGGTCATAATTTGTGAATAAGAGGTATGAAAGGGCCATCAGCTGGCAATGTGTGGGGATAGGATGATTTTCCAGGCTCTTGGGACTGCTGTGCTGAAACTCTGCAATATCAAAGTTTGAGACAAATTCTTCTCTCTCTTTTTGCTTATTCCCTCTGCTCTCTGCTAACTCACCTTTGCCAGGGACTGTTTATCACGGCTGCTAACAAAATAGCACAGAAGACTCCTGTTTTAAGCTGTAGTACAATAAACTACAGACTGTCAAATATATTTCCTCCTTTTGCTGCTTTCCTGTCTCTCCTTTCTGGGCTGAAAAACCAAACAGTCCCCACAATATTCTAATTGCAGTCACTACTTGAAAGCAAACGTGTCAAACTCTGCATTAGGTGTTTACATAGAGTTGCTTTAGGATCCAGGTTCAAAATTTATATTTTTCTTCTAAATATAATTAGCATGCCTTAGCTTAACCAAATGAAAATTAAAAATCAGATTTATATTTTTTTTTCAAAAAAACAGAGCATATTCAAATCATACAATATTGTGGAATTGTTTCATTTTCTCCTTAAAATGAAATAATATGTGCACATAAAAATATGCATAATCTATTTTAAAGTATACTTAATCTTTTTATCAGTAGCACTTATTTCCTTCCCAGCTAGCACTAAAAAAAAAACAAAAAAGAACATTTCTCATGATGCCCGTGACAACTTACTAATGTGTGCTGCCCACCAATTGTGACAGAAGGCGGTTTTATTCCAAAATTAAGGACTAAGTTACCTAATTCTTCTGTTCTTTTATCAAAATGAGTTGTACAGATGGTTTAAAGGGCTTTTCATAAGATAGCTGCTCTTCATTAACATAATGCCAGATCTAAATCTCTCTGGGCATGCAATGGCCATTTCAGGTTAAAGAAAGAAAGGAATACTCAGTATGACAACTGGCAATAACCACTATCAGTAATAAGGGAAAAGAGTGATTTACAAACCTTACTTTTAATATTCTTGTGGCACTTAATTCAGCCATCAGTATTCAAATCCAGCCAACATCTGTGGGAGCTCAGAGTGCTCAGCAACCAGAATAAGTACTCGGTAAATTGCTAGATTGAGCCCTAATCCTGCAGTCAATATTATGGGTAAAGGAAAACCTAATTATGTGAGATGATTATTTTTTTTCCCAAAGGTTTTATTTACTGCAAAGCAACATCACACCATTGGTCTCAAACTATAATACAATCAAACTCAAGAATGAACTGAAAGCTTCCTCATAGTTCTGCTGTTCTAAAAGTCTTTTACTAATTATGAGTCAAGAAGAGACAAAGAACACTTACAGCTCTCTAAGGAATTAAAAAAAAAAAAAAAAGTGATATTATTGCAAAATAAACCTGTGTAACTGTGACTGGTGATCTAGCTCAGTGTCTCAGCCACTAGTTGAATGCAGGAATGGAGTTTGCTACTGGTGGCTGAACTGAAACCATGCACAGCATTGATGTTGCATCTATGCCCAGTTACGCTCTGTGCCATGCAGATTCAACCCAGGAGCTTTGCAGTGCTTGAGTAGCAAGTTTTCCACCTGGTCTCACACACAAGGCCCCACCAGATGGAGTTATGAGTTATGCAAAGTTTATCTCAGTTTGGAGTCGGTTTTGTGATGGTTAAGATAAAATCCACTTTATTGCTGGATAAAACAGACATGTAATCATGTTCCCAGCTGTGTGTGTCAAAATGAAGCCTGTTCTTCACACTTTTAGCCAGCTCAGTGAAAGAAAACTTTGGTGGAATATGGAGCATTTTGTCATGGTGCAGCCGAATTTCACAGAGTGTGAATATCAGCTGTCTCATCTGAGCTAACATAAGCTCACATTTACTTTAATAAACGAACAAGACATAAAAATAAGGGCTAAATCTATTTTCCATGGAAATAGAAGAAGTTACATATGCAATATTTTTGTTTTATTTGCAAATATTAACAAATAAACTGAGGGCCTGGTTCAGTTACATTCTTAATCATATGGGTAGTCCCACTGTAATCAAAATGGGAGAAAAATATAGAGACAAGTATAAACCCAGGTAGCTTTTCTTTGCACTTACTGACTGACTTAGCAGCAGTGCAGAATTCTCTTCCTGAAACTATTATCAGAGACTTCTTTTCAAAACTTGAAAGAATAGCAGTCTTTGGGGGAAAAGCAGTCCAAATGAATAACAGATTTTAAAAACAGATGTTTTTATGTTCTTGCTAACCAGTTTGACTCCTTACATGAAGCTGACAGTTGTTTGTTGGGTTTTTTTAAAATTTTATGCACACAGCTACATTTTTATTCTCTTATACTATTCCCCAATTTAATGACATAAATCAAAGTTGAACTAATTGCCCACAAGTAAAATTCTCCTTAAAATATAAAATACTTTTTCTTTTCAGTCTTTGAATAATTAAGATGTTTGAGAACACAAATTTAAATATCTAGAGAAAAATTCATATAAACCTGAGGAATAAAATTTAAAAGGAAACACAAAATAACCAGCCAAATGATACCACTCTTTATTATCAACTGAGAGAAGAAATCTTGTTTTGTAGATCACAACACATCTCTTCTAAACAAGTTCTACAAATTAACCTAGTTGTTGGGATTTAAGTTTCTCATTTTCTATGGAACCACACACATTCACTATATACACGCTGACCAGGCTGAAGCATGTTGCATGGTGATAACAGGAATGAACCTTTTAAAGGTGAGGCCAAGGTACCAATGTCCAGTCCTGACACCCTGTTCATATGAGGCTGTGAAAAAGCACCTGAAAAATATGGAAACCCAAGATATTCCCATGACACCAGAGGCAGCTTACACTTCTTGAAACATGTTTTGTCTACAGCATTAGCGAGGAATTTGGGGGGAATTTTGGGGAATCAAAATGTGAATTAAATGTGAAAATATGTGTTCTCAACCAGCAGGGATGCCCACCATCTTTACCACCAGCCTCTTTGCAACCCACTTCTCAATCCATTTCTCCTGCTTCTAAAAAGCATGAGAGTTATTGCAATGAAACAGTCAACAATGTTTCAAAACAAATCCCTTTACAGACTTTAATCTGAGGAAAAGAGATTCAAGGTCTGTTGCCAGTGGTAGGAGATAATCTTGTAGGGGTAGCAGGAAGAAAGTGCCTGAGCTGTAGATAAAAGAGGAACTCCTGCCGCGGAACATTATACAAGTGCTGAAGATGCTGGAAGGATGCCAGAGCTCCCTGGTGATGCAGGCTGGAGATACAAGGTAGGCAGCCACCATCCCACCGAGTTGCAAAGGAAAGCAGTCGCAGAATTCGATCAAGCACAGCCACAGTAAGTGCCGGTAGGGCCTTTCATCTTCAGAGCTGTCAGAAAACACAGCCGTTCACAGAGAGCCCTCGCCGCGCTGAACTGTCCTTTGTTTACCAAGAGTGATGACAACTGAGCCAGAGACAAAGTACGGGAAAAAGAAATAACAGGACAATGCCTTCTTTTCTATAAATCACCCACTTTAATAGCGATGCTTAGCCCATGCAAAACAATCCCACAGCCAAAGCTGACATACTGTGTCACCATTAATTCTGCTAAGAGCCGCTTGCTATAATTTATAGGAAAATGAAGAAGCTGGGACAGGCAAACAGTTAGAGAACTATATTGAATGAAGGAGCAATTTGTCACTGTCTAACGCAGGTAAAAGGAAAATAGAGTACGTAAAGTAAGTTTGCAGATAAGCTAATTCATAAGTACTATAAACTGATCAGAAAATGGAAGCAACTGACAGAGAATTTGTATTGGTAATGGTTTGCTTGCTAACTGGTCAAAAGTCTTTCTACAGTAACCTTGTGCTAGGCAATGACTCAGAAAAGACAAAAAAGCATGGAAGAAGTAACACCCTTTGGAAATCTTGGAAGATTGATAGCATTCAGAGTTTGTGTTCCAAAGTTGAAAGAACTGTTTATGTAGAAAAGTACTGTCGAGACAAGATAAGGCTTAGATTTGGAGATGGGATGGGATTGTCAGCAGACAGGCATACTGGTGAATATGGGAAGACGCTCCTTACACTTATCTTCCCAGAAAACAAATATGTATTGAACAGAACTCCTTGACCAGTTTTTAAAAATAAGATTATTTTATGTGTGATTTGTCTCATGATTAAAAAAAAAAAAAAAGAAACTTTAAAAAAACCCAAACAAACACAAACAAATTAATTACGTTGTCTGCTCATTCACCATCATAGTGTTTACATAGGCCATGCACTACAATCAGGAACTGTATGTACCTTCATTACTCCATTTTTTTTATTACCATGCCAGTAGTAATCAATAGTACTTACAGCTCCAGCAAGAGCTTCAGCTCTGTCAGAAACAGCATACAAAAGAAAAAGATGCAATACCAAAATATGCATGAACTATGCATGAACGTGATATGGGAAAATTTTTATATTAATTTTAAAATCACATTCATGTACAATATTGTTAAATCCATTTAGACTCAAACACCTCATTGTATCAGGCCATTGTGGGGTAGCTGTTGAAACCTATTAACTCCACGTGAGCACAAGCAGCCGTTCTCTGGGCAGTTCATTAAAATCCACCCTTTCTTAAGCTCAAAGGGACTTCTAACTGTTTGGTTCCCATGGGAAATAACAAAAGAAAAAAAAATCACCAAAAAGAATCATAGCATGTCACAAGAGTTAATAGTAGCTACAAATGGAGTAATTTTAAATAGTTTGCATTAACTTGATGGGATAAATATTCCAAGGTACTCAAGACCCTTAGGGAGAAGTGTTACAGGGATAAGCCATAGTGTGAAATTGCTATTTGAGTGCTGAATACCAATTATTTGTGATTTACTGTAATTTACTTTTAAACCCAAGAGCTTACCCAAAAGCTGTTGGTGTATGTTTTAAATGATGCATCAAGGACTTGAGATGTGAAATATCCAGGAACAGCAGACAATATTCTAGCTGCTTCCAGCCACCATATGACAAAAAATTATAGTGAAAATGTGGGGAGTGAGGCACTGAGAGTGATGTGCACGTAGACTACTCTACATTCGGGAAGCTGCAGCACTGCAGATTAATATAACTACATAACCTACCTTTGAGCAAGTTTACTCTTGGAAAGAGCTGATATTCAGGTGGAGTGGGAGCCCACCCAGTCACATATATTACATGGCTGTTACACACAGGCAAGAAGCTGAATTTTGTCATTTTTAATGAGCTGGCTAATCAAAGCTGGTCAAAAACCAAACTTTCTGCTCTGGGGAACATGCCTGTGCTTGGACTTCTTGAGGTCACTGCATCTTCTTGGCCTTTTGACACCTTTCTTATGCCAGGAACCTCCTTTTCCAACCAACTTCTTGACCAAGGAACTCTGGCGTAGCCATCTTGCTCAGTCTTTTGGAGAGCAGATGATAGTTCAGAGTGGTACTCAGCGCACCCAGCTTCAGTCACCCAAACATTAATTATGCTGCCCAAGTGAGCTGTCATAGGCACCCAACACCAACAGTAGCAAGAGGCATGTATCAGGAGGAAGCAATGCACTACAGCTCCTGACAGTATGATAGAATGAAAGTATGTCTCTCTCATGCTTTAATCACAAAGGTGAGTGACTGGGTGTTAATCACCTAACATGTAGTTGGCTAACTGATTTGAAATTAGGTGAGATGAAAGCACAACCACAGGGTTCTGTGGTGGAGGCAAGACAATCCGGCTTTTAGAAAGGAGGATATAATTTATTTAGAACAAACATACTCATCATGTAGCAATTGTCATACTTCCTGTGCTCCAAATGGAAGCTCCTACCCATGAAAGTCCATATCTGTTCTCTTCCCATGTTACAAGAAAACAAGTCTTTGATCAGGCACAGGAATTAAGAGTACTGTGGAAATAACTAGTGAGAAATTTCCAGAGCTCTGCTGCCCAAGGCCTGCAAAAGGAATATAACTTCAACAGCTGCCACCTTTCAACAATACCATTGAATCTTCAAGGAGCAGCTGAAGGATGCTCTTAGTCATACGGTTTAGTTTTAGGCACTCCTGCAAGGACCAGGGAGTTAGACTTGATGATCCTTATGGGTCCCTTCCACACTGAGGTATTCTGTGATTCTATAGATCTTACACCAGGTCATTTGCAGGATGATACAGGTAACGTCCTTTGCAGGTGCAGACCAAAGTCTATAATACTATTAATTCCTCCTATATATGTATATATATAAAATACAGTGCTGCAATATATATATGCTGTGGTTGGTGACAGCCAGCATAGCTTCACTAAGGGGAAATCCTGCCTGACCAATTTGGTGGCCTTCTATGATGGGGCTACGGAACTGATGGACAGGGACAGAGCAGTTGACGTCATCTACCTGGACTTGTGCAAAGCGTTCGACACTGTCCCACATGACATCCTTGTCTCTAAATTGGAGAGACATCAATTTGATGGGTGGACCACTCGGTGGATAAAGAACTGGCTGGATGGCCGCACGCAAAGAGTTGTGGTCAATGGCTCGATGTCCGGCTGGAGACCGGTACCGAGTGGTGTCCCTCAGGGATCGGTGTTGGGACCGGTCTTGTTCAACATCTTTGTCGGTGACATGGACAGTGGGATTGAGTGCGCCCTCAGCAAGTTTGCCGATGACACCAAGCTGTGTGGTTCGGTTGATATGCCGGAGGGAAGGGATGCCATCCAGAGGGACCTTGACACGCTTGTGAGGTGGGCTGAGGACAACCTTATGAAATTTAACCATGGCAAGTGCAAGGTCCTACACTTGGGTCGGAGCAATCCCAGGCACAGCTACAGGTTGGGCAAAGAAGAGATTCAGAGCAGCCCTGCAGAGAAGGACTTGGGGGTGTTGGTCGATGAGAAAATGAACATGAGCCTGCTGCAGTGTGCGCTTGTAGCCCAGAAAGCCAACCGTATCCTGGGCTGCATCAAAAGGACTATGGCCAGCAGGTCGAAGGAGGTGATCCTGCCCCTCTCCTCTCATGAGACCTCACTTGGAGTATTGTGTGCAGTTCTGGTGTCCTCAATTTAAAAAGGACATGGAACTGTTGGAACAAGTGCAGAGGAGGGCCACAAGGATGATCAGGGGAGTGGAGCACCTCTCCTGTGAAGACAGGCTGAGAAAGTTGGGGCTGTTCAGCCTGGGGAAGAGAAGGCTGTGTGGAGACCAGTTTGATATGTTAGACATGAAGTGAAGCAATTTGGAAAGGACCTGAGGCCTGGGTAACCAAGCCAAACCAAGTCATCAATCTGTCTGGAGAAGGGAGAGCCACCAAGGCAGAGGCGGGAGCACACTAACCATGAGTAAAGGCTAATGAAACTGGAACTGTTTAGCCTGGAGAAGTCTTGAGGGCATCTAACTGCCGTCTTCCACAACCAAAAGCAGAGTTACAGAGAAGATGGATGCTTCTCAGAAGTGTGCAGTAAAAAGTACAAGAGGCAACAGTCACAATTTACTGGAATTCAAGTTGTACTTAAGGAAAAAACTCTTTCCCTTGTGAGTGGTTAAGCACTGCAATAGGCTGTCCAGGGTGACTGCAGTGTCCTCATCCCCAGACATATTCAAAACTAGACAAAGCCCTGGGCAACCTGATCTACTGTTGAAGCAGAAAAGGAGGTTGGACTCCATAATTCCAAGTGATCCCTTCCAAGCTGTATCTTTCTATTATTATTATTTATTTCTGTTGTCCTTATTTCATGAAGTTAGCACTTTGCCAGACTTCCAGTCAGTTCTATTTCACATATTTTTCCACTGCTAAGTAGTTTTGTCTAAAATGCAAGATACTTTCCTGTGTTCCACAATCTTCCCTTCCCATCTGGTTTCAACAGACTGTGTCATTAGTATTTCGTCACATTTTAAACAAGGGAAACAAAATTCAATTGTGAGAGGAAAAATCTCCTTTCTTAACACTCTATCCTGCCAATAACAGAGGAGTCTCCACTCTCTCAACTCACAAGAAGCCTTGTCAGGAGTAGCAGACAGTACTTCTTTAGTTTCACAGCTGCGCAGGACAAAATGAGCTTCTCAATGTTATTGCCAGGCTATGTAACATTGGAAAGTAGGATTTTACAACCTTTTTTGTGTGTTCTGAGTAATTTTAATAGAAATAGTGGAGGAAGAGAGGTTTGGTAGAGCACTTCTAACTTTCACCGCAACAGAGAAGTTAATCCTCTTCCCTACTGGATTAATTGTGAAATGTCAAAAATACATTTTAAACTTTCATAAATTTCCCTACCTCTTTTACCTTTTAAGATTGAAATTTGAGCAGATTTTTAATCTGTTCTAATTCAACCAATAAGCTAGAATTTCTCCCATTCCACAATTTTCCTGAAAATTTTCTATTCTAGGCACTAGCAAATATATTTTTCCCTATACAAATGGCAACTCAGACACATATATGCATACCTATAGGAAGTAAATATATCTTCAACATGTGAAAAACTCAACTAGCTCTAAAAAAAGTCCTAATACATTTCTAAAAATATATTTTTTACAATTTTAACATTTTCCCAATTTTTTCTGTTCAAAAAAACATTTTCATATAAAGGAATTATATTCAGCTATGATATATTTGTCTCACTGAAAGAAAAGTTATTCTTGGCATTGCATTGGATGTTGATTCTCAAATTCACAATACAGTTTTGCTGCTATGGATTTGTGCGAAAAGGTACTCACATCACTCCACAAAATGTAAGCAGTCACTCCACATTCCACTACTTCTGAAATAGTGCATGCCTTCAATGTCCCTCTGAAATATTGAACTCAATTAAAAAAAAAAAACAACCTCAAATGAAATCAAATTTTACTGCTGCTTAGTCATTCTTCTGACTACAAAACCTATGATATCAAAGCAGCTAGTTTCACAGACCTCAACTTCTTCCTCATTTGTTTCCAATCCCATTAGACTCATTCTATCTAATGAGACCAGCATAAGATTATAAACTTCTCAGTATTGCTGAATTATCATCACTTTCATTTATACTTAGTGCCACTGGTGTGAAAACCTTTTATGCTATAGCTCCTATCACAGGAAAAATATTTCTTATCTCTTTGCCCTGTAGCTTGCGTTTTTCTTGCAAATCTTGAAAACAATATAAACATTTTTCTCTTGTTGATTATTCATAATTTCCTTTTCAGCAACTTTTACATAGTAAATGATTTTGTAACAATTTCTCTGAAAAAGACTGTCTGTATAGTTTACACTTTTATTTTATTTTTTCTCCCTGTTTTCTTTTTCCACTAAGACTGCAGTCACATCATATAGCTCTAAGGAAAGGTATTATCTAGGCCTGCTTATGGCTTGATCATAGGTTGGTTGTATCAATTAATAGAATAGGTATTAGCATGTCTTCCACTGAATTTGTGTTCCTTAACTCTCTCATTCGTACAGATAACTACTCATGGTAGTAATTTCAAATTCCAAGCTACAGTTTATAGAAAGAAAGTAAGAAAGGGGGGAAAAAAGTGTTGCTATTAGAAAGAAAATTTTATTTACCAAATATGTGAGGACAGAGGAAGGAAAAAGTATCTGTAGCTTTACCAGTCAGGCCTCAAACACCAATTCAAATGACTATTGTTTGGAGAAAGAATGTGCCTGAGAATGTCACATTTAAGACAAATCGTCTTAAAGAATAGGTCATCCTTCCTCAGAGGAAGAGAAATGTAAAGTATGAATATTTCAGGAACTCCCATGAATCCTTTGGAGCAGGTCTCGATTTTAGGATTTGTCCCTACTCCAGCATAGTACTTATAATTAATGCCGTAACAACTAATGACTCTTCCTTGACTGGTTGTATCCCAAGAACTCAATCAGTCAAGTATCCAATTCTTCTCTCCCTTTTATGCAGAAGAAACTGCAAATATTAGCTGTTTCCCTTACAGGTCATTTTTTGGTTTACTATCCCTTTTGAGGAGGAAGCAGAAACTTTATGAGACACCCTCACATTTTTCTCATTTTTGCACACTCTACAATTCACGGTTGTAAAAGATCTAGGTCTTGTACCGTAAGAACAAAAACCTTAAGTGTTTAACAGCAAAATACTCTGAAATACTCTTGTTTTTTAAAATTGTTCAAGTAGTTACATTCAAAGCTTTTCACTTATCCAAAATGGAGTTGATGAAGGTCTTTTAAATGGTGCTGCCCACAAATCCAAAGCCTTGGACCTTTGAAAGTAGCTGTGCTACCCTTTTCCACATCAAAATTGCAGTTCAGGATATGACACTGGATATTCTGAACTCTAAGTAACGTAATTGAAATAAGTACCTGTTTAAAAAGTACTTAAAATCACAATAAACCAAAAGCTGTAGCTTATTATCTGTTAACACTGCAGGTGGTATGCAAAACTAGCTAATATCAATTTGATACCTACGAAAGCATATTTAACACCTTAATTCTCTAATGATGTATTTTTAAATTTGATTAATTATATTCCAGAACCAACATTCAATGATACCAACATATATAATGCTGCAAGAATTTCACGCTTAACATTAAAGAACCTGCATAAGTTGCATCTAAATCAAGCAAAGGTCATTGTTTTATCTTTTCTTTGTCATGCAATCAAAAAAATAGGATACTCTAGGTAATATTAAAATAGATTTCTCTTCCTGCTTCAAAATTAGCTTCTTCTTTCCCATACCTACACTTTCTTTCTCTTTGAGATACAGCCAACTTCCAAAACTCTCTGGTAAGAGTTACTGACTCCCAGCAAAATCTAGTGTCCAGCTTCCTTGTATTCAAGTATTCTGTTTCATGAAAGAGTGCAAACTGGTCAAGACTCTAAATTTCCTATATACAGTTTTGAGGCATTTATGTTATAAGCCATTTTCCTATTCTATGATCTGAACTTCATTTATTTCCATCTGTCTTTTCTTCAACAACCTTTTATTAACTCTTCAGTTACAAAAATTAAGTTTTATATCAATGCCCAACCTGTAAATAATAAGGATGAGATTCCTGTCCAGGTTAACACTCCTCACTGGTCTCTGGGACATCCCCACAAAGAATGCTCTTTCATCTGTATTGTAGCTACTGTCTTTTTCCACTGGATATGTATTTCTTCAGGTAGGGTGATTTCTTTTTAGGCAGGTAAAATACCTGTGCATGCACTTTTGCAAAATGCTCCTGTTTTCTGTGGATCCTGCAGCTCTGCACAAGCACACAGCTCTTTGCTCTGGGTACTGTTCTTCATGCTGCTTCTTGAAAACACATTTCATCTACGTTCTCCAGACTCCTCTGAAGTCTCAGCTTTTGCTTTGTCTAGTGTATTTCTATAGGTTTGACATTTGCAGTCCAGCATGGTACTGTCTCTTTTCCTTTCCAAATATAGTCTATTTTTATTCTTCTGAATGTTTTATTCTTATGAATATCTAGCAATTTGCTCACACCTTTAGCCTTTTCCCTCCTTACACAGATTTTAGTTAGGAAACTTTAATATTGTTTTTCTTAATATTCTTTTCTTTTTCTTAGATCTGTGATCATAATTATAACGTTGTTTAAAAAAAGGATCCATGAGCCTTTCAAATTGGCTTAGCAGTTTTACATATGCTATAAACACCTTTAAAGTCTTTCCCTCTTGAGTGAGTTCAATACCAGAACTCACAAGAACTGTGTTAAAGGCAGTTTCTACCATTTCAAAATTGCTCCGGCTTGTTAAGCTATGTCTATTAACTGACTTACTTTCCCTTACTTAAACGTACCCTGCTAAGAAAACAGAGATCGTCTACTTAGGGCTTTTCAAAAAATGAAACACCTTTTCCTCCCAGTCTTGTTTGTTAACACCTCTTGTTTTCACAGAATAAACTGTTTTCTTATTCAGAGTAACTAAGTGATCTGCAACATATGTACAGAATATGGGCTTCTTTGGAGTTTTTACTTTCTCTGCAATTTTTAGCTACCATCTTCTGGTTCTGCTTTCATTTACTGGCAGTTAATGAGGTTACAATTGAAACATCTTTTCATGAGTACTGTTAGACACTAATGCTAATGTTAGAGGAAAAAGTTGATGAGAGCAGAGGTTGAAGTTTCTCTGCAAGGGTAGCTGACTAATTGACAACTGATAATTAAAGCTGATCTATCCAGACTCTCCTGTGGCTACCACAATGAACCCCAAGCCACTTAAGGCAATGATTAATCTTACATGTACTGCTTTACCCTTTGAAATGTGGGCTATGGAATGATATCACACTGAAATTATAATTTGTAATACACTAGATGTATTTTTGATTCCTAACAAAAGGCTGCATTTTAGCTTACAATGTTAAGAAAGAACACACTTAGATACTTCAAAGAGTTAGCGTTAGAAGCTGGATAATCAGTAAGTGTTTTGTTTTTAAACTCCAACTAGAAACACAGCAGTGTAACTGCAGTCAACAGGCAGGGTATTGCTCATTTTAAAATGGTAAATATTTCAAAATCATTTATAGCACTGTACTATAAGATTAACTTTTTTTTTTAATGCTAATAATTCTTAGGATACGCTGCTATACTGAAATTCCACTTACATCTTACCCAAGTCTTTAAACGCCACCCACCATGTTACTTTCAACTCATTAAACAAGACTGATGACACACTTCATCACAACAAGCACCAAATCTTTATACAGTTTAATAGAAATCAACCGCCTTCCAGCAGATCTCCTCTAGAGCAACTGCGCTGGCATGCTTGTCAACCCTGACCTTCAGCATAAGCAATGGGAGTTTGCTTTGAGGATTTGAACAGAACCTATCTCAGAGACATGGGAAGCATGGCTGTCGCACAGTTGGCTTGTGCATTCCCACATGCCCTCAAATCTTTAAGGCGAGAATACAGGATTGCTGTTTTTGTAAATAATTTAGATCTTTAGCTCTTTGTTGGGTCCTGTGGGGAATGGTATGTGTGCAATCTGACCTGCCCTGTTCTACACAAAAGAAACCAGAACTCCAACTCCTAGTAATTTGGGTGCCCTCTGCTGAACCTTTGCTGGTGGCACAGATGGTTCCTGAATACCGATGCCCACGGCACACTTTGTTGTTGGTAAAGAATGACATACCTGATTTGGTAATGGATGAAGGGGGTGTAAACAGCTGACTGCAGCTGTTTCATGCCAAAGAGAAATGGGGAAAAAAGAAACCCAGAGCTTTTTCATGCAAATTTGATACATCCTGTTCACTCAGCAGAGTGCTCTATAAGGATTACAGCCTGTGGACAAGCATCATGTGCAAATTAAGGGTTATATTTTGAAACTTCTGCTATTTTGACACAAACAGTGGTGGCTGGAGGAAGGGAAAAAGTCATGTATGAAAATGCAGCATGCCACATGGTCTCTCCTGCCTACTCATGTCAGAAAACATTCTCCCAATCTAAACCAATGATTCTTTTATCCATATACTACCTCATCAGTTCCTGAAGTGGGAATCAGACTTCTTTCCCTACATTATTGGTTTGTACTAACTCCTCTGGCCCAATGAATCTTGAATTATTTCATACACAGGTGAAAAAAAGGAGCAGAAATCAACCCCACCTCACAACAATGGGTAAGTGGAGCCTTATTCCTACCAAGGGGAAAGCTGCAAGTTTTAGTATCTTAGAATAAGTAGGGGACTACAGCAAAGTGGCATGTGCTGTAAAAACACAATTAAATATGTTTGAAAACTACTCACACTGAGTGAAAGAAAAAACTGAGCTCTGCTGTGCTGCCAAAACACACGTACAAAATTCCAAAATACATTTTAGCATACATTCTGTGCTGGAAATCCTACCCCTTCCTCTGTCGGTCCTTCCTTACTAATTTGCTGCTGGCAGCTCAAAATCTTAGAGGTCCTGTTACTTCCTGAGAAGTTGATCTGCTCTCATGGGCTTAAAGAAGGGTGCCACAGAAGGCATGCAGAAGTCAGACATTGCAGCTCTCACTGGTGGAGCATCACAGTGGATATAGTCCAGAAACAATATACAGGGAGATGAAGAGTGGCCATAGATGTATAACGGGCAGAGAGACAAACTGTAGTGTTGAGACAGGAGGAAAGGGAAAAGATTAAGACAAAAGTAAAGGTAAATCAAGTACAGAAATACAGTGATGGTACAAGAGAAAAGCCACACAGGAGATCCCACCTCAGGAATAAATAGGGAAGAAAAGTGAACAGGAAAAAACAGAAAATGATACTATAGCAGGAAAGATATGTACAGACAGAAATCTGTCCCAGGGGACAATCTAGATAGAAAACACTACATCCTTAAAAAGCAAAATAGGGAAGAAAAATAATGTTGGCATTCACTGAAGGGAAAATCAGGCTGGCAGGTATTCACTTTATTGAACTTTATTAGCTGTAAAATAAAAACAACACACACGGCAAGACACATATCCTTCCTCCATTCTCATGTCTAGACCAAGACTTACAGCCCCAAGCTCTATACATAGAAGATGAATCACAGCCTCCTCCTCTGATGAGCTTTGGGTTTAATTAACATGGAAGAAGCATAATTTGACAAAAAAAAAAAAAAAAAAAAAAAAAAGAACTGTGGTTAGCAATAAAATGGGATCTGTTTTCCTGCCTTCTTTGGTAGTATACACAAACATACACTTCCATCACTGTCGATCTGCATATTTAACGCTATTGCTACAGACTCTGCTGAAGCTTCAACCCCCTCAGTAGGTATTTCTTGCACCTTCCCTCTCTGCATCCTAGGCACTGTATAAACACAGCAGTCAGCTGCAGTTCTTGTGCAAGGATCTCCTCAACAAGGTCATGTTGCTGCAGAAGACCATTTTAGTTCTTTCCACCTAGAAACTACTCCAGCACACTTCCAGCTCATGCATTTCAATAATTCAAATGCAGCACTTCTTTTAAATTCTGTGAGATGCAAAACCATCCTGCCTATGCAGGCGACATCCCAAACCATAATTAGGCCAAGCAGCAACCTGGTGATGTAATTCCTATTGTGCTTCCTCTTCTCTGACAATGTCTAACTTAGCATGATCTCTGTGATACCTCTTTTGCAAACCTTTAAAAATCTTGTTTTATTGGGTTTTCTTCCATGCAAAACAGATGATACCAGTTCAAACCCTCACCTTGAAATAAGCTCCATACCTTTATCTTTCATCTGGCTCACAGGTGGCAACTTCTGTTATAAACATTGTCTTTTATGAACCTAAATAGTGTTAAAAAATTGTCTGTACTCAATATACATTGATACTCAAGTTGATATCTAGTTAATAAATTATGGAAAGATTCCAGTACAAGTACTTGAACTTCAAAACAACAGCTATCTTTGCCACACAAGTGTGCTATAAACAGCTGTATCAACTCCAAATTGTCAGGGGAACTTGTTCAGAAAGCGTTTGCTTGGAAAAGAAATCATCAACATGCTCCTTCGACTTGCAGGATTAGGGCTTCGGGGATTGTCTTCAGATTAGGCTCAGTGGCAGTACGGCTTGAAAGAACATGTAAACCAAAGTAACAATAGTAGGTATGGTGTCTGGAACCATAATTAAATAAATGCATAGAAATCATCAAGCAGAAAAGGTAACTAAGTGAACAATAACCCCTGTAACATACCAGAAGCTGATAATGAAACAAATGAGAACAGCATGCATAGGAAGGAATACGAAATACATGAGTTCTCACTAAATGATTCATGCTCTAAGTTTATCACTGTTGGTACATAAATAACAGTACTATTATTACACATTGTCCCTAGGCCATGTATTCCGAAGGATTCACATGTACCTTTGTACTGCCTACCCAACTGCTGCTGACAATAAAGGCAAAACATACGGGCATAAAGTCTTTGCATACATTAAAAATACACACTATAATATGGATACCTAAATACAAATATCTTACTGTTGATTTCACACTAGTACAAGTTAAGCTGTCACAGAGGCATAAGCTTTTTGGGTCAGAGCATTTACAAATCAGCAACCTGTACCATCAATTTCCGAGAAGGCTATGACACTAATTTTAAAAAAGCAGTGTACCTACTTCCTTAATTGAAGTAAATATACAGATGCCATTTTTAGAAAAGGCCTACTCTAATACATAAAGCTGTCAAAAATTAAAACTTACTTGGGTCCACTTACATTATATGACTAAAAATAATCCTTTTAGAATCATAGAATCATAGAATCATAGAATAGTTAGGGTTGGAAAGCACCTTGAGATCACCTGGTTCCAACCCCCCTGCCATGGGCAGGGACACCCCACACTAAACCATGTCACCCAAGGCCTCATCCAACCTGGCCTTGAACACCGCCAAGGATGGAGCATTCACAACCTCCCTGGGCAACCCATTCCAGTGCCTCACCACCCTCTCAGTAAAGAATTTCTTGCTTATATCCAATCTAAACTTCCACTGTTTAAGTTTGAACCCATTACCCCTTGTCCTGTCACTACAGTCCCTGATGAATAGTCCATCCCCAGCATCCTTGTAGGCCCCCTTCAGATACTGGAAGGCTGCTATGAGGTCTCCACACAGCCTTCTCTTCCCCAGGCTGAACAGCCCCAACTTTCTCAGCCTGTCTCCATACGGGAGGTGCTCCACTCCCCTGATCATCCTCGTGGCCCTCCTCTGCACTTGTTCCAACAGTTCCATGTCCTTTTTATATTGAGGACACCAGAACTGCACACAATACTCCAAGTGAGGTCTCATGAGAGCAGAGTAGAGGGGCAGGATCACCTCCTTCGACCTGCTGGTCACACTCCTTTTGATGCAGCCCAGGATACGGTTGGCTTTCTGGGCTGCGAGCGCACACTGCCAGCTCATGTTCATTTTCTCATCGACCAACACCCCCAAGTCCTTCTCTGCAGGGCTGCTCTGAATCTCTTCTTTGCCCAACCTGTAGCTGTGCCTGGGATTGCTCCGACCCAAGTGTAGGACCTTGCACTTGCCATGGTTAAATTTCATAAGGTTGGCATCAGCCCACCTCACAAGCGTGTCGAGGTCCCTCTGCATGGCATCCCTTCCCTCCGGCATATCAACCGAACCACACAGCTTGGTGTCATCGGCAAACTTGCTGAGGGCGCACTCAATCCCACTGTCCATGTCACCGACAAAGATGTTGAACAAGACCAGTCCCAACACCGATCCCTGAGGGACACCACTCGGTACCGGTCTCCAGCCGGACATCGAGCCATTGACCACAACTCTTTGCGTGCGGCCATCCAGCCAGTTCTTTATCCACCGAGTGGTCCACCCATCAAATTGATGTCTCTCCAATTTACAGACAAGGATGTCATGCGGGACAGTGTCGAACGCTTTGCACAAGTCCAGATAGATGACATCAACTGCTCTGTCCCTGTCCATCAGTTCCGTAGCCCCATCATAGAAGGCCACCAAATTGGTCAGGCAGGATTTCCCCTTAGTGAAGCCATGCTGGCTGTCACCAACCACCTCCTTGTTTTTCATGTGCCTTAGCATGTCTTCCAGGAGAATCTGCTCCAAGATTTTTCCAAGCACAGAGGTGAGACTGACTGGTCTCTAATTCCCCGAGTCATCCATTTTCCCCTTCTTGAAAATGGGGTTTGTATTTTCCTTTTTCCAGTCGTTGGGAACTTCACCTGACTTCCATGATTTTTCAAATATGGTGGCCAGCAGCTTAGCAACTTCATTCGCCAGCTCCTTCAGGACCCGCAGATGGATGTCATCAGGTCCCATGGACTTGTGTAAGTTTAGGTTTTTAAGATGGTCTCGAACCAGATCCTCTCCTACAGTGGGCCTAGGGTCTTCATTTTTACAGTCGCTGCATCCGCCTTCCAAGACTTGGGTGGTGCGGTCAGAGCCTTTGCCAGTGAAGACCGAGGCAAAGAAGTCATTGAGAACCTCAGCCTTCTCCAAATCCAGGGTAGCCAGTTCTCCTGATAGCTTCCGAAGGGGGCCCCAGTCTGTCTTTTATTCGCTACGTACCTACAGAATCCCTTCCTATTATCCTTAACATCCCTAGCCAAGTTCAATTCTAACTGGGCCTTAGCCTTCCTCACCTGGTCCCTAGCTTCCCGGACAACATCCCTGTATTTTTCCCAGGCTGCCTGTCCCTGCTTCCACCTTCTATAACCCTCTTTTTTCCTTTCAATTTCCCTGAGCAGCTCCTTCTCCATCCAAGGAGGTCTCCTGGCCCTCCTGCTGCACTTCCTTCTAGTTGGGATGCAACGCTCCTGAGCTTGGAGCAGGTGATCCTTGAATAAGAGCCAAGAGTCTTGGGCCCCCCTTACAGTCCTTGCATCTGCCTTCCATGACTTGGGAGGTGTGGTCAGAGCATTCGTCAGTAGAGACTGGGGCAAGGAAGTCATTAAGGACTTCAGTCTTCTCCAAATCCAGGGTTGCCAGTTCTGATAGCTTCCAGAGAGGGCCCATGTTGTCACTAGTCTGCCTTTTATTTGCTTATGTACCTATAGAATCCCTTCCTGTTATTTTTCATTTTCCTTTCTAAATTAAATTCTAACTGGGCCTTAGCTTTCCTCACCTGGTCCCTAGCTTCCCAGGACACATCCCTGTATTCTTCCTAGGCTGCCTGTCCTTGCTTCCACCTTTTATAAGCCTCTTTTTTCCCCTCTAAGTTTCCTCAGCAGCTCCTTATCCATCCAAGGAGGTCTCTTGGCCTCCTGCTGCACTTCCTTCTAATTGGGATGCAACACTCCTGAGCTTGGAGCAGGTGATCCTTGAATATCAACCAACAGTCTTGGGCCCCCCTTACAGCCCTCTAGGGCTGTATCCCATGGAACCTCACTAAGCAGGTTTCTGAAGAGGCTGAAGTCTGCTCTCTTGAAGTCCAGGGCAGTGAGCTTGCTGCATGCTCTTCTTACTGTCCCGAGGATCTCTAATTTGACCGTCTCGTGGTCACTGCATCCAAGGCTGCCCTGGAGCGTCACATTTCCAACCAGCCCTTCCCTGTTGGTGAGCACGAGGTCAAGCATGGCACCTCTCCTTGTCGGCTCCTCTATTTCTTGCAGAAGGAAGTTGTCTTCCACACAATCGAGGAACCTCCTGGATTTCTTGTGCCGGTCTGTACCGTCCCTCCAACAGATGTCAGGGTGGTTGAAGTCCCCAGTAAGAACAAGGGCCTGTGAGTGTGAGGCTGTTCCTATCTGTCTATAGAGCACTTCATCCACAGATTCCTCTTGATTAGGCGATCTGTAACAGATCCCCAAAGTAATGTGTCCCGTTGCTGTTCTCCCTTTAACCCTGACCCACAAACTCTCTGTCAACTGCTCACCCGTCCCCAGACAGAGTTCCATACTCTCCAGCCTATCCCTAACATAAATAGCAATTCTCCCTCCGTGCCTGCGAGGCCTGTCTTTCCTAAAGAGTCTGTAACCTTCCGTTCCAACACTCCAGTCATAGGAGCCATCCCACCATGTTTCTGTGATGCCTACTACATCATACCCCCGTAGACATGCGCATATCTCTAATTCGTCTTGTTTGTTCTCCATGCTACAGGCATTCGTATAGAGGTGTCTGAGCCGAGCTCCGAATGAAGCCGGCTCATTGGCTGGAGCAGCTCGAATATCTCTGCATCGCTCCGAGCATTTATTGTAGGTGCTGGCAACTGACTGGGTGTGTTGGGATGGAATGATGCCCCCCTCCCCCAACACATCTAGTTTAAAGAAACCTTGACCAGCCTGGCAAGCCTCCTACCAAAACCACTGTTCCTCTTCTTTGCCAGATCAGCTCCACCAGCCCTCAGTAGACCTGGCCTACTAACTTGGGTCCCGTGTTCAAGACACTCAAACCCCTGACTATGACACCACCCTTTTAACCATTTATTAACCTGGTCAATCCTCCTAGCTTTTTTAAGGTCCTCCCCTGTATCCTGGAGAATTGATGAGAAGACAATCTGGGCTCCAGAGCCCCTAAGCACCTCTCCCAGGGCTCTGTAGTCCTTCTTTATGTTCTCCAGGCTACTTCTATCAACATCGCTAGCACCCACATGGATCACTAGAAGTGGGTAATAGTCTGTGGGACTCACCAGAGCAGGCAGCCTCTCTGCAACATCCCTGATCTGTGCCCCAGGTAGGCAACACACCTCCCTCAAGACCGGGTCAGGCCAACAGATGAGCGCTTCTGTCCCTTGCAAAGTTGAGTCCCTTACCACTATGACCCGCCTCTTTTTCCTAGCAGTACCAGTAGTGATCTTCTTTACCAGTGCACCAGCCGGTTGTTTCTGGTGCAAGTGCCCTTCCTTCTTAGTCCCCTGGAGGACAGCAACGCAGTTCTGGGTGGGGACAACAGCTTTAGGAGGAAGCCCCTTGTTTTTAATTGTCCTCTTCCTCTTTTTCTTGCTGTTTTTTGTTGTTACTATTTCCCAGCTTCCTGGGTTGACAGCCTCCTCCTTTCCTCCATGAGCTTCAGGGGGCGCTTGAGGGCCCTGCACAGTTTGGGCCTGGAGCAAGCATTCCTGCTTCCTCTCAGCTTCCCTGACATCTTGCAGCCTATTGACAGCGTCCCGCAGCTCAGCCACTTGGTGCAGGAGGACCTCCACCAGGGAGCACCGAGTGCGGCCCTGCCTATTGTGCACGGTTCCCTCAGGAGACCAGTGCAGGCACTCTCTACACTCTGAGCATTGCACTGCAGCCTCCCCTCTCATCGGCTCTGTCTGGGTGCCTACGCTGGCCACCGCCGGGGCAGCCAGAGCAGAGCTCCCAGACAGGGCCCTGGTCATAAGGCGAGCACTCACCATCCCGCTCACCTGCCCGCGCAAACTGCCTCGACCCGTCCTGTTCATCGTGCTCCCAGGGGCAGGTTTTTACCCAGTCAGGGCTGGTGCCGCTCCTCCTGGCCCCGCCCCCTGTGAGTCAGCTGCTCGCGTCAGCTGAGCTGCCGGATCCTGGGCAAGTCCTGTCGAGGACCTGAGGCTCCCTCAGTGGCTCTGGGCGCTCTGATTTCAGGCTCCTGGACGCTGCTCTCCTCCCCGCTCCGGTGTTGAAGGCATCCTCTCTCGAGCTACTCACCTCAGCAATAACTCATAAGCTCACGCTCAATATTCTCACCTCACTTCAGGCTACAACCCATTCCTGTCTGCTTCCTCAGGCAGCCAGTTTTAATATAATTGCTGTTTGAGTTTTCAGTCCACAGCCACGTTTTCTAATTCCTGAAGAAAGGATGGAATCAGGAAGTTTCCTCTGGCCAACAGGGTCAAGCAAGGCCACTGCATTTCACCACACTGCTCTTTTGCAACCTCTTTAAAAGGTAAAGCTTCTGACATCCTTGCTTAGGTAACATTCCCAGAGTCGCCAGGAGTATAGATGGACACAGAACAGTATGAGCAAGTCAACATATCCATATTTGTTCTCCTCACTGAGACTTACAAGACGTTTGCTTACAAATAGCAAGTAGTGCCTTACATGGTCCGTACAAAGTATGTCTGCCGGCATTAATGCTCCCACAAACACTCTACCAGCAGGCTGGTGGTGGCTGAGCCAGTTCCTCTGCTGAGCAGCAGCGTGACTTCAAGCTATCAAAGATTACAGCAGCATGCAATTTTTGCTTTCAGCCCGATGCTAAGCAGGATGAAAAAGGGTACTAGTTTAGCCCCAGTGTGGGGGAAAAACCTACACAGACCTACAGTATGGAGCTCTGAGGTAAACATCTACCTTCTTATTAAGGATTAACACTTAGTGCATTAACACTTCATGCATTACATACATTGCAATACCCAGTGGAGGACTGATTTTTCTTTAACTTAATGTGTCACTTCAAGTATCAGCTCCTATATTTATATAATATATTTATATAATATGTTACACAAAGTTTCTTTGTCCTATGTACTCTGATAATCTTTTATCTCATACCTTTTATCCCTTTTATTTATCCCCTTATTTATCCTTTTTATTCCCTCCCCTAATGACTCATTACAATTACTCATTTCTCCCTTAGGGCAGGATCTGGAAACAAAAGTGTAGAGCCTAACTCTCATGTCTGACATATCAGGTAGTCAGTATGACTCCTGGTTTTGGCCAGGACACATTTCAGGTAAGAACTGAAGTGCAAGAGCATTTTGCTGATTTCTGTATTTTCAATGAAAAGCGATCATCTTCAGGGTGAATGTGAAAGGATCATTACCATCAACAGCACCACAGCTTTCTCTAAAAGTAAAAAAAAAAATAGGAGCCCAAAAGTGTTCCACCAGGCAACATAAAGAGATTTTTCACAAGGGTGAACAAGATCCACAGTGCCCTATGCAAGTAAGTCTTGAAAGGCAAATCAACCTCATCAAATGCCACGGTGAGGGACACAAAGTAAAGTCATATGGAATCAGTCTGGAAGAGGCGTTTCTGGGAATAGTCCCATATCCAACTGCCACCAGTTTCACCTGCTCAGCTAAGCTGGCTGCTTTGGAGACATTGCTCTGGGAAGTAACAGATTACCTGTTTGTAAAGCATGGAGGGGCATAAAGCCAGGCTTTAAAAACACTAATGCTCACAACAATCAAAGAAATGCAGACATCCTCTTTGACACCCTCTTTATGACTAGAATGAGATGGCATGAGAGGAAATTCATTGTAGGGCACAATTTTTGGTAGTGCAGTGCGATAGGAAGGAATATGATTTTTTAAAGAACAAAAAAGAGCAGGAAAATGCCTGGTTCAAAACATTTCATTGTTTTGGTACTGAATGATTAGAGAACATCAAGATAGGTATTTTTAAAAGATTTGATTTAATAACAGTATCTGATAAAGTGAATTATTTTTTTCCAGTTCCTAAAGAAACATGAATGACAGTATAGAGGACAAAATAAAACTGCGGTAAATGAGACTTAAAGTACCAAACAGTGCAGACACTAGCAGAAATAAAGGCAAGAGTTTGCATGCAGGAAAACCTGGCAGACAGTAACCTCACTGTCAGTGCTGGGAGAGAACAACCCAATAAAAATAGCATCACAAACCAAAGAGCACAGCAAGGACTGTGGACACAGCATCAGCAGAATAACCAAAGAGGAAATTACTACTGGGGGTAGTCAAGGCTTTCTTCAGTTGCTTTGATGCATTTCAGGTAACACATGCCCACATCCCACATTAGAGATACACAGCTTATGGCAACACCAGCACTGCACCTCTGCCCAAAGCTTCGCATGCCACTGTGCTTTACTGCAGACAGCTGCATTGCCTGTCAGAGGGAGGGAAAAGCCTTTGTGTTTCCCAGCTCCAAACACAAGGCAAACTTTCTGCTCAAGTTTTTGTTTCGTTCATACTATCCAAACGCAGACACATGTCGTGGGCAGGCATAGGGAACTCAAAACCATACAAATTATACTTTAAACCTGTTCTGGGTTCAGCAGTAGCAGTCAGTTTTTGTCCTTCTTAGTAGCTGGTGCAGCGCTGTGGTTTTGACTTTCGGCCTGGGAATAATACTGATAAAGACGATGTTTTCAGTTGCTGGTCAGAATGTTTACCCTGACCAAGGACTTTGTGAGTCTCATGCTCTGCCAGGGAGGAGGAGAAGCCGGGAGGAAGCAGGGACAGGACACGTGACCCAAACTAGCCAAAGAGGTATTCCATACCACAGCACGTCATGCCCAGGGACGTAACTGGGAGTTACCCGGAAGGGCACGTCCTCTTCTCTGTCGGGCTCTTTTTTCCGGCGGGCGGTATCGTATTCTCTTCCCTTGTTATTTCTCTTATCATTATTATTATTGGTGGCAGCAGTAGTGATTTGTGTTATACCTTAGTTACTGGACTGTTCTTATCTCAACCCGTGGGAGTTACATTCTTTCGATTCTCCTCTCCATCCCTCTGGGGGGGTGGGGGGGAGTAGAAACAACGTGGTTCTAATTTACAGCCTGGGCTTAAACCACGACAAAACATACTTTTATATTTGTCACCTTGAAAAGGGTCTCTCCCTTTGCTTCCCTTACTGTCAGGATGCTTACCTTGCTGCTAGATCAGGGATGATTTTAAATCTCCATCCAAACGTTTGTGTCCATAGAAAGGAACACAACTTTTTTTGTATTGAAATAAACATCCTTTCCTCTCCCTGTCCAAAATACACTTCATAAAACCAGATCAGGATGCTGATCCAAATATTTTCCTGAAGGATTTTCTCTTACTAACACATGGAATAAATATAGTGGACCACAGAGAAGCTGTTAATGACTGCTTTTAACAAGCCATAAAAAAAAAAAAAAATCACAAACATTACACAAGAGTAGCACTTGTTTCTGCCTATGCAGAATGAAACTGAAATCTCATTTACACTGAAACTCACATTTCTGATAAAAGGACAACCATGTTGTAAATGACACAAAGTAAAATGCACAAATATATCAATGAGATCAACAAATAACACCTATTATTAGCACTTGAGTGTAGCAGACAGGATAGCAACTGAACATGTGGAAGTAGAAATGCAAGCTGTGTTTCAGGAATACTAAAACTTGTCATATACATCCTCATATGAAAAGTAACTAATTCAAACAGCACTTCGAGATCTCAAGTACCTTCTTTTCTTTAATGACTGCTGCAATTTTCTTTTGGCCCATATGTCACAATCCTAGAGAATTGCAAATACGCGATGCTGCATAGCAGTATTCTGATTACTACTGCAACAGGACTGTCAGGCTGCATTTGGACACGTCTCCTCATTTCACAGTATTTAAATCCTGTGTATTAGTATAGGGTATTCTATATAGTATTAGAGTAATTCCTAAACTCAGTTAAAATTGTTTACACAGCTGCTGATCTTATGTTTTCTTTCTGAAATTATATGAGCATACCCGCACACATAATGACAATTCGGCAGAACTCTCTCTGAAATGCAGAAAAGCAGCCACCAGATGGCAATAAAACCCAGCTAATGAACAAAGTTCTGGCTGTGCACGATGTTCAAAATTGTTTTTAACTGTTGCCTTCCTTTCTTCCCACTAGCGGACATGCAGAAAAAAATCTATTCGCGTAATCCAAGTGCTATTCACAAATTTGGCACTTTACAGAAGCCATATGAGGGTCACCAACAAACCCTGAAGGGGACCCTCGTCTTGAGGGTCTGAGGGCTGTTTGGCCTGAATGGACGAAAATACATTACAGCAACATTTTTCTTTCCATAATTTAGCTGTCAACACTACCCTTCCCTCCACTGCAGCGCTTAATAAGGCCCTTAATGTCCCCTTAATCAGTCCCTACTTAATGTTACTGCTCTACAGCCTTCTTTGAGTTGCTCTTCCCCAAAGATAGTAATAGCTGTTTCAAAGATAAAAAATACTGGCAACTTCATATGTTATACAGTAGCAAGCTCCTTCCTTGACTGATTTATTTAAGTAGAGAAGTTGGAGAAATTTCTAAGCTGCTGTTGAAAGGTAAAACATCCTCTTTCAGTGAAGCATTGCATCTTTCGGGATCTTCTTCTGTGCATCAGCCTTAGTTAATCCAAGAAGTACTTCTGTGTGCCCCTTCAGCACAGTGCAGGGAGTTTTTCTTGGTCAAGTTCTCAGCAAGGCCCATGGGTCATTTTCCTTCTTCAGTGGTTGTTTTTAAAGCTTACTCATGCTGCTTGAAAAGGCAGTAGGTAGCAAACCTGCGATTGAGATTTAGCCGCAAGGGTGTCAGAAATTCAGTGTAACACTGTGCTGCACATGGTCCTCTTGAGGAATTTCAAAGGGGAGGTATTTTAGTTTCTGTCTTCAGTGTGAAGGTGATTTTAAGCATCCCCATCAGGGCAATGAAATAACAATTAGTCCCAGCAGAGCACCATCTTCAAACCTGCTCACATGAATTCTTTTTCTCAGTGCAATTTTGCCATCCTGCTGAAAAGAGCTATTCTTTTGCAATCTTCACAGAGTACAAGATTAACTCGTGGTAAACACTTCAACACATATGCATCAGCATTTTACCTGTAGAATGAGGTTATCCATTTTTACAGAAACTTCAGGGAAAAAAAAGTCAAGCTGCAACACTGCCATTGATCTGAACATATGAATGTCATTACAAGTACCGTCACCTAATATTTCACTTCTTTGCAATTTACATGTTCTGTATTCTACTGTGTTGGTGATTTCAGTGAAATGTACCTGACTACACCTGGAAGAAAGCTTTAAGCTGCTGTAGCAAGAGGAAAGCCTGAAAAATTTCTTCCATTTCTTACTGACCCTGTCAAGGGAGAAAACACTTCATGCTACCAGCTTCAGTGTATGAGTTCATCTAGATCATCTTATGTATTCGTTAATATGCTTTTCATTTAACTAAAGCATTCTTCAGATTAAACAGAAAAAAAAAAACAAACCCAAATGATCACTTACTTTCCTGCTTCCCCCAGCACTGAAGTGAAAAAGTATGGGCCACTACAACTGAGCAAGAAACTCACAGTCCAGTAAAATGAATTCTGGTGGTTCCCAGAAAACGAGACAGAAACTCTAAATACACATTTGACTTCATGCTTAGCTCCAGAGTTGAATCTAGGCACTGCTGCTAGATCCAAACACAGTATGTAAGGAGAATTAAGCACCTGAGAATGAAATTTATAAGCAACGCTATGCTGAATCCACAGCTATCTGTGGTGGCCTACAAACAGTCCTGAAGACAGCTGCTGAACAACTGCTGAATTGAGTGGCTGAGAAACAAATCCGCTTGCTTGAGATCCACAGCCTGGAGAGAGGAAAACTTGAGAAGAGTTAAAAAAAAGGTGCATTCTCTGGCATGTCAGGTTGCATGAAAAAATGAGTTGCACACACATCCTGCCATATAAATGGAATAGTGCAGATTTTCCTGCACAAATTGCATTTGGTACAATTTTACTTCTCTGTACCTATCCCCCTCCTGCTTTCATATTCCCTTTATATGAAAAAAAAAAAACAAACCCAAAACAAAAAGAAAGCACACATACACACACACAAGAATATATATATATATTAAAAAAAAAAAAAAAAAAACCTGAAAGAAATATAAAGGCCAGTCACCTGTCTTTCAAAACCAGAATACCTGAGAAAAACTTAGAAGTAATACTGTCACTACAACAGCCTGCAGACATGCAAACATTTCAGGTACATTTCAGGTACCTACAGCTTTTCAGGTGCATTTCAGGAGTCACTTGTGGAGACCCACATGGCTCCAGAGTGGTGTTTGACCCCATGAGCATGCAGCACAGTGCCAGGGGCTACCTCCAATGGGAGAATGCAGCATGACAAAGGGATGTTATCTGCCAGACATTTGCATCAAGCAGAGCAGAGAAGAAAAGAAGCCTCGCCTTAAACTGACCATAACAAATGTGACACACATGCACCCACAGAAATACCTATACTATGACCAGAATGCCATCACGGACTAATTGTGAGATGTTTTCAGGGTGTATCCCTTAAGGCTGGTAGCCAACAAATGCCTAGTTTCTGGATGCTGACAAGCTGATCTTATTACAGCTGATCCTGACCAGCTGGAACAAGAGGAAAACCAAGCTGAACTCTGGCAAAAATGAGCCATGCAAAACTTCATCATAAACCTTTGTGGTGTCTCTAAAACAGAGTGTCAGGCAGAAATTGGGCAGGGATTTTTCCATGATCACAGTTTTGCCTAATCAAAATTCCTAAATCCTTTCTTTCATTAAAACTTAGCCTGTCCTGCAGTACACAAGATGCACAAGGTGTTGGGTTGGAAGGGACTTTAAAGCTCATCTAGTTCCAAATCCCTGCCATAGGCAGGGACACCTTCCACTAGACCACGTTGCCCCAGTTCCAAGCTTGCTCTTCCAGTTCCAAACCACTGCCACGAGTAGGGACACCTTCCACTAGACCACGTTGCTCCAAACCCTGTCCAGCCTGGCCCTGGACACTGCCAGGGATGGAGGAGCTACAGCTTCTCCGGGCAACCTGTGCCAGGGCCTCACCAGCCTCACAGGGAAGAACTTCTGCCTAAGATCTCATCTCAATCTCCCCTCTCTCATGTTAAAGCCATTCCCCCTTGTCCAGTTCCTAGAGGCCCTTGTCCAAATCCCTTCTCCAGCTTTCTTGTAGCCCCTTTAGGCACTGGAATTGTTCTAAGGTTTCCCCTTAAGGAGCTTTCTCTTCTCCAGCCTGAACAAGCCCAGCTCTCTCAGCCTGTCTCCAGAGCAGAGCTGCTCCAGCCCTCGCAGCATCTCCATGGCTTCCTCTAGACTCACTCCAACAGCTCCACATCCCTCTTGTGTTGTCCCAAAGCTGGACACAGGACTGCAGGGGGGGGTCTCCCCAGAGCACAGTAGAGGGGGAGAATCCCCTCCCTCGACCTGCTGCTTATGCTCCTGGAATGCAGCTCAGCACATGGGGGTTCTGGGCTCAAGCGCACACGGAATCCAGGTCATAGAATCATAGAATAGTTAGGGTTGGAAAGGACCTTAAGATCATCTAGTTCCAACCCCATGAGGAGATTCTTGTCAACCAACACTCCCAAGTCCTTCTCCTCAAGGCTGTTCTCAATCCATTCTGCAGCCAGCCTGTATTTGTGCTGGCGATTGCCCTGACCCAGGTGTAGGACCTTGCTCCAGTGCTCAGCAGACCACCTTACATCACTACTCTCTTGCACTGTTCTCTTCTGTCTGAGCATCTTCACATGCTGAGGTTCCAGCACAAAGCCACATACATCTGTCATTCCCACAGCTGCCTCCCCCTGCCAATTTAGTTTCAGTGTGGGTATGAAGGCTGACTTGCAGTGCTGAGCACCCTGTGCATTTATTTCTGCACATATGGAAAGACTCCCTGCAGAGCTGTTGAGCCTGCAAAGGGTACACAGAGTCCATGTCTCACTTCTTAACAGCACTTGCCAGCAAAGAGGAGACAAGCATCACTTTCATGTTGCTTATGGGGCCAGGAATAAAGACAGTAGCATGGCTTCCCTAACCACTAACCTAACAGCCTAACCAATTCCCTAGCAGCGATAACCATCACTCTTGTTGCTGAAATGCTTGTCTCAGTAATAAAGTGAGACTGGATGTGCTTATTGGTTTAGTTTAGAAAGTTGAAGCAAAATAGATGGTGTAAAACAGAACTCAGCTCGCTTCGGGGTCACTTTCTTGTTAAAATTACTGCCTTACTAAAGGTTTGATACAAAGCAAAGGAAAAGCTGGTGTGCTGAAAGCTGCTCTGTTCTTTTTCCAGCATATAAACCAGTTTGCAAGTAGAAGACATTACTTTTCCTAAAATCCTTGCTTACTAAAAACTGTAACAGCTTATTTTTGGAGATAAAATTACAGTATATGCCTTCCTATTTTGAAATGCAAAGCTGGCAGGCGTCCTTTGATGAACCAAAAGAAAGGGAAATAAAAATCTTTTTAGTTTTCTTACAAATCTCTAGTCCAAATATTTTAAAAGTCTTTCTTCTGCTTTTGCTGGATATTGAGAAAGATCCTGTAAAAAAAAAAAAAAAAAAAAAAAAACACAAAAATCCCGGGGGCATTTTATAGCCACATCTATTACAGGATTTCTCTGCAAACTGACAGCAAAAAGAGATGTACATAGAAAGAGTGGATGCAAAAGCAGTATGAATGAGATAATAGAGGAGCACAGTTTTAGCACCTCCACAACCGAAGGGTGAAGGCAAGCCCTGCTTCCCTTCTGAAGGAGGTGAAAAAAAAATAGAAAGAAAAGACAAAAAGAAAGAAAAGAAATATAAGGGAGAGTTGCCAGTTTCAGGAAATCGTTTGCTAAGTAAGTCTAATCTTTATTTCTTTATAAAGGGTGGACTATTGCTCTCCTGCTCGGAGCTACCGACTACAGTAATAAATAGAGCATCATTTTCTTGGTTTTCATCAGCCAAAGGAAAAAAAAAAACAAACCTTTATGTGGACTTCTATGTGCAGCCTACCAAGTACAAGGCCTGAGAAAGGTTACTGGAGGCTCCTCACAAATAATAACTACTCTGTAGGCAAGCTAAGTCTTCATGGCCTACTGTTGATCTAAGATTATAAGACTTGATCATGTTTAATTCAACTTTTAAAATCCCATTTCAGGATCTATAAAACTTTTAATATGTAACTAAAGGATGGTTCATTTGGAAAAATAAAAACTCCTGAAAACTAGTTAGTGTTTACAGTTAACTAAACATCTGAAAATAACTGCTGAATAACTCAGTTACACGTCATAGCATGTTAGCTATTTAAATAAAAGCAGGATTCATTTCTTTAAGAAAACGACTGATTTTGACAAGCACTCTTCACCTTTCACTTGGTAAAAGCTGAGGCAGTTCACCCCCATTGCCACAAGATGGCACGAAACATATAAATGAAGAACCACAATAAAAATGAATAGCATACAATGAGAGGTATTGAAAAGGAAAGCTGCCGAGACAGAGCCTATGCGAGACTTTTTGGCAGGATGTGGGAAATGCATGAATATATAATTCTGCAGAACTGTCTATCTAAAGTTTAGCGTTTACCGCACAGACTTAACCAAATCCTGTCAGCCAATTTAGCGCTCCAGGTTTAATTTACATATAAACACACGTAAGGGTGTGGTGATCTAGAAGGTGACTGGAAGTAAACTGGTGTGGGACCAGAAAGAAGAGCAGCAAAGAGATGGTGGGTGGCATGTCTGGTGGGAAAACAATCTAGAACAAGGGAAATGTCTTTAACCTGACAGGGGAGATTGAGATGAGATCTTATGCAGAAGTTCTTCCCTGTGAGGCTGGTGAGACCCTGGCACAGGTTGCCCAGAGAAGCTGTGGCTGCCCCATCCCTGGCAGTGTCCAAGGCCAGGCTGGACAGGGCTTGGAGCAACCTGGTCTAGCAGAAGGTGTCCCTGCTCCTGGCAGTGGCTTGGAACTGGAAGAGCTTTAAGGTCCCTTCCAACCCAAAGCAGTCTGTGATTCTATGAACCTGGCCACAAGGAGGTGGTGGGCTGGCAAGGAAAAGGGCTGAGCAGCAGGCACCCACCCAGTCTGAACTGCTCTCAGTTAAACACAGGGGTGTGACATGGGTGAGAGAGTAAGAGACTGGTAGGAGAGCAACCACAAGTGGGCAAAAGACGTATTTAAAAGGAGGGGGCTTTTGTATTACGCAAGAGACCAATACAACAATTTGTGTGCTGTTCTGGTGAACTCGAAACTCTGTTCTGAACTCAGCAGGTCTAAACCTGTCTGCTAGAGATGAGCTTCTTACCTTGCCTGAGTCTCAGGCTTTAAGTTGCCGTAAGAAACCCTACCAGATTCGTAACAAAATCCTGTGACTCAGGACTTTATAGCTGTGCCCATGATAACCAACAGGATGCAACACGGGAAGTGCTATTCCCAGTCCATTCTCTTTGTCCAAAGGACACGAAGCTGAAGTGCTGCAGGAAGGACACTCATGTTTCATGAAAGAGATAACAGAGATTAATAAAAAAAAAAAAAAAAACACAACAGAGGAAAGTTTTCTGCCAGAGGCACTAGGAAAAAGAGGGTAATTTTTTCATACGAGAGCAGAGCTCAGCTCAGCTGCTTGGGTGCATAGCAGAGAGTGAACATGAAATTGCTTTTGCTTTGTTTGGTTGGTTTTTTTCCCACCAAGATTTGTAAAAGGGATTTGAAATTAGTCCTGAAAACTAGGTCAACTTTCATGTAAATAATTACATCTGATTACTCAGGATATTTTGTAATTAGCTTAGAAAAACAGCATACTAATATATGCAAATCAGAGATTTTCAAAGATTGTGGGATTTTGTATTGCATGAGTATCCAAATGTCCCACTGATTTCAGCAGACTCATTTTTATGTTTTTGCAAAAACATTCAAGAAGGCTCAACCCTGCCTGCATCCCTCAGAACTTGTTCCAAACTGCAGCTATCTCCCTGTTGCAATATCTCACAATTACAGTCATTCTCAAGATGTCCCCCAGGAGCCAGGCTACCATCTGCTGCATTTTCCTCCAGACAGCAATTCAGGAACAGGAAAGAGCTGTCTGCTGCTCAGTCTGCTGCATGGTCAGGACTTGTAAGTGTCTGCAAACCAGCAAAACCTAAAGTCCTAGAAGATGATCCGCAAGCTTGCAGATGGTGTGACGTTCCCAGCAACCTGCTTGCATGGAACATTTGGTGCACATCCCTCATCCCAACAGCAGCCGTGGTAGCCTGAAGTTGTCTGTCCAGAAACTGGCGGTGCAAAAAAGACAGGAGTTCTAGTGAGAGAGGAGGCAAGTCAGGGCTACAACGTCTGCAGATGATACACAGGGGAAAGTCTACAGCAGCTTATTTTACCTTTCTCCTGAGTATGGGCCAACACAAGCAGTACACAAAGCACACCACATGCATCAGAAAGTAAATGAACACACTGTATCCTGATTATGTACAAATTATAGAATAGTTTGGGTCAAAAGGTACCTTCCAAAGGCCATTTAGTCCAACACCCCTGCAATGAGCAGGGACATGTTCAACTAGATCAGTTCGCCCAGAACCCCATACAGCCTGGCCTTGAATGTCTCCACGGATGGTGCATCCACCACATCTTTGGTAAAGGTCACCTTCCTTAAAGAGTCATAGAACAGTTTGGGTTGGAAGGGACCTTAAAGCTCATCCAGTTCCAAATCCTTGTCACAGGCAGAGGCACCTTCCACTACACCAGGTTGCTCCAAGCCCTGTCCAACCTGGCTTTGAACACTGCCAGGGATGGGGCATCCACAGCCTCTCTGGGCAACCTGTGATGAACATGCAATTAAACATATGCATGAGACCAACCGCATCTAAAGATGTGACAGCAACAGCAAAAGAATTAGCAGGAGAGGAACTGAAATGCCTCTGCTTCTCTCAAAGTTATCGTTTTATGGTTTGATTTGGTTATCTTAAGGGTTTTTTCCAACAAATTCTATGATCTAAGCATGAACTCGTACCACAAGATGGTGCAAAAACATAAAAAGTCCTACCAGACTCCCAGGCCAGTCTCTTCGGTCGTGGAAAAGCATGAGAATCTCCACTAGGTGTCAGGTCAAGTGAAACACTACTATTTTTACTTGAGAAAACCTGCAAATAGGGGAATATACTTTTGGAATAAGTTACTTAGCAGTGCAAAATCTCAAAACACCGCAGCTAGAGAAGGGGGATGGTTACTCACCGCTGCTCCATCTCATGAAAACCTGGTGTCAGTGGGGAGGGCTGTGAGAATTACCAATGCAGCATAAGTAACTGAACTGAGTATGCTCACCCAAAAAATGGCACCTCGGGGGCAGGTAGGGAAAATAAGCTGGTGAAGGGCCTGGAGCACAAAGCTGATGAGGAACGGCTGAAGGAACTCTCAGAGTTTAGTCTGGAGAAGAAAACACTCACAGGGGATCTCATCGCTCTCTACAACTACCTAAAAGAAGGATGTAGCCAGGAGGTGGCTGGTCTCTTCTCCCAAGGAACAAGTGACAGGACAAGAGGAAATGGCCTCAAACTGCACCACGGAAGGTTTACGTTGGACACTAAGCACAACTTCTTGACAGAGAGGGTGGTCAGTCATTGAAACAGGCTGTCGAGGGCAGTGGTGATCACCCTCCCTGAAGCGTTCACAAATCGTGCAGGTCGAGCCCCTAATGACATGGTTTAGTGGTGGACTTGGCAGCGCTGGGATAATATTTGGTCTAGATCTTAAAGGTCTTTTCCAACCCAGTTGGTTCTATAAAACAGCCGTGGAAAAGACTTACACACTCACACCCAGAACCGCCGTGGTGAAAACTCAGCAGCATGGCGACCAGCAGACTCACCCCGCCCGGGTTCAGCTAGGGTCTGCCAGCCAGCGAGCTCACCCCACTAACAATTTATCTCTACTCCACCCCGCCGCGGCTGCTGGGCTGTCCTCCGCCTCAAGAGGGAGGCAGCTGGCCGTGCGGCGCATGCGCGGCGGGGCTTGTTTGTCAGAGGGCTTATAAGGCGGGTGCGGTGGCGGTGGCAGTGCCTTTGTGGGGGGCGGGCAGCGGCGGCAGGGGCGCCCCGCGCGCTGGGCCGGGCCGGGCCGCGCTCGGCGGCGTCCCCATGCGCGGGCAGTAGAGCGCGGGCCGCCCTTCGCCTGAGGCGGTCCCACTCGCTTCTTTATCTTTTTTCCTTTTTTTACAGTCTATTTTTGTACGCTTTACTATTAAAAAACCATGGTGCTGGGGAAGGTGAAGAGTTTGATAATAAGCTTTGACTGTCTGAATGACAGCAATGTCCCCGTGTACTCCAGCGGGGATACAGTCTCAGGAAGGGTCAGTTTAGAAGTGACCGGGGAAATCCGAGTGAAATCGCTCAAAATCCATGCAAGGGGACACGCGAAGGTGCGCTGGACCGAGTCGCGGAATGCTGGGTCCAACACTGCCTACACGCAGAACTACACGGAGGAAGTGGAGTATTTCAACCATAAGGACGTCCTGGTCGGCCACGAGAGAGGTGAGCGCTGTCCTGCATAAGCAGTGAGGTCTGTAAATTGGCATATTATTTATTATATATGTGCACTTACTGTATATATTCTTGTATCGCCTGTGCTTGTCCTTTTCATTTTATGTTGATGAGCCAGCAGCCTTACGGGGTAATAAATGTCGGAGCTGCCTCTGCAAAGTGCCTGCAAGCCGGTCTTTGTGGAGCTACCTGCCCTTAAATTTTATTACCTTTTTAAGCACGCTGGGGTTTTTTTGGGGTTGTTTTTTTTTTTTTTTTGAGCCTAGTAAGACTATCAGCATGCCCCTCCGTGGTGAAAGCAGCTCTTAAGCAACCCCAGACAGGCAATAACCGACTTCGTGGGCAGCCCTGAAGAACAAAAGCATAAAAGCAGAGTTCTTGACATATCGGGGTTCTGATTTTCGGGCCGATAATGTGATATCATTATTTTTAGTTAAGACTGCTTATTTGCAGATTAAAAATTCCCCGTGGCATATTTTGATGCACGTGTTATGGGGAGAGTGACGGGGTTACTCCCTTCCAGTCAATCGCTTTAATATCCTTTCCTCTTCATATATATATCCTCTCGGGGGATAGGGGTACGGGGGGAGGGAGTGGGGGACACCCCGATGTACAGATGTGCCCTGATGGGGAGCAAAGGGTGGGGTGGAGGTTTGCATCACGGAGCATCCCTCACAAAACCGGGAGCTTAGTGCCCCCGCGGGGTTCCTCCGGCCGAGGGGTGCCCCCCCGCCCGCGGGGTGCAGGGCCTGGGCCGAGGGGTTGTTTTTTTCGCGAAGTTCGCAGCCTTTGTTCGAAGCGGTTCAATCCTGTTTGGGACCGGAGGAGGGGGGGGGTTGGGAGGGGGGTGC
Organism: Psittacula echo; assembly: GCF_963264785.1. Lineage (NCBI taxonomy): Eukaryota > Metazoa > Chordata > Aves > Psittaciformes > Psittacidae > Psittacula > Psittacula echo. Next base: position 79,848,835 of record NC_137742.1, on the reverse strand, counting down.
GCCCGCTCCGCGCAGATTGGCCGCACGCGTCAGGTGGTGGCGATGACTTAATTCCCCAGCACAGGAAAATAGTGTTAAAAGCCGGTTATGTAATTGTGGTGCCGCTTCTGTCGCCTTCTTGCTCCTTGAATACTGCAGCGATGGGATATTTCCCTTCCCTTTGAGGGGAAAAAAAAGCGCGATTTTTTTGGGAACTCCGGCTGCACCGAGTCCATTATCAGCCATTTCGGAAACTAGTGCTGTTCTTTCTAACACTTTTAAACTATTTTCACCTCACGAACGAAGTCGCTTGTGCTTCATCCCCCTCCTCCGCTTTAGGACTGCTCGCGCGAGCGAAACTTTACCCACCTCCGGGTCGCGGGTGACAGGACCGTGCGGGTACGCACGAGCCTCCCGCGGCGGGGGTACCAAACCCGCGAGTTGGGAGGGGTGTGTCTGCGGGGCGGCATGCCCTAGAATGGGAATGTTTATGGGGGTCGAGGGGGGGTAGGGGATGGGGCCGCGGGGCCCGGCGCCCGCCGCCGACTTTCAATGACTGCTCCTGGGCGCCGCTCCCCTGAGCTGGCGGCACAGGCCGCGCCCCCCGCCCGTGCCTCTGATTGGCCGTCCGCGGTTTGTTGGCCTGTTGCTAAGGCGATGCCAGCCGCTGATTGGCGGGGCGAGGGAGCAGGTTCCCCTGCCTGCAGCTGGGCGGGGCGCTGCGGGCAGGGGGTGCTCCCCTGAGGGAAGCCCCTCTCTGCGGGCGGCGCGGCCCGTCACGTCGCTGCGCTTGTATCTAGTAGCGTCCCGGGAGAGAGGGTCTTGGTAGAAGGGGCGAGCAGCGTTCCGCCTTTCCTCCCTCCCTGTACCGACGGGGAACGGAGCTGGCTGAGCGAATGTGGCGCTTGTAACGTATACCGTATGTATATGAGCGGCTGGCTTGGATCCGCTCGCGCCGGTTTAGGCCGGTCGGCTCCTGCTCCAGCCTGGCCCCTGATTGACAGCTCAGCACTTGTTTACCACAGCGCGGCCGCCCGGCGCGGCGGAACTGCTGAGCTGGCGGGGGGGGGAGGGAGGGGGCAGAACGGGGCTGCGCTGAGGGAAGGAGAGCGGAGCGCCGCGATGCGACCACCCCAAAACCAACCCAGAACACCCCAAAAAAAACCTACGCACCCCCACGCCGACACACACTGCCTCATCCTTTTCCTGACATTCGTTTCGTGACGCTGCGCGCTGAAGGTTCATTCTTGTCCGTAGCCTGCTGGTGCGGGCTTTCCTTAATTTTGGATTATTTCTCTTTCTAAAGATCTCTCTGCGTTTGCGGTGCGCTGCAGGAGAGGGAGCATCGGCATTCTCTGTAGGACAATGGGAACTTAAAAATTGTCCTGTGTGTGTCTCCATTAACGCTTCAGACCATTAGATATAAGTGGTTGCCTTTTGTGCTGTCTCGCGGTATCCACCTTGTATTCCATCCCTTTTTATGTGGGGTTGCTCAGTTATTTTTCTCCCAACTTTCACTTTGATGGAGTCAGTGTTTTTCTGGCTTTGTGGTAATCACGCAGAATGAGCTATAAATATGTTACCGTGCTCAAAGACATACAAGAAATTGTGGCTATAAATGAAGGTCAGCTTTCTTGAACCAGAAAATATCTGGGTCTTGCTGTCCAAACAAGATAACCTATCAAAACCTGAAAAATTTAGCTCTAGACAGTGTTAATTGGACAGCTTGGCTGTTTTTCTGTGCCCCTGAATTTGTCTGGTACTTTGCAGGTGGTGGTTGAATACCTGTTGGTTTTTTTTTTTTTTTTTTTTCCCTTTTCTACTTCATTTTTTGGTGATCAATTCGTGGGCACTCTGACCAGCCAGGGGATAAAAGGAGGCTGAATTTCTAAACTTGATCTTGTGCAGCAGACTTCATGCAGATCTCTTAATTCTGTTAAAGAGACATCCATATATCATTTTTAACTAGGAGTAACAGTGGAAGGCATGATTCCATCGCAGATCTAGCAGGAAGGCATTGAAATGGCAGCAGTTGCAACTGTGTCACTCTTCAGAAGCAGGATTATAAATTAAAGCATATAAATATGAAAGAATATGAATTAATGCAAATTAATTTCTGCCTCTCTGTAAGGCAAACCTGACAGTCTTGCATACCCTTCTGTAGGTGAGATTTGTCCCCACATCCAGCAGTTAATATGAATGGACCAAAGACCCTTGTTTCTGGGACACCGTGTTCTTAAGTGCTGTAACAAGTGTGTAAATCTCTTTTATTCTGGAAGAGAAGCGCGTGTAAGATCTAAAATGTGTGCAGGTGGAATAGCATGTTGGGGTTTTTTTCCCCCTTCTAGATGATGACAATTCAGAAGAAGGCCTTCACACCATCCATTCAGGAAGGCACGAATATGCATTCAGCTTCGAGCTTCCACAGACGTAAGTGCCCGCATGCAATCCTGGGGCCCTGCTGCCCACCCTCCTGAGCAAAACCCCTGCTGTGGGTGGAGGGGAAACCTTTTCAATGGTAGTAGGAATTGTGCTCTGACATGCGGTGGAGGACATAATCTCATTAAACTGAAGAGGTTGCTTTTAAACTGGTAATACACTTCCTTTAAGTTCTTAATTTGCACAAAATGTGAGCTCATTGCTGCCCAGTTGGTCACTTTCTTTTGACAAAATCCTACTGCCTTAATAGCTCTTTGAATATTTTATTCCTTCCCAAGAGGAGGGACGGAAAGGAAATTTGAACTGTCACTGGAGTACTGCAGAGTGGCTGAGATGCCTTCTAACCCAGCTAACAGTTTACTGGAACCATGCAGACCAGCAAAACTAGAGATAAGATCACAAGTGAATTGTTTGAGCTCAGTCTGGAACAGATGTGGCAAGTTTTACTAGGTTTGAACAAAAGAAGAGGTTGTTCTTGTTTAAATAGGGTGTATGTACCCAGGCTGGCCTTTATGCAGAAGGCCTGGGACAGAAATACGCAGAAGGATGGGTGGATGAAGCAAGGAAAATATCCCGTGCTTAATCCCATTACTCTGAAAAAGCAAAGGTAAAGCAAGAGTGAGAAGTGCTAAAATAGGTTGTCCTACATGCGCCCTGCACCCACCCCCTCCACCCCCCCAAGCCTGTAACATGATGCTGACATATGTGAATTGAAGTTTTGTAATTGGGGAGCCCCCGGTATGGAAATCATCTAAAAATACAGGTTGCAATAAAATTAACTGCAGAAAAATTGATGGGATCTCAATGCGGGTGGAAAAAAGGAGCCTTCTGCTGTAAAAGGCAAGTGGTGAAATCAAAGTTGAAAAAAATTAGCAGTGTCTTATGTGAAATAGCTCTGTACCTAATATTAAAGCTATAAACAATCTGTTTATTAGAGGTTCTGGTTAGCAGAACCTGCAGATAAAGAAACACTTTTACAGGTCAGTCCAAAGTGAACAGCACAGGACTTTAAAGTAAACCTTAATGAAAAAATGAAGACCTGTATATGTGGAGAATTTTAAAGGCAATTTAGTATTCTGTGGAAATATGACTAATACTGATCTTCCATTGAGTTGGAAGGGTCTTTAAGTACGAGAAAGCAAAACATTCTTTATACGAATGTGAAATGCTTAGCTTGAAGTGAAATGGATAGCTAGCAAAATATTGCCACTGTTGGTCAAAGCTCACCTTTAAGTGACCTAAAGGACTGTGAAAATAGCTGTTGATAATAATACTTGAAAAAGACAAAGGCTGGCATTAGAAGCCTGAAGCTCGGCACTGCCTGCCTACTTGTTATTTTGAGTCCATAGATACTTCTAAAATTTACTTAAACTGCAGAGCAACCATGGCAAGAAAGACAACAAGCACTTGCCCTATAGCATATGGGGCCAGGTGAAACATTGAATATGGATTAGAAAAATCCTTTATTTGGATTATTGAGGGGGTGAGTAAAGGTTTCAAGAATTCCGTTCAAGAAGTCGCACCTGTAACTGAAAGAATCATTCTAGTAAAGTACTAGCATGGCCAGTATTATTCCCTGTGGAGAATATGGAAGCTTTGCAGATAATTTATTTTGAATTTATATATTAGAGTGTATTCAAAACATAATAAGATCTACTTGCATAAAATAAGGAGAAAAGTTACAGAGAACTACTGTTAATTAGAGGTAACAGGAATATAAAGATCTTTTGTTTTTTATGATGTTACAGGAAAAAAAATTGTGATGCTGAAAGGTTTGGAGATCCTTTCCACATGGTTTCTGCTCCAGCTCCCAGAAAAGGACTTTCCTCTGCCAGAGTTCAAAGCAGAGTAGTCTTGATGATCTCATGTGTATATATATCATTATATGCGTACAAGCACATATATACATCCTTATAAATGTTTCAAGCTGGTGTTTTAGGGTAAAGGAGAATTAGAAGGTACTCAAAATAGCCTTTCTCTTCAGAACTCAAAATATTTACTCTGCTTACAGTGAAGCAAACTATAAAAGTGCTGACTTGGAGCCAAAATTAACCTGACACTGAGATTCCAGCCAAGTAAACAATACCCTGATTTACAAAATACAATACTGGAAACAGTAATTGGTTGATACTGATACTACTTTCTAGTTGGTAGTCATAATATGGCCTTAAAAGGGCTAACTCTAGATGAGAAAGTGGCCTTTTAAGTTTAAAGGAAATGTGTATTCTCCTGGCATTTTGTAGTACAATTCTTCGATCAATCCTTAAAATCTATGCAAAACCACAGAAGGATGAATTGGAGATGATTTTTTTCTCCCACCTTTTAATCTTTGATTTTTTTCCAAGATATGGAAACTTGGCAAATAAGTTATGCTGCATTAAATACTACAATGTATTAAAAATGCAATTCTGCATACTAATCCCTGATCTCATCAATTGTATCATTATTAGACAGAAAAGACTTTACTCAATTTTGACCTTTGTGTCCTGCACAGACCACTTGCTACCTCATTCGAAGGCAGACATGGCAGTGTGCGCTATTGGGTGAAAGCCGAATTGCATAGGCCTTGGTTTCTACCAGTAAAATTAAAGAAGGAATTTACAGTCTTTGAGCATATAGATATCAACACTCCTTCATTACTGGTAAGAATTGACAGAATTATTCTTTGTTTCTGGCATAAAAATAATTAAGTATAATTACTGAAACAATATCCACATCTAATTTCACATAATATTTATTCGCTGCTTTAGCTACAGCTGATCTTCTAAGTATTATTACGTCATTTCAGCAACTCTGTAACTACTGGTATTTTGAAAGCTATGTTTTCCTGTACTTAGAGTTGCTTCACTTCTAAGATGTGTAATATGTTTTGTCAAATTAAATTTACAATACTAAATTATAAAATGTCACTAAGAACGAAAACTGATAACTGTTCCTCTTTGATTTTGCATAAAGAATAATCTCTGGAAGGAACAGTGAAACTTAACATTACAGTGAGATTGCTAACTTAAAAATGCAAAGTAAAAAATGTACTGGCATGCATAATTCATAATTTCCATGTAGATAGTTTTCTACCAATGGGGAGAAATAATCACAACTCTGTATAATCTTTTCCTGAAATGACATTTCTTTAAAAGTATCACAATTGCTTCCAATGAGAATTTGATTTCAATCTGGCCTGAAATCCCTTACACACACACACCACCCCGCACTCACCATTTCCAAATTATAATCTGTGGAGGGGAGAGAAATCTCAAAGTCCATTGAAACAGGTTTCTTATATGTATGGGTGAAAAATCAGACTTGTAAAGGGGCACTGGCCCTGCACAAATTCCATTAAAATCAAAGGACTTTAATGGGGTTTGGATCAAGTCCTAAATCCTGATAACTGTGTAAAATAGCAAAGTCTGTTTAATATAGATGAAATGGGATCATTCTGAAACAGAGGAAATGGGAGGAGTTGAGATTACAATACTTTAGATACTGTTTCTGAAATAGCGTAGAAGTTCTATTTTACTGCAAAATTAAAAGCTCTGTCAACACTATGTTGGGATATATAGGCTTTATAGTCTTTTCTTCAGTTACACAGTAGTTTTAAGTTAAACTGTAGCATGAAGCGTACCAGAAAAGGCAGTGTTAAGGAATAGAGTTGGAGTGAAACTTCAATCTGCGTAGTGCCTTTTAAATTGCTTGAGCTTTTTTTTTATGCTGTAAACTAGCAATGTTTATCAAAATCCATAAGCAGTACATTGCGAAAATCACATATGTTGATTAGAATGGATTGAAGAGATTTGTGGAACTCGTAATTAAATGGGCAATGTTCTTTTCTTACAGTCACCCCAAGCAGGCACAAAAGAAAAGACTCTCTGTTGTTGGTTTTGTACCTCAGGCCCAATATCCTTAAGTGCCAAAATTGAAAGGAAGGGCTACACGCCAGGTATGTAACAGAAGTAATTAGAGGAAATGTTTTCCTTCCCTTTAAAATGACACTTTGTACTTGCTGCTTTTATATAAACGAAATATTTAGACTATTTTTACTGCCTTGGTCTGTATTCAGCAGTCCTGATTTTTTCTTAATGACTAATTTTGTAAACTAATGCTGTCTGTGTCTCCAGATCGCTGAAAAGCATAATGCTTCTATTGGACCTGTGCATTTTTCTTTTCGATTAGCTTGGGCTGATCTTATTAGCATCAATAGATGCTTTTCAAAGTATAGCATTGCTAGCAGTATCCAAGTGCATTCTAACAATACACAGAATGTGGCAATTTTCTTACGCCTTGCAGATATAAAAAGAGCATGAAATTCTGTTTTATTTCAGGTGAATCGATTCAGATCTTTGCTGAGATTGAGAACTGCTCTTCCCGTGTGGTGGTGCCAAAGGCAGCCATTTACCAAACACAGGCATTTTATGCCAAAGGGAAAATGAAGGAAGTCAAACAGCTTGTTGCCAACCTTCGTGGGGAATCCTTGTCATCTGGCAAAACAGAAACCTGGAATGGCAAACAATTGAAAATTCCACCTGTTTCCCCTTCAATCCTTGACTGTAGTATAATCCGTGTGGAGTACTCTCTGATGGTATGTTGGATGGTCTGTTTCACTTGAGCATGAGTAGTTTCTATTGTTCGTTGTGAACTGCTAACAGAGTATTCTGTGCTAACTAGTTATTAAAGAAGTATATCTCCTAATGTTAGTGTCCTGATGACTTCTGTACATAAATTCAGTTTAAATCCTGCATGTTCTTAAACAGTTATGGTATGCCAGCTAAATGAGTATTTTACGAGTATGCAAAATTTCCGTGAGAGGCTCATGTTAAGAATCCTGAGCTGCTTTTGACCCTGAGAGCTTTTTGTCCCCATAGGGACATTGGACCTAGAACAGACAATAAGAAACTTAAGTTCCTTGTGGAAATCTCCATGGACAGATAACTTAGTCTAATAATTCTGAAGTGCTCATATGAACATACATTTTAATCATGCACCTCTTCTTGGTTTTGATTTTTAGGTATATGTTGATATTCCAGGCGCCATGGATTTATTTCTTAACTTACCACTGGTCATTGGTACCATTCCTCTACATCCGTTTGGTAGCAGAACGTCAAGTGTGAGCAGCCAGTGTAGCATGAACATGAATTGGCTTGGTCTGACACTGCCTGAAAGACCAGAAGGTAACATGGCAATACAAATCCCAATCAATTTGCTAGTTTATTTTGACTTTTTTTGTCTGCTTTATTCATTGCTGTCATGCAGACAGACCCAGATTACATCCTTCATAATAAAGGCCATAGGAAGTCCCATGTGGATGTTTCCTTGCCATCTGCTTGTCCTCTGTATAAGAGTAGACTTCCCTCTCTGCCTTCCTTTCTCAGGGACAAGCAGTGAAATATCAGATGCTTGGAAGCTGGCACAAGTGAAAGCGCAGGATGTCTTTGTATGTGTACAGAATTAATTCTGCCTCTAGTATCCCAATTGCATCCTTGGTTAAAAGGCATTGTAACCTGTCAGAATAGCAGCTTATGATATCCTTTGCCAGCCCCAGTAAGTCAAGGATTTGTGAAAAGATAATGTAATTCATTTTAGTGGGAAGCTTCTCCTGTCAAATGAGAAACTGCCTGTCCTTCCCTCTGTTTTCACATAATGAATAAATATCCCTTTTTATATATGAATCCCAGGCACAGTTTTTTGGAGCCTGTGAGAATGTAACGTTTTATCATTCATACTGTACAGAAATCCAGTTTTCTGAGTCTGCTTCAATTTTGAAGGGGATAATTAAGCCACAATAAGGAGTGTAAGTTAGTCTGGTCTTGGATAAATTAGCCTGCTCTTGGATTTAAGCATAATCTTAAAAGAAGCCTTTCATGTTCAACAACTGTTAAAAAGTCACTGAAGTCATTTACCTGCCTGCCTGTGCATTTTACAATGATAAAAGTTTTAATATGTTACGTATTTTGATGTGCGTAAGAACTTGTTCGAACTGCGTATTGCCTTTTCCCTGCAGCACCTCCTAGCTATGCAGAAGTGGTCACAGAGGAACAGAGGCAGTCCAGCCTTGCACCCATAGGCACTTGTGATGACTTTGAGAGAGCGCTTCCAGGACCATTGTTTGCATATATCCAGGAGTTCCGTTTTCTGCCTCCACCCCTCTATTCAGAAGTAGGTGCCTCAGAATGTGATTCACTGTTATTTTTCTGATTTCTGTATGGTGGAATAAATGTAGGAAGTCTCCTCCTTCCTAAAATCAAAAGAAACTACTAAAAGGGATGATCAGGGGATAAGGCAGCTTTTTTTTTTTCTTTAGCAAAGTGCTAGGTGAATTGTATCAGCAGTTTTCAGGATCCTTCACAATACTAAAGTTTTGTAGAAATCTCCAAATGGTTGTGTGCCCTGGCCTTCATTAAAACCCTGTGTTACACATACATTGCATTGCTGAGCACATTCTGGATCTGTATATGGACAACGTGTTTTTCAGTTCTACTTCTTTGTGAAACAGTTGTGGGGTGTTTTTGCTTGTGTGACTGCTGTGCTTTCAGAAGTTCCATGTAGAGAAAATGCAGCAGTATTTTTCTGATGAGGGTTTCTGAGGATACACAGTTCACTTTTGGCTGTGTTTTTAGTTCTGTGAAAGCCATTCAATAACTGTGACGTAACTTCAAAAGCTTTCCACGTTGATGCATTTCAGGAAAAAGCAGAGGTGCAGGACAAAAGTAGAATAGTGTCCTTTGGCTAAATCTTGCCTGAATTCACCCACTGTTTCTTTCTTTTTTTTTTTTTTTTCCTTTTTTTTTTTTTTTTCTTTTCTCAGAACACTACTCTGCTGTTGAGTGGGCAGAGAGTGGCATCATTTCTGTAGGCTGGAGACCTCTTCAAGGACTCTCCTATAGCTGAAACCTAGCATACAACTCAGGTCCTTTTCATTTTAGATACTTAAAGAATTGGAAGTCTTCTTTGTTCTCAAAAAATGGTTGTATAAAATTAACTGATGAGAATAGTCCACTTAAACTATTTTTACTAACCAGTTTTGGAGACCTAAGCAAGTTGTTCTCCTTGTTCCTTTTATAGAAAGGAAGAGGAAAGGTATAGAACACATGAACTTCTAAGACATTTTATGGTGCTTAAGGATTATAATTCAAAATTAGAATGACTTTTTACTGATAACTTTGTTTTGAAGCAAAGCATCTTCTGAAATCAATGGAATAATTTTAAGTTACTTCTTTAGTGATGAGTGATGTTGTCTTAGTGTACAGTAAATAATTCAAGACTTCTGTGCTACTAAAGTAGGTTTTTCAAGTATTTTATTAGTTTTTTATGCTTATCCTTAAATTACTATCAACTCATTTTAAAATTTTTCACTATACTACCATTCAAAGTTTTGTCTAATTGACAAGAAGTTTATCAGTTACTTTTGAATAACTTTTGGATTGGGGATGCCATTTATCACTGTGATTGTCTTAACCCCACCAAAACTGTCAAGTTTGTGTTTGGATTGGTTTTCTTTCTAGCAGTTAACTCTAAAAACGCCTTGTTGTTGCTTCCCCCACTTTTTTTTTTTAGATTGATCCAAATCCAGATCAGCCCACAAATGACAGACCATCCTGCCCTTCTCGTTGAAGGAATCCACGAAGAGCTGACTTGACTTAGGTTTTGAATTGTACCTGCCATGTTGAAGGTCAAGGCGTCATAGTGGAGATACCCTTTCAGAGGAAGTGGGTTTGCCCTTGCCTGTATGGTGAATAAATGAAAACAACCTGTGATCATGCTTTAAAGCCTACAGTAACATTGTAGGACTGCTCCACATGCTTGAAGACCTGAGGTTTTTTTCTTCTCCTTTTTCTCTCCCCCCCTTCTTCCCCCTCCTTTCTTCTCCTTAAATACTGGCACATACTAGGAGCAGCCTTACTAACTAATCTACAGTCATGTGTGTCAAAACACTCAAGCCACATTGTAAGAGAGGAATGGCTTCCTCTTATGATTTGGAAATTTGCACATGCTCATTGCTTACATTGTGCGGTTCAGTGTCACTACAGCTTTTTCTCATTTATGCTGGACTGTTGTTACCACCTCTTTCTTTGTGGTCTGCACAATAAGGAGCAAAGGAAAGCTTTGACAAAAAATGACAAAAAAAAAAAAAATAACAGCAACAGACTTCTGACAAATGCACTGACTTTTTTTTTTTTTTTTTTTCTTTTTTTTTTTTTTTTTTTAATTTAACGTAGCCTGGACTTTACCTGCATATGCACATTCTCAGAATTGTCCTAGTAGGCTGATCATGTATCACCTCTTCAGCTTGGATCCTATTGTGGATTTATTTACAAACATCAAATGCCTTCAAGCCAATCCTTCTTGCTGTGTGTTTTGCAGCCTACTGTAGTAGATAAGCAACAAATGTGGGGCTGGGGTGGGTGGGTCGAGAGTTAATAGAAACTAATAGACTTCATCAAGATTGTACCTTCTTGATTACTTTTAAGAATTTGTTGCCTTTCTACTATAAACCGCAAAGCAACATTTTGTTACAGACTGCCTAAAAATCACTTAATCTCAGGTGAACTCATCACTTGCCAAACTGTTGGAATTGCTATTTGTTTTGTTAAGTTGCACTGTTACTACTTTTCTTTTTTCTTTCTTTTTTGGTGTGGTTTTTCTTTTGTTAATTTTTTTCTTCTTTTTTTTTTTTTTTTTTTTTTTTTTTTTTTTTTTTTTTTTTGGTGTTCTGATTTTATTTTTTATTCAAGATGGGGATCTGGAATAGGGACATACACAAAAGTTAGAAAACCCACCCTCATTCCCATTTTTCTTTCTGAACCATGAAAAAAGATGTTGAAGTTTTGAAGCTTTAAAAAATAATGGCACAGATGAAAGCAGCACCAGCAGGTACCAGCTCAGCCCCAAGAGTTTTAAAAGGAAATAGTCATACACTGTCTAGGGTTCACAGACAGCTCGATATCTCAAGTAGTAGGGATGGGAAGGGAAAGTAAATTTATTTTTATATATAGTTATGTAATCACCAAAAATTCTATATGTAATGAGTCTCTAGTAGAAAGTATATTTCAAACTGCAGGAAAAGCTTGGACTATGCTAAAGAGCTCAGTTGTGCACTTTGTATTATCTTCAGGGTTTAATGATACTGTAAGAATAGTAAGGCTAGAGATACAATTAAACTGGGCAAGATCAGTGTTACCAGCCATACTCAGAAATGAGTTAGCTAGAATTGCTACCCTTTCTTTTTCTGTGGTACTCTCAAGAAAAAAGAATTTTGCTGTATATTCATTCACAATGCAAGAAATCATATGGAAAGAGAACTTGCCCTTGAGTGTGCCCCAAGGAGGAAGAGTGCCATGGAGCCATTAGATGTGCAACACAAATACCAGCACTTAAGCACTAGAGATTTACAACAGAAGTCAACTTTCCTTTTCAGAAATTGCGTAACACAGGCCACTGACAAAGGGATGGGCTTCTGGTCTTGACTACTTAAAAAAATCAAGATGTCATCCATCAAAGTAGCTCTCTCCTTGTGCAATAAAACAGAAAGGAGAGGGGAGGCTGGTGTTGCTGTGTAGTGCTCATTAAAAACCTCTGCCTTGTTTTTTAAGGCTTCATAAATGCAACAAAATAGGCTTTTCCATAAGTGGCCTTCATGAGAACATGAATGACAATTCATGTTTCAAAATTGACAACAGGGTGATAAAATACAAATGAGTCACGTTTTAAGTGATTCAGTTAAAGGCTTTGGGCTTTGAGCAAGAATGTTGGGTGAGACGGAAATTGGGTGATGTCTTGCATGTTGCTAGGCCAATTTTGTGAATGTCCCCTTCCTCTATCCTCTTCAGCCAGACAGTTTAAAAGCTGATGGGATTGTTGGCATCAAAGGGCATTTGGTGGTTTTACTTTCTTTTTGTTTTTTTGTTACTTTAACAAACTAGGGAACAATTGCTGATATACATAGCATTAAACTACTTGCCACAGTATAATGGGAGATTGCATATGAAGCAGGATTGACCAATATCCTAGTAATTGACATGGCATCACAGCCTTTGTGATAAGAGTGAAAAATTCTGTAAGCTTATAAAATCAAGACTTTTCAGTTCAAATTACATTGTAGTTATTCAGAGGCATTACTCTTGCACAAGTATTGGTCAGTTCTCAGTGTTACAAAACATGAGGTTCACAGTTGTAGCCCAGTATTTGATAGAGAATTCTGATCTGAACTAGGAAAAAGTAAGTAAAATCCAAACATTAGAGAAACAAAGTGCAATATTAAATGTTTGCTTTATAGATTATATTCTATGGCTGTTTGTACTTCTTTTTTGTTTCGTTTTTAGTTTTGGTGCTGAATATGTCCTTGTAGACTCTGTTCAAGAGAACTGTGTATGGAAAACAGTTTAATTTTTCCTATTGCTCTTCCTTGTGGAAAAATAAACTTTTTTTTTTTTTTTTTTTTAAAAAAAAGACACCTCTCGTGAATATTGTAACTAAGTATAAAATAACAACTGCAAGGATCACACAACACACGAACTTACTCCAGGAACACATATACTACCTGTCTCAGACTACACAGAGAGAAGCTCCTTCTAGAGCTTCCCAAAATGTCAGGGAAGTCCAGTTTCAGTACTCTCAGCCTATATTACCATGTAGGGCTGGAGGGCTGGGATGGGGCTCTGTGAAGGGGATCGGGACAGGGGAGCACCTTCACAGGTCTGGTTTGCTGCTGGGACTCCTACATGTGGGTATGTGATGTGACCAAATGTTTGAAGGTACCTGATCCATGACTTGCTTGTCGGAGCTCAGTGAGGTGTTTGTGAAGCTCCCTAGCCGCAAGGTGCTGCCATGGCATGTCTCTTCGTCATGCCATATGCAGTTGAACCCTGTCCAAAATGGACTGTCGTCACCCTGCGTATCACTTCTGTCGTTTGACCTAAGAGAAGGTTCAGCAGGCAAGCAGCCAGTGGTTGATGAGCCGTATTCTCTCAAACTGTGATTATGCTGCTGGGAACCAGTGTGTCCCTATGATTTGGGGCCCCCAGTTTAGTGGTGTGTCTCTTGGTGGGGACAGCCCAAACACCTGATCTAACACCTCACATAAGGTTGTAGGACCTCCCTCTCTGAAACGTTACATTTCCACAATTTTGAGTTTTAACTTTTAATGGTGGAGAATCTAGGCAGCCTTTTTAGGCCTTTTCCCCCTGTTAAACCATGGTTTTGCTGGAGTTCTGGTTCAAACCAATACGAAACCAGGAGTTATGTCTCTCATTTTGCTCATGTACTTACTTTTGTAACTGCATGAAAATGAGAATGTATACTTTTTTTCCCAATGCCAGCACAACCCTTTCCAGTAACCAAGTTTCTAAAGCGGTGTGGCAGTGCTAGAATTTAAATTAACATCAGCATCTGATGCACCTGAGGTACACACGCTTCTAGCAGTTCTGTGCAAGTTTTCTTGAAATAAATACCTCTACTTAGCAATAAAGCTTAGCTTAATTGCATTTGTTTATATGTATTTTTATGTTTAACATTATTTCAGAGTTGGAAGTTTCCAGTTTTATTGAGATTAGATTTGCTTTTTTCTAATGCAAATGTTTCTGAATATTAAAATACCCATGCCCGCATACAAGTCTGTGCTACACCAGGGTGTAAAGGTAGCAGCTCTTCCACATCACCTGTCCATAAACATGTACAGCAGGGTGGCAAGTTGCAATGCTTGAGCTTCTGAGAGACATAAGGCCAAGCTGCAAGACTGATCAACACCTTTTCTGCCAATTATCTAATACATGTACCTAGTGCTTTTTAATCCCTTTCTAGATTTAAGCCTTTCTATGTTTTACAGAAATGAGCCAGTGACTCGCCATCAGCTCCAGCCACCTTAGCTTCCCACAAGCAGGAAGCCCAGGAGCAGGACTGAGTAAGTGTCTACAGAACCAGCGTGTGAACCTGGGCATCCACCGAACAGCAGCTTCCCACAGGAACACATCTTTGCTCAGGTGAATGCTGCTGCAACTCCTGGGACTTGAGGTACATGACTATGGGCAACTCTACATAGAGTCAAGCGCCCAACATGGGTTTTCAGTAGGGTGGTGTTGCAACAGAATGACTGTTCCTGGGGACGTTAAGTCCAGATGTTCCATATGCCGTAGATTTTGAGCAGAGATCCCCTTCAGAGGTCCACAGAAACCTGGGGAGATGGCAGGAGTTGGGCTATGTGGCTGTTACCTATTTCAAGTCCTAGATTCTGTGTTTTTTTACTAAAAGCCACTTGCAAAGGTACATTGTCAGGCACATTCCACCTGCTCTCCAGACCATATTCTGGAAACAGGAGAAGAGTAACCTATTTTTCTTCCACCTAGCTACAGCATGCTATTTTTAGAGCTGGAACTCCATATCTCCTGACCTAGTGGACATGAGGACAGAGCTGTAGCTTCTGAGTAGAGGCCAGGTGCTGCCACGAAATCTGAGTTCGACAGTGTATCTTTCATCTAATCCATCTCCAGATTCAGAGTTCAGAAGGGCACTGTGTTTAGGGTTTGCTTTGGACACCATGCTGTAATAAATGTTTATCATATTCATACAAAAGACAATGACCTAGAGCAGAGAAGGTGAGTGTTTTAGATAATAATATAAAAATATAGTTGTTTAGGAGAGAAGATGGAGATAAGAATATGCAATTAAAAAATAAAAAGCACATCCATAAACTAATAACAAAGTGCAAAACCTGGCACTATGCATTAATTCTCTGCCACTCCAGCAGTACAATGTCTTACAGAAGAAAAACCAAATTCTCCCTCAGACGGTGCATTCCATCTACCATAAGCAGCTCCCTGCAGGGTCTACAGCTGAAGGCATTGGAGGGAGCGACCAAAGGCACTGTGGCCCCCATCACTCCTACACATCACCACAAGAGACTCTCCGATCACATGTCTTGCTAGGCTAAAGCGTGCCTTCGACTCACTGCCAGCTCTCCACCAAGTGCTCGATGATGGGGACACTGCAACCCGTCAGCTGCTTATTTTTTGAGGAGAAAATTATTGCAAAAACTAATTTATTTTTATCTGAAAATTAAGGCAGTTGCTTGGATTGAAGCAAGGCTCTGCTGTCATTGGCTGCCTAGAACCAAACCGAAACTTCCCACTGGTCATAGCAAGACTCAATGCGCATCTCTCATTGTTGCCCATCCGCTATGAAATAGAATGTAGTAAATCCCTCTGTGGCCCTGTGAAAGATGTGGAGTATTCACCAGACAATGACTTCTGATTAACAAATGATTATTTTTTTATTTTTTACACCCTTGTTTGGGGGCCTACCCTAAGTCAGTTGATGCTTGTCAACACCAGTCCCTTTCTTCTGTAAGCAGCACATTTTTCCTCGTTAGGATTGTGAAGAGAATAGATGACCATAATATCTCTAGCTCCAATATCTAAAACTGTTTCAGTATTAAATATGTGGTATAAACAAAGAGAAACCTGCATCTGTGTTTTACAGCTATTTAATTATCTCCCATAAATTAAACTAAATGGTCCTCTTACCTATCTTTTAACAGGCTAAGACAGGAAAGACAGTTTTACTGCTGCTCATTATTTTTTTTAGTACATCAGACACCATTTACTGGGACAGAGCTGCACACTTCTAAAGCAATAAAGCAATTCATCAGTTGTACCACATAAAGCTATCCACCTAGACAAAACAAATGAAGAAAACCGTACCTGGCCTTTGCAGAAGAAGAACAGCGTAGTTTAAATTAACTTTCAAACCACAATTCTGTCCTTACTTTTCTGATTTTCCCATCTTTTTTCCCCTGGTAATTCAAAGTTGTTCAAAGGAAGTAACAGTCTTCTCTTGATGTCTTTGCTGTCTTCCTTTTCCTGTATTTTATTCAAACTTTTTAATGCTTCAAAGCACCCTTCTGCTTTTTGTGCTTGTGTTTGCTCTTATGTCCTATGCCACCAATAAAGCCTCATCTAAAGCTGGATTACCTCAAAGAAAATCTTTCATCTACCTTTTTGACCCGAAATGCCTTCCCAGAGTACACTTGAAAAGTCAATATACGTTTTCTCCCCAAATCCTCTGTTTTATTGAAAAAAAACCGAGGACCAGTGATTAGATAGAAGACTTGCGTCTTCCTAGTATAGAACTTACTTTTTGTTTCATGGTGTGGCCTAGCCAATATGCAGTTGCAATATGGGAACTATTTTAAGGTATTTTAGCACCATTACCCTGAGATATCTCACAATAAACATAAATTAACTTACCTTGAAAGAGACTTTATTGCAGGTTAAAAGCATACACAGGAACAACTAATATTGAAGTACACCGCAGTGAACTTGTACCTTTTTTACCTGTGAGATAACATATCCTACCACTGTATCACAATTACTCCTCCACTCACCCCCCCAAAAAAAACGAATTAAGCTTTAAATGTCTTATAAACATCATTTTCATTTAGATAAGATACAGAAATCCTGTTCTAATGAAGGCTCTATTACCCTACACTCCTGCTGATCCTTTTTGCTTGCTATACACTTTTAGAAAGTCATTTTAAAATACATTAATTTCTCTGGCATACATTTGTTTGTGGTGTTCTATGATTTTGCATGCCTTTATACTAACTAGGCTTCTGGCACTACCAGAAGAAAGAATTAAAAAATACAACTTAGGGTTGAAACGGAGTACGTGCAGCACTCTGATTCCGTTTATTTGCTGCTGCAAAAGGCAAACTTTGCTGTACTAAACCTTACTTTCTTGGCAACTAGTTAATAAATACAGAATACTCCAGCAAGCCGTTTCTTTCTCCTTGGCTCACTGTGAGCAGATCCAAAGAGGAAGAAGAAAAGTTGCTATTATTACAAGTGAAGAGCTGCTCAGGGAGGAGGAAGAAACCCAAAATGTTCACTGGCAGCCTGCCACCCTACCCAGAGGATCCAAGCAGCCACCGAGAAAGAAGCCAGACATCTCAACCTGATGAACACATGGATATCTTTAGCTTAATAGTGCAATCTGCAGTTTGTAAGTGCATTGCAATAGGAAAAGTCCCTTGCTGAATGTAGCAAGAGCCTTCCACAAACCTCTGATGGAGCAAATTCCCCTTCAACCTGCATCACCTGCATGCATCCACAGGAATAACGTGTGCACGCATCCCAAACATGCACACATACAGATCAAGTAGGCTGTGGGTGAGGAACAGCTTTGATTTATGTGATCCAGAAGTCTTGTTGACTGGTTACATGAAACAGAGATCTTGCGAGTTCAGACAAGGACATTTTGGACTTGGACAAGCTGTTGTGTTTTCCAGCTTTGTAAGAAGATGTTCTGTTTCTGCAGCCCATAGATCTTTCTCAGTATGGTGACAGTTTTAATAAGGGGTTTCAAAATGCTGTTTTAGGATTATTCTAGGGTGCTCTGCATCATACCCAGGAACTGCACTAAATACTTTTGTCCAGCCCTTGTGCAAAACAAGTTGTTGACAGGAGGAGCAAGTGCTTTGGTGACCTTTAGGAAGTTTCACATTCATAGATTTTAACCCAGGGCCCCAATAAGCATTAGGACTAACATTACAAGAAGATGAAGCTAGAAAAAAAGACAACTAAAAGCACTGAAGCTTGTTGAAAAATAGAAACTACTGGTATTTGGCTGTGGCAGTAGCGTGTGCTGTGGACGCAGCCAGTGCGATGTGGCAAGGAGCCTCATCAGGGTGCTGTCTACTTCATTCGCTGTACTGGGCACCGGTTAGGCTGCACCTCAAATCCTGTGTTCAGTTCTGGGTCCCTCACTACAAGAATGACATTGAAGTTCTGCAGCAGGTCCAGAGAAGGGCAAACGGAGCTGGTTAAGCGCCTGGTGCACAAGGGTAATAGGGAATGGCTGAGGGAACTGGAGATGTTTAGTCTGGAGAAGAGAAGGCTCAGGGGGAACCTTAACCTTCTACAGCTACCTGAAAGGAGGATGGAGCCAGGAGGTGGCTGATCACTTCTCCCAAGGAACAAGTGATAGGACAAGAGGAAACAGTCTCAAGCTGTGCCAGGGGAAGTTTAGACTGGACATTAGGAACGATTTCTTCACAGAGAGATCAGGCATTGGAACAGGCTACCCAGGGCAGTGGTGGAGTCACTGTCCCTGGCAGTGTTTTAAAATCGTATAGGTGAAGCCCCAGGTGACATGGTTTAGTGGTGGCCTTGGCAACCCTGGTGTAATGATTGGATTTGATGATCTTAAAGGTCTTTTCCAACCTGTTTGGTTCTATGATCCTATGATTTTCTCCAAAGCAATGGGTGCTGTTACTTGCTTTCAGTTCAGTCCTACGTCACTGGGCACTGCTGAACACAATCCTGAGCAGCAAAAGATTTGCAGTGCAGACAGAGCCACTCGTGGGATGATGCTAACTGCAACGCACAAGTCATGGGCTAGCACAGAACACACTACTCCAGGCAACATAAACACTAACAGGGGTGTGACAGGAACACCATGTCTCGTCAGCAGACTCCAGTGACTGTCCCCTGGAAACCGTGATATCGAAAGTGCACCCTCATTGGCAGCAAGGGCTGACTGACTCTCAGGAGCAGCTGCAATGAAAATCAGCCCCTGTAGAGCATCTGCAAAAGGTGCTGCTGGCACCAGCCTGCTCACCCCATCCGGGACAACAAAAGGACCATGTCACCGTGTTCCCTGAGAGGGTCAGATCTGTCCACACTCGCATGGGCTTTGTATTCTTGGCTGCTTCTACAGAATTCACAGCTGACACCAGTTATTTCTAGAAGTTCTTTCCCTCTAAAAGGAAAAAGCAAGGGTGGGGGAAAAAGATGGTTGCAATTATTTAAATAAATAATGTGTAACCAACTGGTCTTATTAAAGAAACAAATAGTAGGCTCGGCCTTTTCACATCTTGTGTGCTTATATGGATTTTCACAAGCCCAGTTTTTCAGTTACTTTTATGAAAGCACATTTTACTTCTACATAGTGGCACATATAGCTGGCTTTTTTTCGCTTTTTTGGGGGGAGAGGCTCATATTCCATAAACATAGTACATAGAGAAGGCAAAAATGGTCATCAAAAGTAGGACTTTGTTTACTGAGTTAAAAAGCTAAAATTTCTTCCATTCTGTTGATTTCCTTGTAGTTCACTGACTTTATTTACTTTTGGCTCTTATACTCAGTTTATTCTAGCTGTGATTCATGACTACTATATTACTAAACCTACAAAAAAAAGAGATTTTCAGATTCCGTATCATTTATTTATCTGGAAGAAAATAGATAATGGAGTGCTTCACTCAAACCACACAGGATGAGCACAAATGAAGACAATCAGAAAAAGGCACCTCTGGGGGAAAGACTGAACACTGATCTATGAAGAAGATTGTGTGTTACCTTCCACCAGTATCCAAACAGTCACTGGGAATATGCCTAGATATTTTGAATGTTGCATGTCTGTCAAATAAATCAAAGATCCAGATGTAGAATCTGGCAATGATAACATTCTGCTGGTGACTTTCAACCCATAAGCTAGTGAGTAGGACACAGAAAAGCATAAATATTATGGTTTTTAATCAGATATGGTTGTTTCAGACAGCTGTGATATTTATAGGAAAACTGACATTTCTTTCAGTTCATCAAACTGGTATTTCAATTTTTTATTTTTTCTTTTTTTTTTTTTTTTTTTTTTAAAGGAAAGTTTCTAAGAGGAGACTTCTTTCTCAAGTCACAGAGAACAATCATCAAAAATGTGGCATCATTCAGAACATCACCTCCATGGAATAGCAAGAAGTAAATGATTTAAAGATCTGTACGAAGGAAGGTAATGAATTTTAAGATAGTACTTAAATGAAAAGACTTGCAGTATCCTTCAGATAGGCTTATTGTAAAATTAAGAGACACAGCCTAGCTCATTCAGGTTGCAAAGTGCAAATTACTAGGTGCATGCTTGTGTTTCACTTTTGACCCAAGCCTGAGAATTCTGCAACCAAAACTGCGGAAAGCTCTGTCGGACTCACCAGCTCTACGGACCCAGCATGGTGCACCTACAACTGCTCTACACTAACCACTGCGTATCTAGTATCTCCCAGCTTGACAGCACACCAATTACATCATTGGGCACATAGATTCATTTCATAAATGCTCTCCCAGGTTCAAAGGAACTTTATTTCATTAGTCATGCATTACGTTAGCATTAAGAGGGTTTGGGTTTTTATAAAAGTAAAACAAACTAAACAATTACTGAAAAATATACTATATTGCAGAGTTTTGTTCAAGTCTCTGCCAGCCAGCCTGTGCTGATTTTTCTGATACCCTCATTGTCTCCTAATAGATACTGCTCTAATTTCCACTGCTCTCTAAAGCAAGTGATGCTCTCACCAACAAGTTATTTGTCCTGTCACCCTAGAAGGGCAGCAGAGGTGTCCACCACTCCCAGAGAAGCACTTGGATAAAGAAAAGTATGTTGGTTAATTCAGCTAAACCATAAGAAGCAGGGAGAATTGCCAGTTTGGAGACCCATTAGCTGAAATTCCATTTACCAGCATTCCTCTGACAGTGCTGTGCACAGAAACACTATGTTCCCCTGAAAGAGGCTGCCAAAGGAAGGAAAGCAGGTACCCTGTATGCTCTGCATACAAGTGTTCAAAGTGCTGCTATTATCTAACAAGTTGCCTAAAAAAGTGGCCATAGACCAACTTTTGACAACTAAATCTTACTGCTTACAATGAAATTGTTATGTTTATAGTATAACATTTTACTGCCTTTCTCTTCAGAGCCATGAACAGGATGTGTATTAGCCAAGTCTGAGAAAGACATTTCAAAGCACTATCCTAATACCTCTTAATGACTGCAGAAGGAAAGGTAAGCTATAGTGAACTCTTACAACATAGTATAACCTCACTTTAACCTAATATAAACTACAGTTGTGGTCTTCCATTTAATATAATCACATTGATGTGCATCTTCTCCTTTCATTCATTCTTGGGGTCAAGGCTGTAAGAACTAAGCAACATTTATCCTATCTGTTGGAAACCTGCTTTTCAACAAAAATATTTGCTTAAGAAAGCCTTTAGTTATTACTGAGAATATTTGCTGTGAGCTGGAGTTAATAAATATGCACAAATAAGCAGGAGATAGAAATCAAAATCTCTAATTTGCTCTCTGAATTTGCTCCTGGTGACCTGTGTCTTTGGAGAGTGGACTTAGAAACAATTCTTATAGCTGCATATACAGTTTAAATGGCACTGTCTAGTCTAACTGCTGCTGCTATGTGCTAGGTCAACCATCTATCAAATGTTTAGCCTTAATCATTTTTACTAAGTACAGCATCTAAGCATACACTTTTTTTTTGTGAATCCAGAGTAATTCTTATGCCATAAAAGCCTCAGTATGCAGGAAACTCAACATTTGAAAACCATCTTAGTGATCTAATTTTACAGTCTTTATAAAAACATATTAAGTATGTTGAAGATGCTTTCCTACTTTCATATACTTTTTCCACTATGATCTCATTAGAGTCTTCAGACTTTCAAAGTGAGCAAGCTTAGAAACTTTAAATAGCAATATATTCCACATACTTTCCATCTCCCACATCTTACAGTATGACCATAAAGTGTTAAGTGAAGCCTCAGATAATTTGGGATTTGAATGAGGTTTCATATGAGTGAATCATAAAACACACAAGCAGCACTTTCTGCAAATAAAAGGGAAGAGATTCTTTTCCAGTGAGAGCTATCCAAATGATTTCCTTCATTATGGTTTTTCAAGTCCATGTGCTTCCTTTTAAGTAAAGGAAATCTAGGCAATTGCTATAATCAGCAACACATTCCAGCTATTCTAGTCTAAAAGACTACATCAAATAACTTGTCAGAAAAAAAAAAAAAAAACCTAAGGCAGATTTAATTTTAAGATTAAAAACTAAGATACTTTTCAAGCAAACAACAAAACAGATACCAGCAATTTACTTTCCATATTTAAAACGCTTTTGCTTCTTCCTCCATTAATGAGTATGGTAGAAAACCCTCTAGTGGCTTAAAACTAAAAACTTACTTTTTTACAAAATATTGCTTTACACTGTATTTTTTATAATTTTTTAATGTACATTGAAGCTATATCTGGTAAAACATAGGATTTAGAGCTCAGGTTACATAACTGCATATGAAATTTCCTAGTTTCCTGGTTTTAGATATGTGTGTGTCACTTTGATAGACACTGAAAATAGAATTGACAGATCAGTCTGTTGCTGCAGAGTTTCTTATTGGCATGAACCATTTCAAATTCTTACGTGTCTATGAAAGAAATGCAAGATGATTCTGGAGACAAACACCATGGATTCAGAGGTACCTTTATGCCGTTCACTGCTTTCCAAAGGCCCAAACTGTATTTGGGAAGTTTTGCGCCTTAAATCTCAAAGCCCATGCAATGCATCAATTTTCTCACTTCTGTTTTCTTCACACACATTCAATCTATACATTTTAATAGTTTTCAAAAGCCACAGTTATTAAATTAATATCATTTATTTTAAGTTAAATGTAGAAATAAGCATAAACCTCAACAAAAAAAAAAAAAAAAGAAGTACATTAAAAATGAAAGGCATTGTAAATGACGCATGCCTATTTTTGATTTACAAAGCATTCAGGCTTGGAAAATTACTTGAATATAGGAGCAGGAAGACAGCTGGTGTATGCATACCAGAACACACCACTCCTGCCTGAATGAAATGACTGTGTTTGTTGTTAAAGACTAGGACAATGCCGGTACCGCTTTGAAGGGTTAAACCCTGCAGAACTTGCTCTGACAAAGAGCTGCCCCTTGCAGCCCAGGTCCAACTTTTATGCTATTCCGACAAGTTTTGTTCCTAGTCTACTGTAAGCAGGAAATCAGAGCAGGCAAGCCAGGAAAGAAACACAAAATCCTCTGTTAAACATGCTGTGTAATGAGTCGATGAGACGTGCTGGAACAGAGGGATTACTTAACAGAAGCTGAGTCACGTTTTTGCAAACCAGTGCCTGGATTCCACCCCACCCCCACTCCCCACACTCTCCCTCTACATCTGAGTTGTTTTCTTTTTTGTTGTTTCTGAGTCATCCCAGTCAGCCTTGACATATCCCTCCACCGCCTGGCTGATTGAGAGCAGCTGCTCATAGCAATTTTCTTGGTAGCACGCAAGACGGAACTTCTCGCAACTTCTCAGAAGCATGAGCAGGAAAGGGAAGGGGGGCACGAAACAACAACATCTAAAAAACATTGTCAGAGTCATTTTCATTAAGCAAAAGCTCTTCTGTCACAGGCTGTGTAATTTTTTTTAAGGAGAAGAAGCAGGACAAATTAACCATGAGTGCAACAGGGCATTAGACACTGCCGTTATAAAGCCTACACCAAGACTGAGGCAATGAATTCATTAACCCACCCTCCAAATCTTCAAAGATCAACAGTAGACTTATCCTCACATTGCACATGGGGAGCAAGTGATGCATCCCAAGCTCATTCCACTGCCTGGAGGAGAAATTATGAGTATTTAGTTGTTAAAACT